>NC_133368.1:34194233-34338421 GCF_049309525.1 Garra rufa | reverse complement strand
AATTCATTGTAAATTACAGATTTATATACAATTTAGGATTTATTTTATATCACAAACTTTTGATAAAAATAATTTAATTGAACTGTGACATTAATATAATTAATTGATTTTTTTTTTCATTTTATCATTTATTCTATAGTTTATTGTATTATTATTATTATTATTATATTATACAAGTATTATTAAAATTAAAATTATTAAAATAATTATTTAGATATTTCTTTGTTTACCATACATAACGTTCCTTAATATGTAAATTAGAATTGATTGTAAATGACAGAATTATATACAATTCATGATTTTGATGTTAAATTATTAGTTAATTTAATTTTTAAAATACTAATTATTTATATATTTCTTTACAATATATAATGTTCCTTAATATGTAAGTTCATTGTAAATTACAGAATTCCATGCAGTTTATGATTTATTTTGTATCACAAACTTTTGATGAAAATAATTTAATTGAACAGTGAAACTAATTATATTAATTAATATAATTAATTATTTTTTTATTTCATTCTACTATCCATTATTTTATTCTGTTATGTTAATTTTTTTTATTAATTATTAAAATATTATTTAATTTAATTATTTGTTTACAATACATAATGTTCCCTATTATGTAAATTATAATTTATTATAAATTACAGAATTATATACATTTTATTTATGATTCATTTTATATTACAAACTTTTGATAAAACATAGTGACAGTTTTACACAATATTTGGTAGTTTTTTTTTTATTTGTGTGCTTGCTATGTAGCCCTGTGATATAGGGATATTTATTATTTTATTTTATTTTATTTTATTTATTTATTTATTTATTTTAATATTTTTATTTATTTTATTTTTTTGAGGAGCGCTTTCAAGAAACGTGTAACACGGTAGCGACTTGTAGCTTCAGTCTGTCCAGCCAAATATTATTAGTCATTCACAATGACGAGGCACTCTCATTAATTAGTCTTGTTTGTGTTCTTTCATTTAGACTTCGATGAGAACAGACATATAGACTAACATTTCCCCATGTCTCCCCTCATTGACCTCTCTCCCAGTGTGGGTAGGAAAAAAGCTTCATGTGTTACTCATGGGTTCCTGTTTATTTAGTTTTATGCTTTCATTGCCGCCAAGCAAACATTTCAGTTGCAGTCTGTTAGAAAGTCACTTTAGCAAACTGTGGTTTGAGAGGTATGGGGGAGGCTAGCATATTGCTCTGTGTGCCGCATTCATGAGACCCTTACATTAGAGCCGCTCTCTAGTGCCTCTTTACCTGGGTTCACCTCAGCAACCACCAAAACGTAGGATTAGTTTATTTACAGTGAGATCTTTGACTGAAAACGAACAGGATTTAAAGCTGACACGTTTAAACATTAATTAAAATTTAGTCTGGAACCGTATTCATTCTGTACATGGGTATTAACGTAAAGCTCATACCGACCGCTTAAATTATACGTTCAGCATCCAAAACATCTTGGTCAGGTTAGGAGAAGCCAACTGAAAAAATACGCTTGCAGGATAAGGTCCTGTGTAAACATTTCGAACACTAAAAGTAGTAAACAGGTGGGCTCCCAAATTGGGAACAATGGTGGGAAAAGCATGACTTGACTGAAAGGTTTTCCCACAAGAAAGGGCACTCGCTGGATAGTACAGGACTACCACAATGATTTATGGGCACCAGGCGGCATGGCACAAAGAAACACGTAAGTTCCTTAAGACTTACTCATCACTGGAAAGAACCTAAAAAGAAACAGGTTTGCTCCTCTCTATGTCCCCATTCAACTCTGTTTATATGGCGACAGGTCTACATTTAGTGAATTTTTTCCTAATATAAACTGCAGGTTGTTTTACAGTTTCTGAGCAACATTGCAACTTTGCATGTGAATATAGAATTAAACAGATGTGTTTGTGTCAGATGCGTTACTGTCACAGTTGTGCAGGCATTTCATATACAATAACCATAGCTCAGATTTTTTTATAATATATATGTTTGCTTGTTTGTTTGTGTATTTATGTTTTGAGTCTCATTTGTAAGACTTTTTTTTTAAAACCCAATATTACCTCATGTGACTCTATTTTTTTTTAAATTGACTCCTGACTTTTTCTTTTGTTATAAATAAACTTTTGGTTTACATTTTGTTAATGTCCAAAAATAAATAAAATACCATGAATTTCTTTTTTTTTTTTAGTATTAATAATATACAGTATTATGTAATATTGCTAATATTTTAAGTAATTTGTGCTCATTTGTTAAATAATATTTATTTTATTTAAAATAATTCTTGAAAGTATTTAAACAAGTTTGAAAATATAAGTCAACTGTATAATTTATACAATTAAAATAAAATAAACGTATTATCAGAATTATATTATAGCAGTGCTAATTCTATTATTATAATTTTAAATAATTTATAATTGTTTTATAAAATTGTGTGTATGTGTTGTGTATATATATTAGGGGTGGGCATAGATTAATTTTTTTAATCTAGATTATTCTAGATTAATTTTAGAATTAATCTAGATTAATCTAGATTAAAATGGCTAATTTGAATTCTGCTGAAGGCATTCAGAATATGTGTGCTACCCAAATAATGACTAAAAGTAAGTCTTTGAGATCGGGTTTCTCAAGCCAGGTGGCGCATTAGACCAGGGGCTCATCTCCTGTTTCCAAAATGCTTCACAAACTGCTTGACAATTGCATTTACAACACAATTAACTATACAAACTTGTGTAACCAACTATTCCCACACTGCATGTACTTCTGAGTAAAAGATTAATACACAGATGCGCAAGGGCATGGATATTAGTGGTGCAACGGATCACAAAACTCACGGTTCGGATCACATCACGGATTTGGAGTCACGGATCGGATCATTTTTCGGATCAGCAAAAAACAAACAAAACAAAACAAAAAAGTTTGTTTTTTTACTAATTACTGAATGCTTACTTTAAGTACTTCTAATCCACAGCAAACACTACTAGCTGAACTAATAAAGTCAGTAACAAAACAAGAACAATTACACAAATATCAAGTGTAAATGAATACAACATAAAGTTACTTATAAAATCAATAACCTTAGAATGCAGGTGCGGAAATTTAATAATTAATTGTAAAATGCCTAGTGCTTCTCACTGCAGGTATTTATAGGATGCTGTCTCTTTAAGGCCAAATGCACGTACCGAATACTGGCACGCATCTCTTTCTCAGCTGTTTCTGTTCACTGAAGACATAACCGACTGTGTTTACCAGAATACCAAAACGGGTATTAAGTAGTGATGTAACGGTATTGTAAATACCGTCGTACCGCAATAGCAAATTTTTTCGATACTACCGTGGTCGCATGACTCGATAAAACCATAGTTCTTCTAAGAAAAGTTTGCTCAGGCGAATGAAGCGAACGGGAGGTAGAGGGAACTACATTTCCCATCAGCCCAGGTGTGGCCGTCATCCTTTGCGGTCTGTTGCCCGCCCCCCTTGAACGTCAAGTTCATTTTATTTTCGATATAGCGCCAGATCACAATAGAAGTCATTTAAGGTTATCTTTCCTATAGAACAGGTCTATACATTGTTCTTTTATTAAACAAACTAAATTGCCTTATGTTATTTATCTTATTTACACGAAGGCATGTCATTTCTGTCTCTACACTGTCACGTGTTTACAATGTCTCCTCCGCGAAAACACGGACTGGATCGCGGACTCCATTCATAAAAACCGAATTAACTAACGTTATAGCGCGAAATGCCACGGAATTTGTCGATTATTGGATTAATAAATCAAAAGTTGGTCTGTCACTTAATTCAAATCGCGATATGGACTAGTGTCTGTGAAAACTGAAATGGAGAAAGACCGTTTTAATATGAATACTGCATGTTCCGTTTGCCTCTGTCTGTATAAATGGAGAAGACACGTTTTTTTTTTTTTTTACAACACTCATACTGAAGCACGCGTGATGCTCCCGCTAATTTTTGGCCTTTGTATCTCACATGAACAGATAACTCAGTCTCCAAAGCTGCTGTGAGTGTCACCTTTACCGTTTCATTTGAGAAAACTAGCATCATATCATACTACGGTATACACACAGAAACTTCACGGCAACCTGTCAAAATAAAAGTACGGTTTAACATGTAACAGAACAATATTAGTCTTGTATTACTTTTGTACAGTATAATGTAGGTGTGTATATATTCCTATTTAAATAATTTACATAAAACAATATATATGATAAAAAATAAATATTACAACAAGATTAACCACTTAATTGTAGAACAAAAATACTACAATTATTATTTAAACGTTTTAAACTGAATATAATTTTTCTTCCATGTATTGATTTTAACAGTAAACCTGTTTGTTTGCCAAAAATTAAAAGGGTTTATTTTTCATTTGATTAAAAATAAATGTCTATTCTTTCATTTGATTATCAGAAAAATAAAAACACACAAGAATTTCTAAAAAAAAAAAAAAAAGCAAAAGATTGTGGAGCCCTATTGTTCAAAATGTTAAAACAGAGTTTTGGACTTATTTTTCCACTGAAATGAATGTTTTCGTTACTACACAAAGTAGGCTAAAGTACTGCGAAAAAAAAGTAACGTGGTTACATGGTTTAATAATTTTTTGTTATTAAAATTGAAAAATTGAAGTTCCTGTTTCAAAGATTACAGATAGATGGCTAATTTGTATGCCATTGATATGTTCAGTGTTCATGTAAACTGTTTAATAAACACTTCTGGCACTTTTTTCGAGTCTCTTCATTAGTTTTGTTTTTCCTGTAAATGATTCAATAAATACCGTACCGTGACATTCATACCGAGGTATTACCGTACCGTGAAGTTTTGATACCGTTACATCCCTAGTATTAAGACATGACTTTGTATGTACGTTTCCGTTCAAAAATAAGTTAAAGAGGAATCAATCTGTGTGAATCGCGCCTCTCTCTCTCTCTCTCTCTCTCTCTCTCTCTCTCTCTCTCTCTCTCTCTCTCTCTCTCTCTCTGTGCGCGTGCTCTCTTTAGGTGTGTGCGTCAGCGTGCGTGTTCCCTTTTTAAATTGGTAAATTGGCAAGACAAAACATGTGCCAATTATAAACTTTTACTCTATGATGGTTAAACTTAACAGTTAATCCGCGAATCACATGCGTGCCGAACCGGTTTGGTCTGTACGGATCATCATACACTCAATTCGGCTAGGTATACGTCATCCGCGCTAAACTATCAAGGTGAAAGTCATCATAGCTTGCGTAGTTTAGACCAAGCTCCCAACCCAACTTTGAGAATAGATTAACGGCGATATTTTTTTTATCGCCCGATAAGAGTCTCACGTTAACGCAGCACGTTAACGCCGATAACGGCCCACCTCTAATATATATATATATATATATATATAATTTTAGAAATTATTTTATTAGTAGTAGTAGTATTATATTTTTTATGTTTATAAGTAGATCGATTTTAAATTGCTTTGAAATGAAATGTATTATTTATTTTATAATTTATTATTTATTTTTATATAAATTTAGAAATAATTTTATTATCAGTAGTGTATTTTTATTTGTTTTTATTTTTGTTGTTTAGATTTTTAAATATATATTTTAAATTTATTATTACTAGTATTATATTTTTATTTTTTATAATTTAAGTTTATATTTTAAAGTATTTTATAAGTATTTCTTTAAAGAAACAAATTTTTTATTTATTTTATAATTTATTATATTTCTATTATCACTTTATATATATATATATATATATATATATATATATATATATGTGTGTGTGTGTGTGTGTGTGTGTGTGTGTGTGTGTGTGTGTATAAGTGATAATAGAAATATAATAAATACTAATAATAATAAAATCATTTCTAAAATTATATATATATATAATTTTAGAAATGATTTTATTATTAGTAGTAGTATATTTTTATTTGTTTTATATTTAAGTTTGTAATTTTTATATATAATTTGAGAAATAATTTTATTATTATTATTATTATTATTATTATTATATTTAATTTTTTATATGTAAGTTTATAATTTTATATAAATAATTGTATTAATATTTTTATTAGTAGTAGTATTATAATTTAATTTTTTTATTTAAGTTGATAGTTTTATAAGTAGATAGATTTTAAATTGCTTTAAAGAAACAAAAATAATTTATTTTATAACTTATTAAATTTATATTCCTATAAGTTTTTTTGTTTAAATGGTTCCATAAACAACCTTTAACATCTAAAGAACTTTTCTGTTTTACAAAAGGTTCTTTGTGGCAAAAGAAGGTTCTTCAGATTATAAAAAGGTAAAAAAGAGAGTTTTTTTTTTTTTTTTAAAGAACCTTTGACTGAATGGATGTTTGTGAAACCAAAAATGGTTCCTCTATGGCATTGCTGTGAAGAACTTTTAAAGCACCTTTATTTTTAAGAGTGTACCATGATGTTAGATTTTGGTTTTGTGGATGGTTTGACCTTGTATAATTTTACATCATGATATTATCATATTATGATAATTCGCTCATTACCTCTATGACCCACTACATTGAAGGATCATCCAGAATCTGAGGCTGTTGTACACCCTTCTTCTTTGAAAAACTTTCTGAATCATGGCCCAAGCGGAATGCACCCCTTTTGTCTGGGAGAAAGAAGCTCTCATCTTCCCATCCCCCTTTCCTTTCTCTAATGGGAGGCCTCCATTCCAGCCTGTTAGACATTTTCCTGCGCTCTCCTCTCCCCCAGCACTCTGTTGCCATCCCGTAAATTGAGCTTTCCCTTTGGAGGCACTAATTAAGAGCCTAATCCTCTCATCCGCAGAAAAGAGGAGGGCTGACGGGAAACGTTTCCTTGCAGTTCATTATCTATGTGTCCAATGGCGCTGATGCTGGCAGTGCCGCTCCCGCTCGTAAATGCTGTAAAAAATCGCCGCCGTCTATAAATCATCTCACTTTCGCAGCGTGACTGCATGAGGCGGTTATCGCGAGCCAAGACGCTTCTGGTTAAAGTAAAGAACGCTGCCAATTTCGGCGCTGGTGGTAATGACGGGCCTCTTTGAAGCATGTAGGGTCCAAACGGCTGAGTAAAAAGCAATGAACGGCACTGAAAGGCATGAGCCACGGGGATATGGCAGCAAGAGAGGGGAAGTTTCATCCACGGGAAGTGATGCGTTCACAATGGAAAAGAATTTTAATGAGGGGTCTTATTGTCAATTGCATTGAGGCAAAGCAATTGTGACCTGGAGCTGCACAAAAAGGATGTTAAATGCTGAGTAACAGGAATGAGTGTTTTGCTACGATTGCTTACTTCATTCTAGCCTGCCAGGAAGACCACTGCCTGGGTGTAGAAGAATAACAATAAAGACCAAAATGGGGAATGGACCAAAGCTTCTTTGGTTTATGAAAAGGACAAAATTGCTTAGCGTTTGTGGCCCGAGGCATCTGAAGTAGGAATACAAATAGAAAATGGAGGGCCCCCTAGAGAGGGCAAAGGAGAGGTACCACAACCAGCCTGTCTGACCCCCAACCGAGGCATCCGCAAGACCAATAACAGTGGGCCTTCACAGATGTTTTCAGTTTAAGGGTTTACAACAAATTCTTTCACATAATTCCCCCAGAGCATGTTGAAGTCACAGATGGAGTTTGGCTAGATAGCCAAGGCCTTGTTTTGTGTAAATAGGCTATTAGATTTAACTGTTTCTTATCACACAAAAGCTCAAAAGTTGTGTTTAAAAATTATTTACTTGTTCCAAGTCTGTATGACTTTCGTTCTTTCTTCTGTTTTTGCCCATACGATGAAAGTCATTGGGGTCCAAAACTACAACAGTGTTTTAATGCCACGTTAAAAAAAAAAATCTCAGATTACGAGATTAAAGTCAAAATATTTCTAGATTAAAGTCGAAATATTTTGAGAATAAAATCAAAATATTTAGAGAATAAAGTCGAGATGCGAGAATAAAGTCGAAATGATTTACTCGTTCCAAACCTGTATGACTTTCTTTCTTTCTTCTGTTTTTGTCCATACAATAAAAGTCAATGGAGTCCAAAACTACAATGGCGTTTTAAAAAAATAAAAAAGTTTAAATTGCGAGATTAAAGTCGAAATAATTTACTCATTCCAAACCTGTAAGACTTTCTTTCTTTCTTTCTTTCTTTCTTTCTTTCTTTCTTTCTTTCTTTCTTCTGTTTTTGTTCATACAATGAAAGTCAATGGGGTCCAAAACTACAACTGCGTTTTAATGCCATGTTAAAAAATAAAAATAAGGCTAAAATTGTGAGATTAAAGTTGAAATGCATCATGAATAAAGTCGAAATGATTTACTAATTCCAAACCTGTATGACTTTCTTTCTTTCTTTTGTTTTTGTCCATACAATAAAAGTCAATGGAGTCCAAAACTACAATGGCGTTTTAAAAAAATAAAAAGTTTAAATTGCGAGATTAAAGTCGAAATAATTTACTCATTCCAAACCTGTAAGACTTTCTTTCTTTCTTTCTTTCTTTCTTTCTTCTGTTTTTGTTCATACAATGAAAGTCAATGGGGTCCAAAACTACAACTGCGTTTTAATGCCATGTTAAAAAATAAAAATAAGTCTAAAATTGTGAGATTAAAGTTGAAATGCATCAAGAATAAAGTCGAAATGATTTACTAATTCCAAACCTGTATGACTTTCTTTCTTTCTTTTGTTTTTGTCCATACAATGAAAGTCAATGGGGTCCAAAACTACAACGGCGTTTTAGTGCCACGTAAAAAAAAAATAGTCTAAAGTCTAAAACTATGAGATTAAAGTCGCTTTGAGAATTGAGTCAAAATGCTTTGAGAATAAATTTTTGAAAATGGTAGTTGCATTGCTGTCTATGCAGGGTCAGAAAGGTCTCAGATTTCATCAAAAATATAATTTTTGGGTGAACTATCCCTTTATAGAAATGTGAATTCAAATCTGATGCAAATTTGAGATTATTAAAACGTGAATGTGTGTTTGTATATTTTATGGAAGCACAATCTTCCAAACATCTCAAAATTGACCAAACTATGATTTTGCCTGGTAGTGTATAAAGTTTGAATGACTTTTGAAATGAGTCACAGTAAGTATAGTATGAAAACCACTTCTTTATGCAACACTGGGGAAAACATCATCTCACAATTTTGAGTGTTGACGTTTTCCCTCTCCACTGTTGTTTTTTCCCCCCAAAGGTCTCACCTCCGTGTGAACCCAAGCAGGGATTCCCTCTTATGAATCACTGTGGCTCTTGAGCCTCTGCTTTGTCTTGATGTGAGAGAACTTCCTCCACAGCCATCGTTCCTGTTGTAAAAGACCTTTTGGTGGACCAGTAGTGCTGAAGCAGCGCTGACCACTGTTAGCACACCCATTGTGTTAATGGACATCCTTTGTATTACCCGCAGTTCAGAGGCCAAAGGGCCACATGAAGCACCATAGAGACCAATGTTCCCAAGAGAAGATGTTCAGATGAACTCCTTTTTCCGTTTTTAGATTTGTAGAGCTTAAGGGAGTGCATAACCATGAGCCTGTATTGGAAACCCTCAATCACGCTAAGCTGATGTTTTCTGGGTTTCCATGGGTAAGAAACGATAGTGTGTACTCTAAGGAGCAGTAAATCACTAATTCAAGCAAGATCCGAAGGCACAAAGTAGCTCTTAAGAGGATGTCTAAGTGCCATTTTGAAAACCACAAATATCAGTGCTGTGACCCTGCAACCCGTCATCCAATGAGATTTCGAGGCATGCTATATGGATGTCAGATCTTCACTATGATTGTTTTAATCCACCCATTTTAAATGACTAACTTTGGGTTTGAGGGCTTTGGCACTCTGCAACCTCATAATATCTACAACCCTGCAGATAAAAGACTCTTAGTGCAAAAGTATTTACTTAATCTTGACAAGACACAAGTGGATGTTTTTTTCTTATGATGCAAATATTCTTTAAATGTAGTTAAAAAATGTACTTTAATACTGTGTTGTTACCTAAATAATCCACAGCTGTGTTTTTTCTTTTCTTTAGTGATAGTTGTTAATGAGTCCCTTGTTTGTCCTGAAAAGTTAAAACTGCCCATTGTTCTCCAGGAAAAAAACTTCAGGTCCCAAAAATTCTTTGGTTTTTCGGCATTTTTCTGTATTTCTGACTGTATGATTTTTAGATTCATTTTTTCATACTGAGGACAACTGAGATATTCATATGCAACTACAGAAGGTTCAAATGCTCTCTGATGTTTTTTGAGTTTGAAAATCAGGGTAAATTGAACTTATTTTGTTATTTTGGGAAACAAGTGTCTTCTGTAGCTTCTGAAGGGCAGTACTAAATGAAAAAATATGCTTTTTAGGCAAAATAAACATGTACACATCTTCATTGTTTAAAAGTTTACACCCCTGGCTCTTAATGCATCGTGTTTCCTTCTGGAGCATCAGTGAGTGTTTGAACCTTCTGTAATAGTTGCATATGAGTCCCTCATTGTTGGAAAGGGTTCAAATAAACAAAAATGCTGGAAAACCAAAGAATTTGTGAGACCTGAAGGATTTTTTTTTTTTTTTTTGAAAAGCAGTGGGCAGTTTAACTGTTCAGGACAAACAAGGGACTCATGAGCAACTATCACTAAACAAAAAACAACTGTGAATCATTCAACACAGTATTAAGAATCAAGTGTATGCAAACTTTTGAACGAGGTAATCTTTATAAATTCAACTATTTTCTCTTGTGGACTATATGTAAACGTCCTTTATATAAAATGTATTATTCAGGTCAGTACAAAATAAAAAAAATTATGGATTTGGTATGATCCCTGTTATTTTGGTAAAATAATGAACATTTTGCAGATTCTGCAAGGTGTATGTAAACTTTTGACTTCAACTGTAAATCAGTTGAGTGATTATCTTATGTTTAATTAGTCTTTTATCATCATCTAACTGGCGCTGTTACACCAAAAGCATGCTAATGTGTAGCGAAGCACACTCTCAAACATACGTCTCACTCTATACCTTGTACTGTGATGCATTGGGGTTATTTTCTGGTGCCCCCTGCCCCGATAGCTTTTGTCCCAGGACTAAGACACTGTGGAAGTATCGAGACAATTAAGGTAACTAGTCCAGTGCCTCAGAGAGGCTTAATAAATCACATTCGGCTCTCAGGGCTTATAAGGGCCAGCAGCTTGCTGGAAATTATGTGAGTGATTGGATGGATTTGGCCAGTTGTTTGACATGGCTTCAGACTGCCAGAGAGAAGCCAGCGAGACCCTGCTTTGTAAACATTAACAGGAAAGGCACATAAGGTCTGCTGAGGATCTGGGGCTACTGTATTTACGACAGGGTTTTGTAAACAAAGGTACTGCTATGAGCTAAACCTCTATTTCATTAATGACATTAGGAAAACTGTCAAAGAACTCCCAAACATTGATAATTTACCTTGTGTCTTGAGAGCAGTTTTTAATACGTTTTATAAATAAGTCAACAAAGATTATATAATGCATGATAGATCATTCGCTGGTATATGCTGTCATTTGAAGTTTGGGGTCAGGAGAGTTAGGTATGCATTACGCAGAAAGATGTTTGTTTTCTTTATTTTACAAAAGCACAATGTTTTATTAATACTGTGAGTGTATACAAATAAAGGTGAACCCTTTACGGTTAAAAATTGATGTATTAATCTTATATGATGATTTTTAAGTTCTTTAAACTCAAGTGATCACGTTCAGATTGCTGTTTTCATACTTCTGTAATTTTTTTCAGTCAATATTAAAGTACTGAAAGAATTTAACTTTGTGTATTTTTCAAGTTTGACAAGTTTTCAAAGTATCTTGACAGTAAAGTGATAAGTAGTAATTAGTCATTTGTAGTGGATGTTTTTTTTTTTGAGTAACTTACCCAACATTGGGGGTCAGTGGATTTTTTTGTTACTTTTTTTTGTGAAAAGTTAATGCTTTTATTCAAGGAGACATTGAATTGTTCAAAATTGACAGTAGAGACTTTTATAATGTTTATTAATTTAAATTAATCAACTCATTTAAATAATTTTTGAAGGATCTTGTGACACTGAAGACTAATGTATGCTGAAAATCACAAGAATTATTGTAATAATATTTCACAATATTGCTGTTTTTTTACGATATTTGTGATCAAATAAATGTTTTATAAATATTGTTAATTAATTAAATTCAATTCAATTCTGTCATTAATTACTCACCCTCATGTAGTTCCAAACCCGTAAGACCTTTGTTCATCTTCAAGACACAAATTAAGATATTTTAATTATTGAATTAAGTTATTTTTGTTTCTGCACACAAAAAGTGTTCTAATAGCTTCATAAAGTTAAGGTTGAACCCCTGATGTTACATGGATTTTAATGATGTCCTTACTACATTTCTGGACCTTGAACATGGCAGTTGCATTGCTGTTGATTTCATTAAAAAAAATTATTTATTTATTTATTTTTTAAAACAATATTTATTGTTAGTTTGTATACAACTTTCAGTGTTAAAATGTATAGAATTAACATTGAGTAAATTCTGTAAAAGAATTACATTATGTAATCACACTAAACTACTGGAGTAACGCTAATATATTTTTATGTGTCAGACTGGTAATAAATTCTTAACCATATCTAGAGACCAGAATAGCATAGAGACTTGGGGTTGGCACTTTTGCTTTAGGCTGGTAAACAACCACAAAGCACTAAAAACATACTTTAACGACTGCAAAACAGTTTAGAAGACAACTAAGCAGCTACTCTGAAATATTCTAAATTGGCACATACGTTCTTAAAGGATCTACAGTTAACACAATGTATACCAGATATGATTATGGTATGGATGCCATACCTTAATCTACTTGGCCTTTGCCAGAAATCCCCTATTAATAAGAAATGTATCGTTTTACAAAGCCCCTGGGGTGTTAAAAGAAAAGTCATTCACTTAATACTTCCTTTCTGTGCTGGAAGCGGTTTTCGTGCTCTCTCTTAAACCCCTAATCCTTGTGCCGCCACAACTAACGCCTTGGGAAAAAACCATCAACACAGACTAAATAGGGATGTTATACAGTGTGACATTTCTCAGGTGCAGGATGGATAGAAGACAAGCCTTTTTTTCCCTCCCCTGAGCATTTAACTATTACATACTGCTGCACGCTGATGTGTGACATGAAGTCAAGGAAGGCCTCAGTTGGTTGTTCAAAAATGGGAACAAATTGCATGCTACCAGGATCGGCTGACTCCACTGGTGGCTCCCGCTCGGCCTGCGGCTTCCCAGGGTTCAAGGCAGCTTAGGGATCTGGTGTGGAGCGGTTTGCATGGTGCTGTGTAGTTAGGCCCCTTGCCAGGCCATTCTGCTGGAATTTCCTGTCTGAATCGACTCCCTCCTGCTCGCTCCCCTCTTGTTCCTGGAGCGAGACAGAAAAGCCTTTTTAATTACACTGCTGCTGCCTGGCCTCTCAGGATATTATTATTGTTCTTGAGTGCTTCCTCTAAAGATGAGCTACTCTCAGTACAAAGCCGCCTGTCTCTCGGCTCCGTTCGGACATGAAAAGTGAATGTTTTTCCTCTGCTTTGAGTACCCGTCGATAATGTCTACCACCTGCTATTGTCTTTAAAAGGACATCAAACCGCAAGCTAATCCTGACCTGTAACAGAATGTGGATGCCTGGTTCTCACCAGGTCCTGACAGGATGTTTTGTACATTTTAGGAATTAAAATGTGGGACTGAAACAATAATACTTTCCGTAACCCAAACATGGTGCTTACTACTTAACAGGTTTAAAGATGGATTATGGTTTTATGGTATTGCAATTAAAAATATTCTATATATTTTTAAAAAATAAGTTTTTTTTATAGTTAATAAATAGGTTTTGTTTTTAGTGCATTATGCATTTGTTTTGATACACAGCTTAAGATTTTAAACAAGAATTTCATAAATAATTTTTTATTTAAAGGTCCCATATTGTCAAAATCAAAATTTCCTGGCTTTTTTCATGACAACTGAGGTCTAGGGGCTATGTAACTACCATATGAGTTTCAAAGCAGTCAATCCACAGTAAACTGCACACAGCCTGCTTAAAGTAGCTGTTCATTTTCACGAGCCGCTGTGACTTCTGTAACGATGTGACGTCCGATCTACTCAGTCACCGCCTTCAGTCACCACCCCAGCACCAACCACCGTCCCACCCTCCTTTTGTCAAACCCAGACAACATCGCGTCCATAACATTGCTAAGCAACAACAACACGAAAACAAGTGGAGAAAACCCTGTTCAGTCGATAGATGTACATCATTGCACAGGCTTCAGAACAACGTTAATATAAGAGACCAGAGGCACGTCAACTTCAGCCTCTTTCACACAGCAATTCCGGTAAATACACGGATAATGTGTCCCATGATTTGTTCCGGAGTTGTTTGATTTGGTTCATTCACAGTTGTTTTCCGGAATCTGTGCGTGCTTTACACACAACCCATAAAGACATGTGATGTTTGGATGTGAGATGTAATGCGACGCGTACGTTTCACTAAACTGAAACTAACCTGAACAAACTGTGCTTCAGCGCTGATAGTGCGGAGCTGGCTCTGCCCAATCGCCGCTTCATTCCATTTTGCACGTATTTTTTCGTCGTGAAGAGTCGCATGATAACGTGCATCATCACCACAACACTGCCTTTATGGTTCTGGCTTTTGTTCACAAAGCGCTCGTTCCCGTAATTTTCCAGAATCAGCGCGCATTGTGAAAGGGGCTTTACTAAAGCAACAGTTATGTAGCTTACTGCATTCGGTGTTTGAAAAAGAAAAAACATTAATGATCATTCTGAAATATCCTGTTGAGTATCAGCAGGCTAGGCTCTCTCTATGGCTCTGGGCTCGGCTAAAGCATACATGACCGTAGTTAACTGTGGTTGGCCTGGCTGTGCGTCACTCAGAAAACAACAGGCCAATCAGAAGAGAGGCTCATGAATATTAATTAGATGGGCCAAAATCGACCTGTTTTTGACAGAGCTCCTAAAAAAGGAGCTGTAAAAATATATTGAGATGGATTTTGGCACTTATACCGCAAATATATATTCTTAAGGACATCAACAACTAAAATAAACCTCCAGAAATGTGTACAATATGGGACCTTTAATAATATTAAATGGGACCCACTTTGACCGCATGGGATGTGATTTTAAAAATATTTTTAAAATATCTGATTTTACTTTGATCTATATAATAAACGTTTTGGTTTGTGTTTGTGTTTGGTTTGGTTTGTGTTTTTTGTTTTGGTTGGTTTTTGTTTTGATTTGGTTTGTGTTTTGTTTTGGTTGGTTTGTTTTGTTTGGTTTAGTTTGTGTTTTGCTTTGTTTGGTTTGTGTTTTGTTTTGGTTGGTTTGGTTTGTGTTTGTTTGATTGTTTTTTTTGTGTGTTTTGCTTTGTTTTGGTTGGTTTGGTTTGTGTTTTGTTTTGATTCGGTTTGTGTTTTGATTTGGTTTGGTTTGTTTTTTGGTCGGTTAGGTTTGTGTTTTGTTTGATTCAGTTTTATTTTGTTTTATTTAGTTTTTTTTAAGATTTACATGTGTTTTAAAGTATCAGATTTGTTGTATTATAAATAGGCTAGTGTGTATTTAGAAAACATTGAAGTCTGTCATTGTATTCATTTTATTCTGAAGAATTAAATCAAAATGTTCTTTTAAAATATATTTACATCTAAAGAAAGTCATAGTTCACCCAAAAATGAAAATTCTGTCATTTAATAATAATAATAATTACTCAACCTCATGTCATTCCAAACTCATAAGACACAAATTAAGATATTTGTGATGAAATCTGAGAGCTTTCTGACCCATTGATGTGTCAGTCTTTCAACGTGCGTTGTCTATTCAGGGTCAAAAAGCACTTGGATTTGTGTTCCAAGGATGAATGAAGGTCTTACAAGTTTGGAACGGCATGAGGGTGATTAGTTGATTACAGAATTTTCATTTTGGGGTGAACAATCCCTTTAAAGCATTATTACAAATATAAATATTTACATAAATGTGGCTCCAGTCTGTTTTGGGGTGAATATTTACACACAAGTCCCTTGACTTGGTAGGAGCATATCATGTTGTTCTTTGTAGGAAACAGAGTGGGTCAATCCATACGATCACACCTGTGTACCCTCCCGAGTGCTGGACCTTGGCCTACCTTTTGGCCTCAAGAACAATGGAGCTGTCTGGGTGATTGAATAAACCCCTCTCAGTCCGTCCCTGCTTTTACATCCTCACGAGGCCTTGTCCACCCTCGAGTCAGAGTTACTGCATCCCAGATTAAGTCTTTCAATTAATGTTTGCTCAGTTGTTGTGTTTGGACAGCTTGCCATATGACGTTTGGTCTTTTGCAGTATATTTATATGATGTTTATATGAAACATTGCATTAGCTCAGCGAGAAAAAAAAAAGAAAAACTGCTTTTAGTAACTTACTAAGCGTTTCAGCTCATATATGATTCTCCACACTTCACAGCACCGGTTCCCATCATTCTTAAACACACAGGAATCCCGTGACTTTCCAAAGGCTTACTCAAGCGCTGACATGCTGTGCACTTGGCCAAAGCATCAATGAGTATGTTATGTATATGCATGCTTATCCTCCTACACGCAAGCCCTCATTACGTTGGCCCCTACATACGGATTTGAGAAATGCCTCCCTATATCCAACTCGCCAAGGAAAGGGAGTCCACCTAATTGGCAAGGAAAAACGCACTACTACAGCCTAAAAGTATGCAGTCACTGAGCTTTGGAGATGGATTTTAAGCCATCAAACAATCAATCCCTCCCTGCATTTGCCATTGTGAAATAGCCTGCTTACCTGTCAGTTGCAGTTTCCGCTCTGACATTGATGAAGCGGTTGAAGAGTTGATCATTTCTCCAGGATAAATTCCACTGGAATTACCGAATGAAATTGAATGCAAGCTCACAAAGTACAATAACATGTACTGTTTTTTGTACAGCTTTGGTTTCAGAAATGGTTTTAAAAATGTAATATATATTGCATTGGATACCCCTCCATGGTACAGTTTAATATTTTGTGTTCAAAGAAACTCTAGTTTCTCTTTCTTCTTTTTCTGTCATAAAGGATTAGTTCACTTCCAGAATAAAAAATTACTGGTAATTTACTACGTCATCCAAGTTGTTCATGTCTTTCTTTCTTCAGTCGAAAAGAAGGTTTTTGAGGAAAACATTCCAGGATTTTTCTCGATATAGTGAACTTCAATGGGAACCAACAGGTTGAAGGTCCAAATTGCAGTTTCAGTGCAGCTTCAAAGGGCTCTAAACGATCCCAGCTCTTGGGTCAGGGTCTTTAGTGAAACCATCTGTCATTTTCTAAAAAAAAAAAAAAAAAAAATACAAATTTATATACTTTTTAACCACTAATCAATATGCAATTACATTGGAAAGGTAATGTGTGGTTAGTTCTTCATCTTTGTACTTTGGTTCAAAAAGGTAGGTTAGGCGAAAAATCAAATTTTCTTCTCCAACTTCAAAATTTGCCAAGATCGTTTTTACCATTTTTTGCAAAAAGCGTTTGACTTTGCACAATCGTTTTGTAAGTCGGTACTTCTGCTTGCGTCACACGTGACCTTTCCAAAGTGATTACGTAATGCGTGAAGTTGAGCTAGTGCAAGACAAGCATTTGTGGTTAAAGTATATCATTTAAAAAAAAAAATTTGTAGAAAATGACTGATGGTTTCGCTAAATAGGACCCTTATTCCTCGGCTAGGACTGTGTAGAGCTTTTTGAAGCTGCTTTGAAACTGCAATTTGGACCGTCAACCCGCTGATCCTCATTAAAGTCCACTATATGGAGAAAAATCCTGGAATGTTTTCCTCAAAAACCTTAATTTCTTTTCGACTAATCCATATATGAAACGTTTTGGTTTGGTTTAGTTTGTGTTTTGATTTGTTTGTTTGTTTTGTGTTTTGTTTTGTTTTGTGTTTTGTTTTGTTTTGGTTGGTTTTGTTTGTGTTTGTGTTTTGGTTTTGGTTGGTTTGTTTTGTTTGATTCGGTTTGTGTTTTTTGTTTTGTTTGGTTTGGTTTGTTGTGTACTGTTTTAATCTGGTGATTTTAAAAATATGTATAAAATAAAATAATCAAACGTTTTGGTTTGGTTTGGTTGGGTTGTTTTTTGGTTTGTTTTGGCTGGTTTGTTTTGTGTTTTGTTTGATTCAGTTTTTGTTTTGTTTTGTTGGTTTGTTTGTTTGTTTTTATTGTGTTTTGAAGTATTGAATTAGTTGTTTTAGATAAAACAACATTATAAATAGGCTATTATTTATTTAGAAAACATTGAAGTTTGTCATTGTATTCGTTTTATTCTAAAGAATAAAATCAAAATGTTCTTTAAAAATATATTTTTAAGGAAACATCTGAAAAAAAGTGATAGTTCACCCAAAAATGAAAATTCTGTCATTAAAAATAATTACTTTGTAGAAAAACACCTTTGTAGGAAACAGAGAAAGAGAAGCATTTGTGGTTAAAAAGTATATAAATGTAATTTTTTTTCTAGAAAATGACAGATGGTTTTACAGTAAAACCATCTGTCATTTTCTAGAAAAAAAATTACATTTATATACTAACAATCCTAGCCGAGGAATAAGGGTCTTATTTAGTAAAACTTTTACTAAATAAGACCCTTATTCCTCGGCTAGGATTGTGTAGAGCTTTTTGAAGCTGCTTTGAAACTGCAATTTGGACCTTCAACCCGCTGATTCTCATTGAAGTCCACTATATGGAGAAAAATCCTGGAATGTTTTCCTCAAAAACCTTAATTTCTTTTCAAATGAAGAAAGAAAGACATGAACATCTTGGATGACATGGATAATGTAATAGACAACAAAAAACCTTTCTTAGCATCGGAAAGACCCTGACAAGTAGTCTGCTTTCGTTCCCTATGGTGTAAAATCTGCCCATAATAAATAATAAACATAATTTACATAGAAATAAGGTTACCTGCTACTTGCAGTTGAATTAAGTGTAGGTTTTTGTGCTGGGAAACCTTATTGTGTGCAAAAGCGCAACAACTTCCTAGTGAATTTGCCTCATATTGTTTGACATGTTCCTTAGTCTTGAATCAGAATAATGCATGCTTGAGAGCCACGGTGATGATTGGAGTGAGAGTGGCAGCTCTGGAATGCTGACTCATACAGGTCTCCTCCTGATGGGCCCCTGAGAGGCCCCCACGGCCCTTCCCCACCCTCATCTACCCTCATCTCCTCACAGGTAGAGATAATGATCTGAGGACTTCACCCCCATAGTCTCTGTTCTGGGGTCAGGCCTGACTCACTGGGGCACATGATGCCCAAGAATTTTAATACAGGCAAGGAATGGGCACAGACAGACACGCACAGGAGAGGAGATGAGTCCATCCAAAAATAGCCTCGGGAGCTCATTAAGAGCAAATAGTAATAATAAATGCACATTTAAGACGCTGACAGTATATGCTATTTAGTGCTTACTCAAAGATCTATAACCACCACCTTAAATAAGTTCCAGTCATTAATGAAAGCATGTTGTCTTTTTACAAGACCCCCTAAAGCAATCAACCTTTTTATGACAGGAAGAACATGTTTTGGCTCTCTTTTTTTAGCCCAGACAAATAAAAACTCATCATGAGAAACTGTAATCCACATTGCACATGTAAGACCACTAATATTCAGTACGTTTTCAATTATAGTGGAGATGAGAGAGCCAGACTGTGGCTCACTTCTAAACTATTGCTCTCTGTGTGTCGTACAGAGTTTGGCATTAACATGTTGCTAAGTTAACAACACTGTAATATGTTTAAAAAAAACATGGTGCTTTGTGAATAAGCACATTTTGAAGAAGAATTTGTTCCAGGACAATAAGCACTAATTTTATTTGTTTATGCTTCTTTTCTTCTTTCTGTGGTGCTATTGTGTAACATGATTGTGTTTAATGTGGCTTGATTCAGGGTTATTATAGTTTAACTAAAATTGAAACCATAAAAAACCTTTTTGTTATATGTGACCCTGGACCAAAAAATTATCCTGAAAGCTAAATAAGCTTTTTATTGATGTATGGTTTGTCAGGAAAGGACAATATTTGGCTGAGATACCACTATTTGAAAATTTGGGAACTGAGGGTGCAAAAAAATCTAAATAGTCTACTGAGAAAATCACCTTTAAAGTCCAAATGGCGTTCTTAGCACTTATCAAAAATTAAGTTTTGATATATTTATGGTGGGAAATGTACAACATATCTTCATGGGACATGCTCTTTACTTAATATCCTAAAGATTTGTGGCATAAAAGACAAATCGATAATTTTGACCCATGCAATGTATTTTTGGCTATTGCTACAATTATGAAATAAAACAAACCTAAAACCGAAAGAAAAAAAAAAAGTAAAACTTTGAAATAAGAATGAGAAATTGACATTTGTTTATCTTTCTTTTTTTTCTGTCTTTGACTCTATAGCTCCTCACTTATTCTCCACCTTCCACACGCCGATTCCGATCGACATGCGGCACCATGAGGGGAGGTACCATTACGAGCCCCATCCCCTGCACCCCATGCATGGGTAAGTTTGTTAGCCTCTTCGACGTTCATTTTCCTCTGTCTGCACTGTTGGAATCATCATTAATTAAGAAACAACCTGTTGAGTCATCTTCTATATAAAGCGCACAGATTCAGAGCATGCCGTTGCTTGGTCTCTTCCAGTACATCTGTTTGTCCTCTCCCATGTTCAGCTCTCGCCGGAGATGCGCAGCACATGGGGAGCAAACGTCCAAGTAGTGAGAAACAAATGCCAGTGATTCAGTCAGTTTCATATCAAAGACAAAATGAGTGTTTAGTACAAAGCAGACGGCATGTTAGCATCTTTCATCCTTGTAGTATTTTATAGTTTTGGACAACATCTGTAAGCCTGACATTTACTGAAACAGTTTTGGCAGGTTTTGTCTTGTAAACCTGGAAATAATAAAAAAGTCTTTGGATGTTAAAAAACTACACAAAGTGAAAGAGACAAGCCAAATTATAAGACATTTTGTAATTAAAGTTATTTTTTGTTCATCCTGCACTGATTTTTTTGTATTATTTTACCAAAATAAGAGGGATCATACAAAATGCATGTTGTTTTTATATTTAGTACTGGCTTGAATAAGATTTTACTCATTAAAGATGTTTACATATAGTCCACAAGAGAAAATAATAGTTGAATTCATAAAAAATGATCCCGTTCAAAAGTTTACATACACTGATTCTTAATAGTGTGTTGTTACCAGAATGATCCACAGCTGTGTGTTTTTGTTTAGTGATAGTTGTTCATGAGCCTCTTGTTCCTGAGTCCTGAACAGTTAAACTGCCTGAAATCCTTCAGGTCCCACAAATTCTTTGGTTTTTCAGTATTTTTGTGTATTTAAACCCTTTCCAACAATGATAGTGTGAAAAGATGGATTTCATAAGCATACAAAGGACAACTGAGGGACTCATATGCAACTATTACAGAAGGTTCAAATGCTTTAATGCATTGTTTTTCCTTCTGAAGCATCAGTGAGCTCTTGAACCTTCTGTAACAGTTTCATATGAGTCCCTCGGTTGTTCTCAGTGTGAAAAGATAGATCTCAAAATCCTACAGTCATTGTTGTAAAGGGTTCAAATACACTAAAACGCTGAAAAACCAAAGAATTTGTGGAACCTGAAGGATTTTTCTGAAGAACAGAGGGCAGTTTAACTGTTCAAGACAAACTACAACTATCACTAAACAAAAACAAAAAAAAACAGCTGTGGATTATTCAGGTAACAACAGTATTAAGAATCAAGTGTATGTATACTTTTGAACAGGGTCATTATTATAAATTTGATTTATTATTTTCTCTTGTGGACTATATGTTAACATCTTTTATGTGAAATATGTTCTTCAGGTCAGTACTAAATAAAAAATGACATGCATTTTGTATGATCCCTCTTATTTTGGTAAAAAATAATGAACATTTTGCAGATTCTGCAAGGTGTATGTAAACTTTTGACTTTAACTATATTAAATAAAAAATTGAAAATATGACCTTTGTCATATATGCAAAGTCTACCTTGAGAAACATCGGTGCAGCTGTGCATTTGCATTTAAAATCACAGATTGGATAGCGATACATACTACGAGCCCAGCGACACTAGAACAATTTATCACAAGAGCTGAAACAGCCTGAAAAGGAGAATTCCTGCCGTCTCTCTCTATGTACTCTGGCTCCTTTGATTAATGTGACTTGGCCTTGACAGAGGCCCCCTAATTCATCAAGACCTTGATTTAGCTGTCCTTTTCACTGCCTGTGTCCAATTCACCTAATTACATGTATATTGCACAGCAAATTAAGCACAATGTTATCTTTTGGAGGCGTATGGCAAGGGTCTGATATAGGGATCAGACCCTATAGAATAGAATGATTCATGGTACAAAGGTTTTATGTTACCACTTAGGATAGACAGCTGTGCTACATATAAAGGTAGTTGTTAGAGGTTTTCATAGGCAAGTATGTATGTTACATCATTATGCCAGTAGATACCGACTCACTTTAGGAGTGAGACGTTTATTCAACCATCCAGTTCATTTAAATTCATTCAGAACATAAACAAGTCAATGTCTTAAAGTGGTTAATTGAATAATTCTCTTAACCAATTTGTTCAAACATACTGTTTCACCAAAGACAGAAACAAGCGACTGTCTTATAAAGTTATTAGTTGAATCATTCTCTTAACCAGTTTGTTCAAACACTGATTCATTCATCACAAAAACAAGTGACTTTTTGAAGAGTGATTAATTGAATTATTCACTTAACCGATTCGTTCAAACACTAATTCTCTGCTCGTAGGTTGAAAACAAACACAGTGCCAGCATTTTTTCTAAAATTAACTTTCAGTTTAAAATAGTGGTTTTTGTATATGCTTAAACACATTTGCCAAAAAGCCTTCCATACCAATCAAATCTCTCCCCGCACGCGTACATAGGAAAGAGTTGACAAATCTTGAAGATGAATGTCTAAATGTTTGTAGAGTATTTCAGCATGTAAACAGAGCAATTAGCATCCAGAAACTATCTTTCCTTTCCCAGAACCTCAGTGACAGCAGAGTGAATGAGAAAAACACATCCTCCCTTATTCACTCACTAGCATTTTTCTTTTTGGAAAACAGTTTCAGATTGCAGTGGTATCGAGAACCACCCAACATTTTTTTCTAACCAGAAGTTGTCCGACTTAATTAGTGTCTCTGTACCGTGAGGGGAAACTTTGCACGTTTCTTTTGGGTAATGTGATGGTATTTGAGATTTTACACTCATGCTTGGTTCGTAGGTTTGCATATTAAAGCTAATACACGTTTGTAAGGTTTGGACATGCAGTAATACTGCAGAGAAAGCAAGCACGCTTCAAGTTTGGAAAAGGTTCCCATGACTGCCAGTGGCAGTTACCCGCAGTCTCTGTGGGATAAGATGTGATTCATCTAAATTTGAGCACCTGACCAGGAACACTGTTAAGATGTGTCATACTCGTATTCTCTCTTGAGTCAGCAGGGAATATGCGTATTCTGGATATTTCCACCGAAACTGCTTAATGAAAGCACATACAGTCAAACCAAAAATATAGATATAGATATTTCTTTACTAGTGGGTGCAGGACACTATCGTTCATTTATGTAAGTGAGGACAGCAAAATAAAGTAAACTGTGACATATTATACCCAAAAAAATTCTTCACACAGTGGAAAAGTTTGGGACCAAATTTGATTTGACACTTTGACCTGACCATGTTATGTTACATACCTTTCTATCAAAGTTATCTGACATTATCAAAATGAATTTGTTCTGACACTGTTTAACTCTTAAGTTCTTGTCATATTTTATTACAATTTTCTAAACCATAGCGAATAAACTGTGATAATGTGAGAACATTTAAAGGTGGCTAAATAAATTTTGGATTAGCTGTAATTCATTTGTGATTACCAAGATGAATTTGTTCTGACACAGTTTAACTCTTTGAGTTCTTGTCATGTTTTATTAACATTTTCTAAACTATAGTGAACAAACTATGATAATATGTGACCCTGGACCACAAAACCAGTCATAAGGTTAAATTTTACAAAACTGAGATGTATGCATCATATGAAAGTTCAATAAACAAGCTTTCTATTGATATATGGTTTGTTATGATAAGACAATATTTGGCCGAGATACATCTATTTGAAGATCTGGAAACTGAGGATGCAAAAAAATCTAAATACTGAGTAAATCACCTTTAAAGATCTCCAAATTAAGTTCTTAACAATGCATATTACTAATCAAAAATTACATTTTTATATATTTATAGTAGGAATTTTGCAAAAAAATTTCATGGAACATGATCTTTACTTAATTTCCTAATGATTTTTGGCATAAAAGAAAAATCAATAATTTTGACCCATACTATGTATTTTTGGCTATTGCTACAAATATACCCCAGCGACTTAAGACTGGTTTTGTGGTCCTGGGTCACATATGAGAAATGTTGAAGGTATAATTTTGGTTTGACTGTATTGTTCAAATATGAAAATGTTAGGAAGTTCACACAGAAGCTTACAGAACATTTAAAGGAATAAAAAAAATGAATAAACAATTTAAAAATGTATTATTTTTACACAGTTTTAACACATTTACAACCACGGTCTTCCAACTATAACAATTTTTTGACAATTTCAAGTCAACCCTGAATATGCATTTAAATCATGAGTTGCGTATTAAGTCGGTTTTTCCAAAGGTTCTTTAATAAGAATTGTACAAATTTTGTACTTTGTAGACTTGTAAACACCAGTTAGGTCACCAAAAACTGCTAATGACTGCTTTGATACTGTAACAGTACCTTCACGGTACAAATATTAATACATCTCATTTTGTTGGATCTAAAAGTTTTTTAGTAATACAGAAGATTAGGGATGCACCGAAATAAAATTCTTGGCCAAGCTGAACAAAAATAAACACTGGGCCGATTACGAACACATTTTCCCCCCATGTATTTTGCCAATTTTTTTTTCACCTCTGCATAAATTAAATAGCCAAAATGTGCTTTTTACAGTTTTGTCTTGCTTTTCAAAAAATAAATTACAAAACAACAATTTTAAAATATTTACTTAACTGAACAATTTAACTTAAAATGAATAAGTTGGTAAAATAATATTCTTTGTCCATTTTTAAGACCCCCTTCTTGAATCAGGCATGTACAAATACATGCAGCCTTGCTGAGCAAAGGAGAATGTTTTTTAATAAATGTATTAATAGAGCTGTTGTAATGATTATTATCATTATGTTTTGTCTTTTTTATTTTATTTTACAGAACAACAGTAAAATTACAATGCTAACATTTATAAATGTTTACTTTTATTTTGGCGAAAACCCACAAGAAGACCTCAGCACTACTTGTTGCTGACAGCAGCAGATTTATGAATGATTCTCAGTCGTTACGCTGTTTCAGCGCAGATTTTCCTCCCGCTTTGGACTTTTAACCCAGGCTAACAAACTTGTGCAGCACTGTCAGAATACATACAATTTGTGCATGTATTAGACAACATAACGTTCTGTAGTTTATTTACTAATGGTTTAAGGCCATTTCGCGATTTCAGTCATCATACAGTAACCATGTCTTCTCATCGAAGACATGCGATGCGCTTCTAAACAGTCTCTGGCTGTCGGTACTTGTAATGATTTTTGCGTCTTGGACAGTTTTAAATGCTTCCACACTGCCGACATATTTGCTGCATTAGTGCACGCCTCTATTTGATTGCGTCACGTCATTGTTCGGTATAACTTATTCGGCCTTTCCGCTTATTCTGTTGAACACCAAAAAGAGCTGCATCCCTAATACAGATGCTAAAAGAATTTCAAGTGGAGTTATTGTGTTGGGTTACCA
The DNA here is from genome assembly GCF_049309525.1 of Garra rufa. NCBI lineage: Eukaryota > Metazoa > Chordata > Actinopteri > Cypriniformes > Cyprinidae > Garra > Garra rufa. Next base: position 34,312,567 of record NC_133368.1, on the reverse strand, counting down.
TAGGCAGCTACCACCCATGGTGCAACAGTGGAAGACTGCTAAAATGACAGGTAGCTATTAAGAAGAAGCTCTCTAAATGCACCATGACATACCCTGTCTATGACTAAGGTCTCTTTAACCGTTCAAGTACCATCTTGTCAGAGAGAGGGCGTAACAACAAGACCTCAGTTATCATTCTTGTCAGTAGAGGCCCTCTTTTTCTTATCCCTTGACAGGTAAAGTTGTAAATAATGGCTTATTATTGAGGGTTCAAACACCCTGAGCAGTTTTTCTGATTTATTTATACGCTGACATGTTGTCTTGTCGATTCTGACTGTCTGGCAGTCACTGAAAAATATGGGAATGTACCCAAAACTGGGATTTTGTTGACATACTTTCCCAAGACTTCAAAACTATTGTAAATATTACTGTATTATTTTATTGACATCTGTTGGATCTTTAGATTGGGACATTGAAACCAGTGGTCACTATAATGATGACCGTGATGCCATCTGTTGTGATACTGTTGTCCATGGTCAAGATGGCAACCAAAAGCACATGCTTGTATGACCGCATACAGATAACACATCTTTGGCAGTTTGCAAAATCATAGCACTATTGCAGGCGAATATTAATTTTGAGCACTTGCTCCAGCCAAACCCCCCCCCCCCCTTTCCACAAACTGGGGGGAGGATTTGGTGGTTTGTGTATGGCGAGTCTGTTTTCTTTCAGCTCCTCAAGAACAGAGACGTCTTTATGGCTATCCTTTCAAGGAGGCTGATGGCAGAAAGTTGGCAACTGGACAAGCCTGGTAGTCTGCAGGCGTTTACTGGAAACTGAGCACGACTCAGGCTGGGTGCAGGTTGGCCTCCGAACAGAGATGGTATAAATGAGAGACTGAGATGAAGCCAGACCGTGCCAAGCATAATGCATCTGATACCCGCTGTTCAGATAGTCACTGTAGGCTTTGCTCACGTCTAATTAAAGATACAAAAAACAGTTTATCTATTTTTGAAATATGCATGTATTAAAGCAATGGTTTCAAATTCTGTCATCATTTACTCACCCTCATGTCATTTTAAACCTGTAGTTTTTCTTCAGTGCAATGCAATAGGAGACGGTAAGCAGAAAGTGAATGGTAATCAGGGCTTGTAAAGCTACAAAATGCAGTACAAAGGCAATAACCTTACTTCAGAATCTTTTAAGAAGCATGATCAATCTGTTTCTCATTCAAAGCTATTTCCCAGCTCAAAATGTTTTAGAATCGTAGTTTTAACTACATTTATTATACTTGAATGATGCTTTTAGTCAGTTTTTGTAGCTTGGCTGCACTGGTCACTATTTACTTTCATTGTATGCCAAACATCAAGATTCGACTTTCTGCTAAACATCATCTTGTTTTGGGAAAAAAAAACGTGACGGTGATTAGATGATGACAGAACTGTTACCTTAAGTGTTTGGCACATAACTAAATACATTTTGATGGAGGCAATCTGTAATCCTCTGCATTCAAATGTCAAACAAATCTAAATAACATACACTTTCATAAAAGAAACATCCCCCTTTCATTGAGGTAAAGCTTGTTTTCCTCTCCCTTTGAGTACGGTCTAATTTTCCTTGAAACAAAATGAATGTGTAGCTATAGTTGTAGCCTGCTTGCCATCAAATCCCCAGAAGAACCGACCATCCCCCCCGCAATTTGCAGGCCCGAGCGCAGAACACACCCTTGTGGAACGCAGGCTCTGATTCATACGCATGGTCATTTCCTCTCCCAGTGGAAAGTAAAGTAGTATGGGGACATAGACGGGTCTGCTTTATTTAACACTGTATGACATCCCCTCTGTTTAAGAGCACTCCATTTAGGGACTCAACTGCAACAAAAGAGCTCTCTGGGATAGTTGATTATGATTGGTCGGTCACAACATTAGCCAGTCAGAATCAGTTTAACATCATGGTCCAGATCACATTTTTGGGTTTATTTTACAATTATTACTTTTACTTTAAGTACCTTTGTGTAGCTCAAAGATTATGGTGATAGCAATGCCAAGGTCATGGGTTCGTTTCCCAAGTAAGGAAGGAATGAAGTGAAGTGAAAAAATGTATAGCTTGAATGCAGTGTAAGTTGAAAATCATCTGCCAAATGCATAAATGTAAAAGTAGATCTGATTTTGCTCTTGTACAGGAGTTCAACCACTGTACAGTAACATGTAGGTCATAAGTTCGATTCCCAAGAAGTTCATGATTTTAAAAACATGTATAGTTTGAATGTAACTTAAGTTGCATTGGATAAAGTAACTGCCAAATGTGCAAATATAAATGTACTTCTAGGACACGGATCCTGATCTTGCTCTCGTCCAGGTGTTCAACCACTGTACACTAACATGTCGGTCATGGGTTCGATTCCCAAGAAGTTAATGAATTTAAAAACATGTATAGTTTGAATGTAACTTAAGTCATATTGGATAAAGCGTCTACCAAATGTGCACATATAAATGTACTTGTAGGACAGCAGATCCTAATCTTCCTCTCATCCAGGTGTTCAAGCACTGTACACTAACATGTAGGTCATGGGTTTGATTCCCAAGGAATTTATTAATTAAAAAAAAACATGTATAGTTTGAATATAATGTAAGTCGCATTGGATAAAAGCATCTGCCACATGCATACATGTAAAAATAGGACATCAGATTCTGATCTTGCTCTCATCCAGGTGTTCAACCACTGTACACTACCATGTAGGCAATGGGTTCGATTCCCAAGGAGTTCATGAATTGAAAAAATGTATAGTTTGAATGTAATGCAATGCTTTAGATAAAAGCGTCTGCTGAATGTGCAAATGTAAAAGTAGGGCATCATATTCTGATCTTGCTCATGTCTAGGTGTTCAACCACTGGACACTAACATGTAGTTCATAGGTTTATTTCTCAAGTAGTTTATTAATTGAAAAACATGTATAGTTTGAATGTAATGCAATGCTTTAGATAAAAGCATCTTCCAAATGTGTAAATGTTTAAAGTAGGGCATCAGAATCTGATATTGCTCTTCTCCAGGTGTTTATACACTGTACACTAAGGTCATGGGTTCAATTCCCAAGAAATTATTAATTAAAAAGCATGCGTAGTCGGATATAATGTAAGTTGCATTGGATAAAAGCGTCTGCTGAATGTGCAAATGTAAAAGTAGGACATCATATTCTGATCTCGCTCATGTCTAGGTGTTCAACCACTGGACACTAACATGTAGTTCATGGGTTTATTTCTCAAGTAGTTTATTAATTGAAAAACATGTATAGTTTGAATGTAAGTCACATTGGATAAAAGCGTCTGTCAAATGTGTAAATGTACTTGAAGGACAGCAGCTTCTGATCTTGCTCTTGTTCAGGTGTTCAACCACTGTACACTAACATGTAGGTCATGGGTTTGATTCCCAAGGAGTTCATGAATTTAAAAAAAATGTATAGTTTGAATGTAATGTAAGTCGCATTAGATAAAAGCGTCTTTCAAATGTGTAAATGTTAAAGTAAGACATCAGAATCTCATCTTGCTCTTGTCAGGTGTTCAACCACTGTACACTAAGGTCATGGGTTCAGTTCCCAAGAAATTCAGTAATCGGAAAACATGTATAGTTTAAATATAATGTAGGTCGCATTCGATAAAAGTGTCTGCCAAATGTGTAAATGCAAGTGTACTAGTAGGACATCAGATACTGATCTTGCTCTCGTCCAGGTGTTCAACCACTATATATTAACATGTAGTTGAGAAAACCACACGCAAACATCTCTTCAAACATCTCTCTGATTCAGAAGATCAGACTGTGTCCTCTACTTTCAGGAAATGTTAGAGTTACAGCTGCCTCCTGGCTGGTGTTTTTTGGACCGGCGTGCGGGCGGAGTAGATGCGTGCCAAGACGTGACACATTTATATCCTCACCACGACCTGTGAGCTATCTGTGAACTTCTGCCCCGCTATCTTGTTTTACACATCAGTTTCACAAACAGTGTCTGAGAAATGGAGGAGGAAATATTAAGCAGTCTCATCATAACACTTCAGGCTTGTGTGTCTTCAGAGGCGTCCGTCCCACGTAGACATTACAACGACCATGTACTACAGCACTCTCAGTCTCAACTTGTTCAATACCTCAGGCATAAAGGGAGGAGTAGCTTGTCTACATTAGGGAGTCATGAAAAAAACATGACCAGTTTCAGTTCACATTGATGCCCAGTCTGTAAAGGCCCCTTTAACCAGCTGATACTGTCAAGTGGACCTTACCTGAACCTAAAATTGTTTGCCATTGTATGAATTTGTTTTTCAGATAAACTTTTGTTTTGAGATTTAGATATTTTAAATGGAAAACAAGACAAAAAATGCAAAGTGTTGAAGTGTCTGATTTAACTCCAGTTTTTGATCCATTCCACTTCAATATGCATTATATTTCTAAATGAAGCTACAAATCTATGGTGAAATTTAATTTTATTAAGCACAAATTGATTAAATTGTGAAAAGTGGGCATTACATACTAGAAGGGAGCCAGACGACTGCAGGGTACATGGGCTGAAAAATTAAGAGGGATTTGTGGCGCCATCTAAAAAGAAAACTTGATGAATCCTGCACCATAAAATCAGAAATGCACATTAAGAAAGTAAATGGACATTTTTGATTTCCTGATGATTATAATAATGAGTTCTGAGCTTGTTTTAAGTGAAACAATTAAGGTCTGACTTTGACACAGTGAAGAAGATTGTAAAGACATTAAGTATTTTTACATGGCCCCAAGACATGGATTTACACAGAGGGTCCCTAATTATGCTATACTTAAGCACTTAAACTCTGTGGCAGCTTGTCTTTGTGTAAGAAACTAATTGAGCTGGTCTTTGTCTTTTGCTAGACCGCATGGATTAGCTGGCAGTCCAGTTATCTCTGATATCTCGCTCATCCGGCTATCGCCTCACCCTGCGACTACCGGAGAATCACCCTTCAACCCTCCTCACCCGTATGTCAACCCACACATGGAGCACTACCTGCGATCAGTCCACAGCAGCCCCACGCTCTCAATGATCTCCGCAGCACGAGGACTGAGCCCTGCGGACGGTGAGTCTTTTTGTTCCCCATGTGCCAGGATACACTACCATTCATTAAAGAGAAGTTCACTTCCAGAACAAAAATTTACAGATAATTTACTTACCCCCATCCAAGATGTCTATGTCTTTCTTTCTACTGTTGTAAAGAAACTTTTTTTTTTTTTGACATTTTTGTTTTTAAACATTTTAGGATTTCTCTCCATATATGGACTTCTATGGTGCCCCAACTTTGAACTTCCAAAATGCTGTTTAAATGCAGCTTCAAAGGGAAATGATTGGTTAATTTCTAAAAAAAAAAAATTGACAATTTATATACTTTTTAGCCTCATATCCTTGCGTGTGCTCTGTGTATTCTGGTTTAAGACAGTTAGGGTATGTCGAAAAACTTTCGCCTCTAACTTCAAAATCGTCCTACATCGCTTTTTTACTTTTTTTTTGTAAAGGGCGTTTTATCTTCTTTGCACATTCACTTTGTAAACACTGGGTCGGTACTTCTGCAGCGATGTAGGGTGATTCTTAAGTTGGAGGAGAAAATGAGATAAGAGTTTTTCAACATACCCTAACTGCCTTGAACCGGAATACACAGAGTACACACAGAACTAGACAAGATGAGCATTTGAGGTTAAAAAGTATATAAATTGTCACTTTATTTAGAAAATAACCAATCGTTTCACTAGATAAGACCCTTCTTCTTCGTTTGGGATCATTTAGAGTCCTTTGAATCTGCATTTAAACTGCATTTTGGAAGTTCAAACTCGGATGCACCATAGAAGTCCACTATATGGAGAGAAATCCTGAAATGTTTTCCTCAAAGAACATTTATTTACGACTGAAGAAAGAAACACATTAACATCTTGGATGACAAGAGGGCGAGTAAATTATCAGTAAATTTTTGTTCTGGAAGTGAACTTCTTTAAGATTTTTAGAAGTTATACTTTTATTTAACAGGATAACATTAAATTGATTAAAAGTGACAGTACAGACCTATAATGTTACAAAAGATTTCTATTTTAAATACTCTAAGCTGTTCTTTTCAAAGAGTCCTGAAAAAATATATCAGGATTTCCACTAAAATATTAAGATGCAAAGCCGTTTTGCAGTTTTCAGCATTGATGAAACTAACAGCTGCTGAAAAGTCAGCTTTGCCATCACAGAAATAAATAACATTTTAAAATATATTAAAATATTAGTAAATTATTTTAAATAGTAATAATATTGTTAAAAAGGGGGAAATATAAAAGGGGTATCTTTAGCCATAAATTAAAGTAAATTTTCTCACTTTCATGTCTTTCTAAAATTCTAAAAATATGACTTTCTTTTGTAAAACACAATAAGAATTGTTCACCAGAATCTTCATTACTTGTTTTATGTAATAGAAGTGAATGGTGCCCAATTTTTAAAAATGACTAATAGCATCATAAAAGATTCTGACTCATGTGCTGTAATCTAAGTAATCTCAAGAAGTATTATGCCATTGTGTGAGGAAATACAGGATCTAAGTACTTTTATAATACTTTTATTGTGCTTTTTTATGTTTTTGGCTCTTGACAGCCCTTTGAAACCATTCAGTTTCACTTTATGAAGTGAGCATCCTATCTAGCATTTTATTTTGTGTTTAAAAGAAAAAAAAGAAAGTCAGGTTTGGAATGGCATGAGGGTGAGTGAATTATAACATCCGGGACAGACAGGTATTTCCACAGTGGCTTACTGAAAACATGCTTTTTTGTGATGCTACCTCCATGCTCTTAGGTGCCAGTAGAAATCCAAGAGCACTTTTTATCTCCCATCATACCGGCTGAAAGTGGGTTTTACATTTGTAGGGGTATTCTGGGAGAAAAAGTAAAAACATTAGTCAGTCCTACTTTATATTAGGTGGCCTTGACTACTATGTACTTGCATAAAATATAAGTACAGTGTACTTCATCATATTTTTGCTATTTAAAACAACCATTTTCTATTTGAATATATTTTTAAAATGTAATTTATTTCTGTGATTTCAAAGCAGAATTTTTAGCATCATTACTCCAGTCACATGATCCTTCAGAAATCATTTTAATATTATGATTTGCTGGTCAATAATTATTTTAATATAATTATGTTGAAAACAGCTGAGTAGAATTTTTTTCTGGTTTCTTTGATGAATAGAAAGTTCAGAAGAACAGCATTTATCTGAAACAAATTTTTGTAACATGTCTTTATCATCACTTTTGATCAATTTAAAGAAATTAAAAGAAAAATGCTGACAATTTAGCTTTGATCACATGAATGAATTACTTTTTAAAATATATTCAAGATATGTAAAATATATTCATAGAAAACAGTTATTTTAAATGGTGAAAAATATTTCAAAATTGTACTGTTTTTGCTGTACTTTGGACCAAATAAATGCAGGTTTAAAAAAAGCATTAAACATCTTACTGTTCAAAAACCTTTGACTGTAAGTGTATTGCATCAAATTATTAATTTAAATGTAAGTTCATAGTAGTTACAGACACTGTCTAGTGTCTACCATTTGTTTATCTCCTTTATTGTGTCAATGATTTGGACATTACGCATGCTAAAAACATTACTGTAGACTTGGTCTTATTTATGTACAGTAGGCTTGAATATGTAAATAGATGATAGTCAGAAAGAAAACAGTTTACTGAACATTATCTACCTTGCCAAAAAGTCTGGTCCTTTCAGCCTTGTTACTATAACAGGTTGGGATGAGAGATAAGTCACCAAGCACAATGTCTTGGCAGTAATGGTTCTGCTTTCACACTTAAATAAGCAATGTGGAATAGATTGTGTTGGTGATTAAATGGCTGAAGAGATAAAGGAAGGAGTTAAGCTTGAGTGAGTCTAAATAAAACTAAAAAGCCTATTTCCTACCTATATATACACATTGTTTACCAACACTTTCAAAAGTCTTGTATAAAAGATGGACAGGTGATTCATTCCCAGTCAAACTTAATTTTTTGCATGCATTGCAGTTAGCTGCTTTAGTCATGCAGAAGTCAATCATGTTCTCGTTTAACAGAAGGTCCATAAAGAAAACTGATTAAGATCGGTGGAGATGTCCCCTGCCCCAGAGCAGTCTTCCAACTGCTGATCTGCCTTCATTGCTTTACCGCCTCAGGGCTTATCCAGCTCCGGCCTCTGCCGCACCCCTCCTCACTTCGATTCGGAGCCCCTCTAGGGACGCAGTTATACGATCCGGCGAGCGTGGAGAAAATAAACGGCCTTGTTCTGCCATGAATCCAGCACAAACACACGCCTGTTCTTTTTTAACCTCGCTAGGGCCTAATTGTTCCTGATAGAGCTGTTATGGTATGAATGGCCAAGCAGGCAAGCATGAGGTAGAAACCCCCTCAATCCTGAGTGTCCCATAACTTAAGCAGCAAGGACGTGAACTGCTGTTATTTCTTCGTCGCAGGCGAGTGTTTTGGAAGTGACATAGGAGGCACTAATGGTAATCTGACCTAGGCAGAAAGAAAAATAAATAAATTCTTGCTTGTATTGCCTTTGACACCTTTAGTTTGGGGTTTAGTAGGTGCTGGTGTTAACAAATTTACCTAAGTTTAGGCAGGGAGGGGAAGGAGAGAGCAGAGTGAGCTGCACCACTTTTTACTACTTGTTTTACTTGTACAAGATAATATATCTATAGTTGAAGTCAAAAGTTTACATACACCTTGCAGAATCTGTGAAATGTTAATTATTTTACCAAAATAAGAGGGAGCACACAAAATGCAAATTATTTTTTTTATTTAGTACTCACCTGAATAAGATATTTCACATAAAAGATGTTTACATAGTCCACAAGAGAACATAATAGTTGAATTTATCAAAATTGCCCTGTTCAAAAGTTTACATACACTTGATTCTTAATACTGTGTTATTACCTGAATGATCCACAGCTGTGCTTTGTTTAGTAATAGTTGTTCATGAGTTCCTTGTTTCTCCTGAACCGTTAAACTGCCCGCTGTTCTTCAGAAAAGTCCTTCAATTCCCACAAATTCTTTGATTTTTCAGCATTTTTTGTGTATTTTGAACCCTTTCCAACAATGACCGTATGATTTTGAGATCCATCTTTTCACACTGAGGACAACTGAGGGACTCATATGCAACTATTACAGAAGGTTCAAACAATCTCTGATGCTTCAGAACAAAATGCAATGCATTAAGAGCTGGGGGGTGAAAACGTTTTGAATTTGAAGATTAGCGTAGATTTAACTTTTTGTCTTCTGGGAAACATGTAAGTATACTCTGTAGCTTCTGAAAGGCAGTACTAAAAATAAGAAAAATGTACACATCCTCGTTCAAGTCAAAAGTTTACACCCCTGGCTCTTAATGGATTGTGTTTCCTTCTAAAGCACCAATGAGCATTTGAACCTTATGTAATAGTTGCATATGAGTCCCTCAGTTGTTCTTAGTGTAAACAGATGGATCTCAAAATAATACAGTCATTGTTGGAAAGGGTTAAAAAAAAATGCTGAAAAACCCCAAACTCTGTGGGACCTGAAGGACTTTTCTGAAGAACAGAAGGCAGTTTAACTGTTCAGGACAAACAAGAAACTCATGAACAACTATCACTAAACAAAAAAAAAAAAAAGCTGTGGATCATTGAGGTAACAACACAGTATTAAGAATCAAGAGTATGTAAACTTTTGAACAGGGTAATTTTTATAAATTCAACCATTATTTTCTCTTGTGGGCTACATGCAAATGTTATTTATGTGAAATATATTATTCAGGTCAGTACTAAATAAAAAATAACATGCATTTTGTAAGATCCCACTTTTGGTAAAATAGTAAACATTTTGTAAACTTTTGACTTCAACTGTATAAAACAGACTTTCATTTTTTGTTCAACAAGGTCAAAAAAAAACGGTCAAAAGTGACAGCAATTTTTCAGTAAATTTTTGAAAAGCATCAGTTTGTCATGTACTGTACATCTCTCATAAGCAGTCTGTATAACATGTTTAAATACTATATGTGACCCTGGACCACAAAACCAGTCGCTGGGGTATATTTGTAGCAATAGCCAAAAATACATTGTATGGGTCAAATTTATTGATTTTTCTTTTATGCCAAAAATCATTAGGAAATTAAGTAAAGATCATGTTCCATGAAGATTTTTTGTAAAATTCCTACTGTCAACATATCAAAATGTAATTTTTGATTAGTAATATGTATTTTTAAGAACTTAATTTGGACAACTTTAAAGGTGATTTTCTCAGTATTTTGATTTTTTTTGCGCCCTCAGATTCCAGATTTTCAAATAGATGTATCTCGGCCAAATATTGTCCTATCCTAACAAACCATACATCAATAGAAAGCTTATTTATTGAGCTTTCATATGATGTATACATCTTAGTTTTGTAAAATTTAACCTTATGACTGGTTTTGTGGTCCAGGGTCACATATATGGTTATGTGACAAAGAATTGCAGGTGATGGTATGTCTAACCCCACCCTCTGCTACCCATATGTGTGTATTACTCCTGAAATACTAAACTCCTCTCTTCTTTGTCTTAGCAGTGACCCATGAACACCTGAAGGAGCGGAGCTTGTTTGGCCTTCCCCCTCCCCCACCAGGGGCCAACCCTTCAGAGTACTATCACCTCATCGCCAGTCACCGCAGCCCTTATGGAGACCTGCTCATGCCGGCAGCGACCGCAGCTGCTCATCTCCCTGACTACATGAGCCCAGTGGACAGTGAGTTACACACTCTGAGTACTGCACTAACCAACATACTACATCCATACTGTCACCGGAAAGGGATAGTTCACCCAAAAATGAAAAATCCCCCATGATTTACTCATCCTCAAGCCATAGTTGTATATGTTCTTTCAGACAAATACAATCAGAGTTATATTAAAAATGTCCTGGCTCTTTCAAGCTTTATAATGGCAGTGAATGGCTGTTAAGATTTTGAAGTCCAATAAAGTGCTTCCATTCATCATAAAAAGTACTCCACACGGCTCCGAGAGGTTAATAAAGGCCTCCTGAGGAGAATCGATGCGTTTGTGTGAGAGAAATATCCATATTTAAAACTTTATAAACCGTAATCTCTATCTTGCACTGTTGTATGTAAGTTCATGAGAGAGCAATGTAGTTGAATTGCAATGAAACGGAATGCAGCAAGACACAGAACTGAATTATTGTAGCCAGAATCACTTACGTTCACATACTTTCATCAAGCATTTCTCTGACCTTAAAATTGGAATACTATTTTCTTGTTCATATGGCAGCATGCAGTTTAACATATGCATGTTTTTAAATACTCTAAATGATATTCTTTGTAATATTAAAATATGTAAATAATATTAATTGCAATTTGCCAAAAAAAAAGTAATTTGGCTCTTAGTAATTTAATTATATGAGCCAGTGGCTCCCATAAGGCTCAGACCCCTGGTTCTCCAGGAGTGTAAATACTGTGGCTTTGTGGTGATTTCAAAATATTGCCGTGTTGGTCTGAGTAGGCCAACATGTCAAATTTTAGCTCAACCAGTGGTCTTCTGAGCAGGACTACTTGTTTTTTGAGCAGAAGCAGACATGTATATGGAAAACCTGCTTGGAAATAATCTTTATTTTTGCAGTTCTGCTTAGTAGCACTGAAACATCAGACTTCATCTTAAAAAAAAAAAAAAAAAAAAAAAAACGAAATCTAACCCAAAAAAAGGAACCAAAATAGACACAGCCAGTACCTTGTTATTTTAGTATAATATTTTCAATATGTTTTTAATTTTCACTTTAATTTTAGTTCGTTTTAGTCATTTTTTTGTGTAATCTAAACAAAAACAAAAAAAAATCCTCTTGGCAACTTACATAAAACAATGTATATTTTGGCTTTTAAGGGGAGAAACTACAGGGGAAAAAAACTGTTTTTTTTATGCAACTATAAAGTTTGAGATTTTGGGCTTTTTTGGCTTTTTGGAAAGAAAACATCCAAAGAACACTGTTAAGTGTTTCTTTTATAGCACTTTATCTATTTGTGTCTATAGATTTCAATTACAATGCATATTTTTAAGGTCTTCTACACTGAGCCATAAATCTCCACTTCAGTAACACTTACACACACACCAGACTTTACATTTTTATTCCTGTCTATATCCTGAATGTTTTTACAGAGGGATTTGTTCATATATAATTTGCTTGATTTGATAAAAAAAATGGTAAAAAAATAGTGTTTCCTGTCTGTTTTAATTTTTTTCTGAATTATGGCGTGACGAAATGAGATACCCAAAATTCCCTCTGTAAAAACTTTAGACTCTAATATGTCAAAAAAATTAAACAAGAATTTTGAAACTGACTTCATCCAGCGTTTTGATTTTGAAATGTATGAAAATTGGCGCATATTTCATTAAATAAAGCCTCTTTTGCATATTTAAACCTAACATTTTAGAAAACACAGAAAATACATAAGATGTTTGCAATTATCAATGTAATCAATCAACTGGGTAAGTAAGGTGATAACTTTATTTTTTTTACCCTATTCACTCAGTGTCTCGCCTTAAATGTACTTTTGGTCAACAATGATAACTAACTTGCTACACTCTGCAAAAATAGTGTAAAATTATGTAAAAAATCAAGTTTACAAGCTTTGCACATCAAAGGACAAGTCTTTCAATCTTCACCTGTGTATAAAACTTGACTCACATGGAAAGCAGCAGTAAACATGAGCAATCTCAACAATTTATGAGGCGTTTGTGTTACGGCCTTTAATTCAGATTGGGCTGCAGGTGTGATGTGTTATTATAAGTAACATTCGACTTCCCTCCAACCTCACCTTAAATGGGAAATACAATGTTTAGAGGAAGACTTTTTTCTTTTTTTGCCATGGCTGTAATGCCAGGTCTTTCATCTCTGCTTTTTGTTTTCAAGGATGTGTTATGGCAGCTATGTACCCCCTCCTGCTTCTTTGTAATGTGATCCAATTAGTCATGTAATGGACGGGTGTATGTTCTTGATCTTGTAAGGTCCCGATTACGCCTGGCTTAATAATGTAGCATTGTTAAAAGATGCCCAGAGGCCCGCTATTGCATGTCGTTGCGTAATCTATAAGGGGTAAACCAGGGCGAGCAGGTTGCAGGTCTCACAGTGCCAAGCAGGTTTTCGGCTCTCGTCCAGAGCTTCGAGGAGAAATACAGTGTTGTGAATGGGTAACACTGTGAGAGAGGATGAAGGGGAAGTCAGTGTACGGTGTCTGCTCAGGAAACCTAGATTGTAAATAATCAAGCTGGCACACACTCCTGCTTTGATCCAGTCCAGCCACCCACAGTAACTCTTAGTGCCACAAATCCACGCACCCTCTCAAATCGCATGTCCCAATTACTTCCAATCGCTAATCAAACACGAACCTCTGCGTTTTTATGACCGTAATGAGTCGGTCATGAGAGTTCCTGCATCTCTGACCGCTAACGCTGGCCGCCGCGGAGCTGACTACCCACAGTTTGTGTAGTGAGGCTTGTTAGCTCAACAGCGCAGGGCTTTCTCGAGTCTTTGGCCTTCTCCTCCACCTAGCTTGATGTGGTCTCGCTCCAGGCACTCAGGTGTTCACGGCTCTCCACACCAACCCACAGACACAGGGCTTTCATTGATGGTCGATGTCAGCTCATGGTGTGGTGGCATAAAGCGAGCCCTTCAGTAGACCGAAGTCCTGATAAATATGCATTGCAGAGCTTAGCGTTTGTCTTGGAATGGTGTGGCGATAAAATTCGTATGCGTATTTAAAAATCAATTTATGTTCTAATAAATTCAGCAGACCCACCACAAGAGTCAGTGTTCAGCGTGCACAAAGTGGCCCTCTTGTTTTTCCCTTCATGATTCCCATTTGCCCATTAGCTGACTTGGAGAGAGAAGGTTCAGGTTTTCCTGTAAATGGTGATCGTTGTTGTAAAAAATGAGAAATGTGCATATGGAAAATCTGTCTGGCTTGTCATTAGAGCCAACACGTGCGGCACTGTAAATTTATTTAGACATTCGGCAGTTTTACACGCACTACTGGGTCAAACCGAAACGTTAACCAGAGTCATGCGACATTGAATAGGTTGATATAGACTTCACTGTAAGACAAAATAAGCATTTTGACATTATATATAGCTGTAAACCACGCTGTTTCTACAAACTGCACTTTGCATAAAATCCACCTATAAGAGCTCACTTCATATAAAGACAGAGAAAGAGAGACAGAATATATATGTGACCCTGGAGCACAAAGCCGGTCTTAAGCAGCACGGGTATATTTGTAGCAATAGCCAACAATATATTGTTATTAATTAAAGGATATTAAATAGCGTAAATATATAAAAACTTCATTTTTGATTGGTAATATGCATTGCTAAGAACTTCATTTGGACAACTTTAAAGGCCATTTTCTCAATATTTAGATTTTTTTGCACCCTCAGATTTCAGATATTCAAACAGTTGTATCTTGGCCAAATATTGTCCTATCCTAACAAACCATATATCAATGGAAAGCTTATTTATTCTGTATACTTATTTATTCATAATAAATATGACTTATGACTGGTTTTGTGGTCCAGGGTCACATATGAATTGTAACCACATGAGTGAAAAAATTAAAATGTTTCTCAGATCTCAAAACTATAAATATTTTAATTATTTTTTATTTTATAAATATTTTATTATTGTAATATTTTTAACACTAAAACCGGAAGCGCATTTGCAGGCAACCCACCAAAATAAAGGCTTGCTGATTTGTAACTGTTGAAAATTCATATAAAAATAAAACAGTAAAAATACAACTTAATAAAACAAAATACATTTATTTTTATTTAATACTCTTTTTTTTATTTTAAAATATAATAGTATTATAACACTTTATTCAGTATTTTATTAATTATGTTGTTTGAAAAAATAACTAACTGAAGTGCAATAGTTAGAAAAGTGTAAGAGCCGGTGGTGAAAACTTTTTGAATATAAGATCAAGGTAAATTTAGCTTATTTTGTATCTTCTGTACATGTAAGTATGTAAGTAAAACATGTAAGTATCTTCTGTAGCTTCTAAAGGGCAGTAGCCTGGAAAAATCCAGACCCTAATCTATTAAGATTAAGGGTCTGGCATCGAGCAATGAAAAGGGTCTAACTCGAGGGGCGGCACCAAGCATGCATTTGAAATTCGTTACACACGCAATTGGATAACGCCACGACCAATCAGTTTTCACTAAGCCCCATACGCTTAGCTACCAGCGGAGCTAACTGATGGATTAAACTCTTGCCGTATCCAGTCGGCAAAACAGCAAAAAAGTCCTTCTTACAAAGGAACGATTCGAGCGCAGTTTTCTGTTCCTCTTTTATATGAAAAGCCAAGTCTAACTCATTCATTGTAGCAACTGGTGCTCATCTGTTTTATAAAGAAGTCACTCTGCTCGCCTCTGGCCCGCCTACATCAGATTCACCGATTTGATTGGTTCCCAGAACTGCTTACGTAATGCAGTAATGTAGATCATTACTCGATGCCAGAGTGTCTTGCAGAGACAATTCAAATTGTGCTCTCGCGAGACCTCTGAATTTCCAGGGTAAAAGGGCAGTACTAAATGAAAAAAATATGATATTTAAGCAAAATAAGAAAAATGTACACATCTTCATTCTGTTTAAAAGTTTGCACCCCCAGCTCTTAATGCACCATGTTTCCTCCTGAGCATCAGTGAGCGTTTGAACCTTCTGTAATAGTTGCATATGATTCAGTCAGTTGTCCTCAGTGTGAAAAGATAGATCTCAAAATCATACAGTCATTGTTGGAAAGGGTTCAAATCCACAAAAATGCTGAAAAAAGAATTTGTAGGACCTGAAGGATTTTTCTGAAGAACAGCAGGCAGTTTAACCATTTAAGACAAACATCCGAGGGACTCAATGAACTAAACAAAGGAAAAAAAAAAAAAAAAACGTGGATGATTGAGCTAAAAACACAGTATAAAGAAACAAGTGTATGAAAACTTTTGAACAGGGTCGTTTTTAAAAATGGAACTATTATTTTCTCTTGTGGACTATATGTAAACGTCTTTTATGTGAAATATCTCATTCATATACATATATTTATATATGAATTATAATACTAAATAAACAATTTTAAATAAACATATATCTACTTTAGTGAATACTGACATTTTTCACTCATGTAGTAGCTCAAATGCACAGACTTTGGTGCTGATAGCAGTATTTAAAACAAATCTCTCATCATTAAATATGCTTAGTATGTAACCCCACATCAGTCATCCATGACTATAAAGGTAAGAGTAAACACTTAAGATGTAAAAATGATGGATTATCACCCAGTCTTGAATTTAAACCCAAAAAGCTTTGAATGCATGTAGCTCACTCCTGCGGATCAGCGCTCCGCCTGCCAGCGATGTGAGCGCCAAGTGCATTTGCCCGAACAGGCCCCAAAATAACAAATAGCAGCAAACAATGAAACGAGTCGGCGTCGGCTATGAGTGCACGTCTTGCTGAAACGCTCCATTGCTGTGCCAAGTGCATGTGCATGCCAATGCCGTGCACTTAACATGTTAATTATGGTCTCCGCCTGACAGGGCGACACGCCGATTGAAAGCGCAGTCGCCACTAAAAACAACACAGCCGCATTTCCCCATCACACCCAGACGGGTTTTTTACTCAATGGGCACGTTCCTTAGGCCCTCTTTGTGTACTTTAAGTGAATCTATTGCGCATGCAATGTTATGAGAAGTCTCACTCAATGCTTCTCAATGGGTGAGATGGGAAATGCTGGCCTTACGCCCTCTGGATGGATGAACACGTGAATAAATAAATCACCACAGCCTCCGGCTCACAGCCAGACACTGCCTGATACCCAAAACAGCAGGATAATAGGTTGAACAGACCTCTGTTTCAGTTCAGCTCTGCGTCTGCTCTCTGTGTTGAAGTGAAGAGGTCTGCAGCCTCTAATTGAGTTGCTTACACAGGAATGCTTTAAGATTATGAATGGAAAGAGGAGGAAAACAAATGCTGAACTCATTTGTGTGGCATAGCCAGCGGGGAACTGTTTAAGGTCCCGTGATAATAGCTGCTGCCAAAGCAAGCGTCTGCTGTCTGACTACAGGCAGGACTGTTTGGGAGCGGAGGTTTTTTGGTGTAAAGGGAGGGAGTCTTGTCACCACTGCAGCTCAGTCCAACATACGCACACATACACAACAGACACTAACACAAGGCACTGCTGTTTTTCTTTCATTGTGATTGCCTTGTGCTTGAAGTGCACATATATCATTTATTTATCATTCAACATAAATTGTAATACACTTCTGTTCAAACATATGAGGTCGTAGGATTTATTATTCTCAATTATTCAAAGTGAAGCAAAGACTTTTACTTGGTTATAAAATAATTCTTTTTTGAATTCTGAAAGAAAGAATTGTGAGATATAAACGCGCAATTGTGAGTTTTAAAGTCAGAATTGAGATAAACCAATAATTCAGATTTTTTTCGAAGAATTGAGATATAAACTGAAAATTGTGAGGTATAAAGTAATAATTGAGATATAAACTCTCAATTGTTAAAAAGTCAGAATTAGGATATTAACTCGCAATTATGATTTTTTTTTCTCAGAATTGTAAGATATAAATTCACAATTGCAAGTTATAAAAGTCAAGTTTGTGAGATATTAACTCACAATTCTGAGTTTTAAAGTCAGAATTGAGATAAATCATCAGATAAACTCGCAATTCTGACTTTTTTCTAAAAATTGTGAGATATGAACTCGCAATTCTGACTCTTTTCTCATAATTATGAAATAAACTTGCAACTGCAAATTAGAAAGTCAGAACTGTGAGATATAAACTCTCAAAAAAAATTCTCTTAACTAATATAAACTCGCAATCCTGTCTTTTTTCTCTCTGAATTGTGATATAAACTGAAAATTGTGAGTAATAAAGTGTGCAATTATGACTTTTTTTTCTCAGAATTGTGAGATTTAAACAATCGCAATTGCAAGTTATAAGTCCAAATTGTGAGACAAACTCGCAACTGCGAGAAAAAAGTCAGAATTATGACTTATTATCTTAAAATTCTGACTTTATTTCTCGCCGTTGTGTTTTTTATATCACAAAATTCTGAGAAAAAAAGGCAGAATGGTGAGATAAAAAGCCACAATAATATTTGTATTAATAATTATAATTATAATAAAAAATTATCTTTAATCACTTTTTTATTCAGTGGCAGAAATGAGTTTCCACAAATGTTCTATTCATCTTTTTAGATTATATTTCAAATAAATGCTGTTCTTTTGAACTTTCTATTCATAAAAAAAAAATCTGAAAAACAGCATATCACGCAGCACAAAAATATTAAGTAGCACAGCTGTTTTCAACATTAATAAAAATAAGTAATATTTCCCGAGCACTAAATCAGCATATTAGAATGATTCCTGAAGGATCATGTGTAAATAGATATATCTTCAGCAGCCAATACTCCTTGTCATTACAAAAATAAATTACATTTTTAAAATAGAAAACAGTTGTTTTAAACTGCAATCATATTTAATAATATTAATGGTTCAGCCCTAGTGAGAAAATCTTAGCAACCCCAAACTGTTGAACTGTAGTATATTGCATAATTTAATTATTTATTGCATAATATTTTTTCAAAACCATTCTGGTATTTATATACAAAGATCAGTTGCAGTTTATTTTTTGCATGAAAGACTTTTTATTGATCCCCAAAAGGAAACTAAAGATGAGAAACAACGTAAGAACAACACCTTTCAAATGCATTTTTCTGGCGTCCCAATAAAAACATCAGAGCAGATGCCTAATATAATTGCCTCTTTTGTAAACGTGCAGAAAACGCCTATAATTATAAAGCCATATATCAGGCCAGATCCTCAATTAGAAGCACCTCCTCCTACCCACCATTCCCCATCCCACAGGGTCGACAGGACTGCCTGAGCCAGCCTCTGCCATCACCACCACCTCGCAGCACTGCACATCTGGTTTAGCGCTCTCCCAGGAACCTGTGCACCCCTAAATTAGAGACACTGCCTATAAAAACAGACCATTCCATGTGTGGGACTCGGCAGCTGAGGGCAGGCCAGACACTGCTACCCCCTGCTGTTCTCTTCATTCTGTGGGCAGCGGCATGCTAAGTGCTGCCACACGCCGTCCCATCAACGTGGCAGTCACACAGTCCTTTGACAAAATCTATTAGGGTTTTTAGACATATATGTTAAGGCTTTTAAGCATAACTCTATTGAGAGGCATTCTATGTGTGTGTGTTTTAATACAACAAAATGAAAAAAAGGTTCTTGTCTTCTATCAACCTGTGATTTGCTGTCTGACCCCAGACTCGCAAACTATTGCTGCACCTCTCCAACTAAAGCTCATATGAAAAGTGACACATTTATTTAGCAGTCTTATTAGTCTAAAATGGCATTTTTCCTAAATAGTATGCTTATTTCCTTCTATGTATAAATCATTAACAGCCTTTTAAGAGGTCAAAAGTACAGAACCTTGTTTCTGTCACAGAATAACAAGTTATATCTCACAATTCTTAGAAAAAAAAGCCACATTGCTAAATGTAAACTCAGAATTGCAAGATATACACTACCAGTCAAAGGTTTTTGAACAGTAAGATTTTTAATGTTTTTAAAGAAGTCACTCTGCTCACCAAGCCTGCATTTATTTGATCCAAAGTACAGCAAAAACAGTAACATTTTGAAATATTTTTGCTATTTAAAATAACTATTTAAATATATTTTAAAATGTTATTTATTTGTGTGATTTCAAAGCTGAATTTTTAGTCACATGATCCTTCACATGAAATCATTCAGAAATCATTCTAATATTCTGATTTAATATTCAAAAAAGATTTAGAAATTACATTTTTAAATTAAAATTGTAAATGTATTCAAATAGAAAACAGTTATTTTAAATAGTAAAAATATATAATAGATGGAGAATTGTAAGATATAAACACTGTTCTAGGGGGAAAAGAGTCACAATTGTGAGAAAGTTGCAATTATTTTTTTTATTACGTGACTGAAACAAACAAGAAAGACACTGACTTCATCTATTTTCTATATCATTTTAAATGGTTGATGTCTTAGGATTGTTTTTAGTCTTAATGCTATTTTGTTTTATTATGTGGATGTGTTATTTTCTATCTTTACCTTGTAAAGCACTTTGGGCAACTGTGTTGTATTTATATAGTGCTATATAAATAAAAGAAAGAAGAAGAAGAAAAAAATGCAAGATATACACAGATATAATCTCACATTTTTAACTTTTATCCTCAGAATATATCACAATCCTTGATGTCGCACAGTTCTGACATTTTCAGAATTATGAGAAACAAAAGAGTTGTGAGATCTAAACCCAGAATTGTAAGAAAAAGTCACATTTGTGAGAGAAAATGTTGCAATTACCTTTTCATTTTTTTATTCCTTGGAAGTACAGGTACCAGGCTTCAATACAAAGATGATGTGTGTAATTTTTGGGTTGTTAAAATGCTTCTCCTCGCAGTTTAATATGCATCGACATCTATATGCAAGGTTGATTTTTGAGGAAAGTGTAAGAAATCCCATCTCATACTATTGGTTCATGCATCACAAGTTAAGTACATTGCATTATGGGATACATTATTCCACAAACTAAGCTCTGTTGTATATTGTTTATGCTTATTTTGACAAATATAGTGGGTGTATCCCACACATACAGGAAATTTGCATACTGTACTGAACTTTGCAATAGTAGTATGTAGTGTATATACTGTATACTTAAACAAGAGTAGCCTATATGCTAACATGCTATTTTGAACATAGCCAGTCATTATTTGTTTGATGTAGTGGTGCGGAAATTACACATTTCATCTTTAAGCGTTGGCTGTGCATACAGGCGTTTGGATCAAATGTCAAAATCACACTTTTTATATTTAGCGTAACAACCTATAATAGATGCTGTTTGCAGGGTACATCAAAACGATTGCTTGCAGAATGGCAGGGGAGTAATTAACTGGTTGGAGGTTGTAGATTTGAAAGAGCTTGACAGGCGTCTGTTTGAAATGTCAGTGGAAGGTTTTTTGTGAGGTGCTTGTGTTTGTGTGTAGTTTAATGGAGCCATTACATGTTTCCTGTGTCGCACCTTGGCTGATGCCCCCCTGGAGGGCAAAAAAGCCTCCTTGCCCGACTGCTGTTCTCTGTCCTCTTACACCAGGCCTAATTCACAGCACCTGTTTACTACAACACGAGGAACATTTACATGGAAACATGGTCTTTGAATCGACACTTGAAATTGAGAAATGCAAAGTAAAATTCTACAGTTTATATATATATATATATATATATATATATATATATACATTTTGTCAAGATTCCTACCTCAAAAAAGTCATAATGTGGTATTTTTGGGAAGGTAATTTCATACTTTTTCACCATTTTCCACCCCTAAAATTAGCAGGTGTGAATGTAGGTATGGCTGTGATCAGAGGTAATTTTGTAATTATCCACCCTTTTTCACCCCTAGAATTACCAGGTGTGAATGTAGATATGGTTGTGATAATTTGCAATTTAGTTTATATATAGAAAATTATACATCACCAGTCAAAAGATTTTAAATGTTACTTTAAATAATTATTTTTGCTCATCAAACCTGCGTTGATTTAATCCAAAAATACATCAAAAGCAGTAAAATGTGAAATATTTGTTCTAATTAAAATAACTGTTTTCTATTTGAATATATATTTAGGGCCCGAGCACCGATGGTGTGAGGACCCTATTGGATCTGCTTCGTTTATTATTATTATTATTATTATTATTCTTCTCCAAAATGAATCGCATTTTTGAGGGCTTAGACATACCCGAAAACTCATGAAACTTCGCACACACATCAGACCTGGCGAAAATTTACGTCTGATATGGGTTGCAGAAGTGGGTGTGGCAAAATGGCTCGATAGCGCCACCTTTACACGTTCCGCGGTGTGCGCTTTCAGTTGTGATTCACGTACATGCACGAAAATCGGTACACACATGTAGCTCACCAATACCTACAAAAAAGCCTCTTGGAGCAAAATTTGACACCCAACAGGAAGTCGGTTATTTTTAATTTTCTTAGCAAAATTTGTGTCATTTTTGCCATTTTCAGGCGTCATACTTGAACGAACTCCTCCTAGAGATTTATTCGGATCAACGGCAAATTTGGTGAGTCTAATCTAAAGCCCTTTGTGACGTTAAATTGCGAAGATCTAGAGTTTTCATCGGAGGGCGTGTCCGTGGCGGCCTGGCAAATTTCGATGCTTCGCCATGAAAAAGGAAGTTGCTATAACTCAGGCATAAAATGCCCGATCTGCCCCAAACATTACATGTGTGATAACACTCCTGACCTGAAGACATCTACATGCCCATATTCAGTTATAGTCATAGCGCCACCTGCAGGCAACAGGAAGTGTCATGCTGTACTCTACAACCAACTCCTCCTAGAGATTTATACAGATCAACTCCAAAATCGGTCAGTCTAATATAAAGGCCTTAGCGATGTTAAATTGTAAAGATCTTAAGTTTTCGGTAAAGGGCGTGTCCGTGGCGGCCTGAGAAATTTCGAGGTCTCGCCATGGATATAAAACTTGTTATAACTCAGCCATAAAATGTCCGATTTGCCTCAAACTTCACATGTTCGATAAGAGTCCTGGCCTGAACAAATCTGAAGGCCAATATTCTATTATAATCACAGCGCCACCTGTTGGCAACAGGAAATGACTTGTAGCAAACTCCTCCTAGAGATTTAATGATATCAACTTTATATTTGCTCAGTCTGATCTAGAGGCCTTAGAGATGTTAAATTGTGAAGATCTTGAGTTTTCGTTAAAGGGCGTGTCCGTGGCGGCGTCACAAAGTTTGATGTTTCGCCATGTACATAGAAGTTGTTATAACTCAGCCATAAAATGTCCGATCTGCCTCAAACTTCACAGGTTTTGTAAGAGTCCTGGCCTGAAGACACCTAAAGGCCAATATTCAGATATTATCATAGCGCCACCTGTTGGCAGCAGGATATATCACATCTTTCACTAACTCAAACATACCAAGGTCAATCTGCACCAAACTTCATATGTTTGATGAAAGTGCCAGCCTGAACACATCTATATGCCAATAGTCAGTTATAGGCATAGCGCCACCAGCTGGTAGCAGGAAATTTGGCACATTTAAGTGACTTTGACATAATTTTTCCTATTTTTACCGGATTAAATGCATACTGCCCACCATTAGCTGTGTTCCAAAAGCCACCGGTCGGCGGTGAGCCCGTGTGCGAGGGCCCGTTCATCGCTGCTTGCAGCTTTAATTTAAATTGTAATTTATTCCTGTGATCAAAGCTAAATTTTCAGCATTATTACACCAGTCTTCAGTGTCACATGATCCTTTCAAGAAACATTTTTTTAGTATTGTTATTATCAATATTTAAAACAGTTAAGTACATTTATATCTAAAAATCAGCATTTATCTGAAATAAAAAGCTTTTGTAACATTATACACTATACCATTCAAAATGGTAAAATAAATGGGGGGGGGGGTGCTTTAAATTTATCAAAAGATGATAAAGACATAATAATGTTACAAAAGATTAGGGCTGCACGATTTTGGGAAAATATGCGATATTGGTGTTGAATATTGCGATAACGATATTTCTTGCGATATTACATTTCCCTAGAGAAATGCTTTAATAATTAGGGCCCGAGCACCGATGGTGTGAGGACCCTATTGAATCTGCTCCGTTTATTATTATTATTATTAGGGCCCGAGCACCGATGGTGTGAGGACCCTATTGAATCTGCTCCGTTTATTAGGGCCCGAGCACCGATGGTGTGAGGACCCTATTGGATCTGCTTCGTTTATTATTATTATTATTATTCTTCTTCTCCGGAATGAATCGCATTTTTGAGGGCCTAAACATACCCGAAAACTCATGAAACTTTGCACACACATCAAACCTGGCGAAAATGGATGTCTGATATGGGTTTCAGAGATGGGTGTGGCAAAACGGCTCGATAGCGCCACCTTTACACGTTCCGCGGTGTGCGCTTTCAGCTATGATTCACGTACATGCATGAAAATCGGTACACACATGTAACTCACCAATACCTACAAAAAAGCCTCCTGGGACAAAATCTGAAACCCAACAGGAAGTCGTTTATTATTAATTTTCTTAGCAAAATTTGTGTCATTTTTGCCATTTTCAGGCGTCGTACTTGAACGAACTCCTCCTAGAGATTTACTCCGATCAACAGCAAATTTGGTGAGTCTAATCTAAAGCCCTTTGTGACGTTAAATTGTGAAGATCTAGAGTTTTCATCGGAGGGCGTGTCCGTGGCGGCCTCGCAATTTTCGATGTTTCGCCATGAAAAAGGAAGTTGCTATAACTTAGGCATAAAATGTCCGATCTGTCCCAAACTTCACATGTGTGATAACACTCCTGACCTGATGACATCTACATATCCATATTCAGTTATAGTCATAGCGCCACCTGCTGGCAACAGGAAGTGTCATGCTGTACTCTACAACCAACTCCTCCTAGAGATTTATACAGATCAACTCCAAAATCGGTCAGTCTAATATAAAGGCCTTAGCGATGTTAAATTGTAAAGATCTTGAGTTTTCGGTAAAGGGCGTGTCCGTGGCGGCCTGACAAATTTCGAGGTCTCGCCATGGATATAAAACTTGTTATAACTCAGCCATAAAATGTCCGATTTGCCTCAAACTTCACATATTCGATAAGAGTCCTGGCCTGAACACATCTCAAGGCCAACATTCTATTATAATCACAGCGCCACCTGTTGGCAACAGGAAATGACTTGTATCAAACTCCTCTTAGAGATTTAATGATATTAACATTATATTTGGTCATTCTGATCTAGAGGCCTTAAAGATGTTAAATTGCTAAGATCTTGAGTTTTCGTTATAGGGCGTGTCTGTGGCAGCCTGACAAAGTTTGATGTTTCGCCATGGACATAGAAGTTGTTATAACTCAGCCATAAAATGTCCGATCTGCCTCAAACTTCACAGGTTTGGTAAGAGTCCTGGCCTGAAGACACGTAAAGGCCAATATTCAGATATTATCATAGCGCCACCTGTTGGCAGCAGGATATATCATATCTTTCACTAACTCAAACATACCAAGGTCAATCTGCACCAAACTTCATATGTTTGATGAAAGTGGTGGCCTGAACACATCTACATGCCAATAATCAGTTATATGCATAGCGCCACCAGCTGGCAGCAGGAAATTTGGCACATTTAAGTGACTTTGACATATTTCTCCTATTTTTAATGTATTAAAAGCATACTACCCACCGTTTGCTGTTTTCCTAAAGCCACCGGTCGGCGGTGAGCCCGGGTGCGAGGGCCCGTTCATCGCTGCTTGCAGCTTTAATTATTATTATTATTATTATTATTATTCTTCTTATCCGGAATGAATCGCATTTTTGAGGGCCTAAACATACCCGAAAACTAACGAAACTTTGCACACACATCAGACCTGGCGAAAATGGACGTCTGATATGGGTTGCAGAAGTGGGTGTGGCAAAATGGCTCAATAGCGCCACCTTTACACGTTCCGCGGTGTGCGCATTCTGCTGTGATTATCGTACATGCACAAAAATCGGTACACACATGTAACACACCAATACCTACAAAAAAGCCTCTTGAGATAAAATCCGAAACCCAACAGGAAGTCGGTTATTATTAATTTTCTCAGCAAAATTTGTGTCATTTTTGCCATTTTCAGGTGTCATACTTGAACGAACTCCTCCTAGAGATTTATTCCGATCAACACCAAATTTGGTGAGTCTAATCTAAAGCCCTTTGTGACGTTAAATTGTGAAGATCTAGAGTTTTCATCGGAGGGCGTGTCCGTGGCGGCCTCGCAAATTTCGATGTTTCGCCATGAAAAAGGAAGTTGCTATAACTTAGGCATAAAATGTCCGATCTGTCCCAAACTTCACATGTGTGATAACACTCCTGACCTGAAGACATCTACATGCCCATATTCAGTTATAGTCATAGCGCCACCTGCAGGCAACAGGAAGTGTCATGCTGTACTCTACAACCAACTCCTCCAAGAGATTTATACAGATCAACACCAAAATCGGTCAGTCTAATATAAAGGCCTTAGCGATGTTAAATTGCGAAGATCTTGAGTTTTCGTTGAAGGGCGTGTCCGTGGCGGCCTGACAAATTTCGAGGTCTCGCCATGGATATAAAACTTGTTATAACTCAGCCATAAAATGTCCGATTTGCATCAAACTTCACATATTCGATAAGAGTCCTGGCCTGAACACATCTCAAGGCCAACATTCTATTATAATCACAGCGCCACCTGTTGGCAACAGGAAATGACTTGTATCAAACTCGTCTTAGAGATTTAATGATATTAACATTATATTTGGTCATTCTGATCTAGAGGCCTTAAACATGTTAAATTGCGAAGATCTTGAGTTTTCGTTAAAGGGCGTGTCTGTGGCGGCCTGACAAAGTTTGATGTTTCGCCATGGACATAGAAGTTGTTATAACTCAACCATAAAATGTCCGATCTGCCTCAAACTTCACAGGTTTGGTAAGAGTCCTGGCCTGAAGACACCTAAAGGCCAATATTCAGATATTATCATAGCGCCACCTGTTGGCAGCAGGATATATCATATCTTTCACTAACTCAAACATACCAAGGTCAATCTGCACCAAACTTCATATGTTTGATGAAAGTGGTGGCCTGAACACATCTACATGCCAATAATCAGTTATATGCATAGCGCCACCAGCTGGCAGCAGGAAATTTGGCACATTTAAGTGACTTTGACATATTTCTCCTATTTTTACTGTATTAAAAGCATACTACCCACCATTTGCTGTTTTCCTAAAGCCACCGGTCGGCGGTGAGCCCGGGTGCGAGGGCCCGTTCATCGCTGCTTGCAGCTTTAATTATTATTATTATTATTATTATTATTATTATTCTCCAAAATGAATCGCATTTTAGAGGACCTAAACATGCCCGAAAACTCACAAAACTTTGCACACACATCAAACCTGGCGAAAATTTACGTCTGATATGGGTTTCAGAAGTGGGTGTGGCAAAATGGCTCGACAGCGCCACCTTTAGATGTTCAGCGGTGTGCGCTTTCAGCTGTGATTCACGTACATGCACGGAAATCGGTACACACATGTAACACACCAATACCTACAAAAAAGCCTCTTGGAGCAAAATCCGGAACCCAACAGGAAGTCGGTTAATATTAATATTCTCAACAAAATTTGTGTCATTTTTGCCATTTTCAGGCGTCGTACTTGAACGAACTCCTCCTAGAGATTTATTCCGATCAATAGCAAATTTGGTGAGTCTAATCTAAAGCCCTTTGTGACGTTAAATTGTGAAGATCTAGAGTTTTCATCGGAGGGCGTGTCCGTGACGGCCTCGCAAATTTCGATGTTTCGCCATGAAAAAGGAAGTTGCTATAACTTAGCCATAAAATGTCCGATCTGTCCCAAACTTCACATGTGTGATAACACTCCTGACCTGAAGACATCTACATGCCCATATTCAGTTATAGTCATAGCGCCACCTGCAGGCAACAGGAAGTGTCATGCTGTACTCTTCAACCAACTCCTCCTAGAGATTTATACAGATCAATACCAAAATAGGCCAGTCTAATATAAAGGCCTTAGCGATGTTAAATTGTGAAGATCTTGAGTTTTCGGTAAAGGGCGTGTCCGTGGCAGCCTGACAAATTTCGAGGTCTCGCCATGGATATAAAACTTGTTATAACTCAGCCATAAAATGTCCGATTTGCCTCAAACTTCACATATTCGATAAGAGTCCTGGCCTGTACACATCTGAAGGCCAATATTCTATTATAATCACAGCGCCACCTGTTGGCAACAGGAAATGACTTGTATCAAACTCCTCCTAGAGATTTAATGATATCAACATTATATTTGGTCATTCTGATCTAGAGGCCTTAGAGATGTTAAATTGCCAAGATCTTGAGTTTTCGTTGAAGGGCTTGTCCGTGGCGGCGTGACAAAGTTTGATGTTTCGCCATGGACATAGAAGTTGTTATAACTCAGCCATAAAATGTCTGATCTGCCTCAAACTACACAGGTTTGGTAAGAGTCCTGGCCTGAAGATACCTAAAGGACAATATTCAGATATTATCATAGCGCCACCTGTTGGCAGCAGGATATATCATATCTTTCACTAAGTCAAACATACCAAGGCCAATCTGCACCAAACTTCATATGTTTGATAAAAGTGCTGGCCTGAACACATGTAAATGCCAATATTCAGTTATAGGCATAGCGCCACCAGCTGGCAGCAGGAAATTTGGCACTTTTAAGTGACTTTGACATATTTCTCCTATTTTTACTCTATTAAAAGCATACTGCCCACAATTAGCTGTGTTCCTGAAGCCACCGGTCGGCGGTGAGCCCGTGTGCGAGGGCCCGTTCATCGCTGCTTGCAGCTTTAATTATTATTGTTATTATTATCTATTTTTTAAAATCTTTTATATATGTAATGATGATGCTAAAATAAACAGGTAATAGATATTCTTCTGTCATACGAATTAAATCTAATTTTATAAGGCTTTAAAAAAAAATTATTTCAAGGAAGTTGCAAAAATTTTGACTTTAAAACACTATGAATGACTTAAAACCTCGGCAGATATTCTGATTTCTGGTTTGCTGTTACCATAGACCTGCAAACATTACACCTGCTTTCAAACATTACTTTTTATTTACATGTAAGAGCATCTTTTAAACTAAATATTTCCTTGCCTTGCCTGTTTTTTGTTTGTTTGTTTGTTTGTTTGTTTGTTTGTTTGTTTGTTTAAATAAAACATATTATTAAACAAAAATTTTATTAAAATTACTATTAAACTACAAAAAGTTAGGAGCATCAAAAAAAATTAGGAGCACCCAATTTCTTTTTAGTAATGCACTGATCTTTATTCTTCATGGCTGATTCCAATTGCCAGGCAAATCAAATGGGCTGTTTCTGAAAGCCTCAGAATCAATTTTTTTTTTTAAATTACAGTATAAATAACAAAAAATAGACAATAAATGCAGCCATATTCAAAGTAGACTACTCTTTCCATATTCAAAGTGCAAATAGAGACCGATTTTTTTTTAAGTATGATACAGAGTTATAGACAACTTCAAAACTTATTGTAGCCCACATTCTAATAACAGCCTAGATATTTTATCTAGCCTAATTTGCTTGCATTGGGGAGTCGCTCTCTAAACGTGGGGTATTAAAATTGCTTTTAAATGCGCGTAGCCTACGCGTTTTACTTTTGGTTTAGTTTTAAGGATCGCGCGAAACTCTTGGCAGTGCATAGCATGCACTCTGCAATACAAGAGATTACTTTAACAAACCACTTGAAAGTCGGAGGACACCAACAGGATTTTGAAAAGCGTGTCCCCAGTGGAAAATACTCCCCTTCGTGAGTGGAACTCGGCCGCTGAGATATCATCTGTTGTGAATGTATGCCGCGTTGTACAGAACCTTTTTACTGTCCACAATCAAAAATCGTCAAACCACACACCCCTAATTGCAATGCAGTTTGTGCAAATCTGGAACAGAGGTTTCAGAAAAAAAACGTCCGGTTCCTAGTTCAGCGGTGCGCATTGTCAGTGACAGGAAGACGGCTAATATCTCAAATCTTCATTAAAGGTAACAATAAAGATCAAGTTTAAATGGTTATGTAATGTTGGAGAGAACGGCGAAAGCATCAGTTACCAGCAGTCTGTGCAGTAGTTAGGTTAACAAACGTTTTGCACCACAACAATTTCTCGCACTCGCACAAATGCTCCCAAATATAATTTGAGGTTGTGCAGATTAAATTTTGGGAGCATAAACGGTGGCAATATTGATTCCTGTACAGTTCTTTTTAGGCAAAAGTTCAGAGCTGCTGTCATTTTCTCCCTTCATACTCCTGCCATATATTTATTTTTCATTCTCTGCTCTGAGCCACCGGGTTCACCTGTTCGCCCGTTCTAGCCAATAGCATCATAGAACCTACTTGGGAGGCGGGTATAAAGATAGTAAGCCCCTATCTGTTTGGTCAAATGAGGACAACCTATGCATGCAACGCACAAATGTTTGGCACATAAATTAAATGTCAATTATCGCAACTCTCTGCGATACTGATATCGCGTATACTCATATCGCGATAACGATACTTTTTCGATATATCGTGCAGACCCACAAAAGATTTCTATTTCAGATAAATGCTGATCTTCTGAACTTTGTATTCATCAAAGAAACCTGAAAAAAATTCTACTCAGCTGTTTTCAACATAATAATTTTTTTTAGCAGTAAATCAGAATATTAAAATATTTCCAAGTAAAATATAGACTCTTCAGCATTCCGCACACTATTGGCTTGCTTATTTGCCTTATTTTACTGTCAGATCAATGTTGTTAAACAGTATCTGTTTGGCATTCTGCTGAACAACCCATTGGGTGAGATTGGTATGATTAGGCTGATAAATAATTCATAGTGAGTTGTATGCAAGCCAGCATAGAAGCGAAGCTTGAGATAAAGAGAATTGAACGTCCCACACAGATCTCTTTAAGGTGAAAGTTAAAAAAAAGTGTCTTTTCCCTGCAGTGTCCCGTTTCCCCAGTCCCAGACTGACGCCGAGGGTGAGCAGGAAGCGAGCGCTGTCCATCTCTCCAGTCTCGGATGCCAGCATCGACCTGCAGACCATGATCCGCACCTCGCCCAACTCTCTGGTAGCCTACATCAATAACTCCCGCTCCAGCTCGGCTGCCAGCAGCTCTTACGGCCACCTCTCCGTCGGGGCCATCAGGTACAGGAATGCCCTTTTTTTCCCCATCTGTGTTGATTTTTCTTGTAAATGTTTTTGCAGATTGCCCATTGTTTGAACTAACACAGTTTTTTTCACATCTCAGTCCCTCCTTCACATTCCCACATCCGATTACACCGGTTGCATACCACCAGCTGCTGTCCCAACAAAGAGGTCTAAATGCGTTTGGACACACTCCCCCGCTGCTACAGCCTTCTCCATCCCTCAGCACTAGGCAAACGCTGGTGGCAGCTGCTGCTCTGACCAACAGCAACAGCGCTGACACAAACACAGAGTCCAGCCAGGTGAATTTACTGAGATTTATGGTTTCTATACAGCCTTCTTTACATACAGTTGAGGTCAAATATGTACATACATCTTGCAGAATCTGCAAAATGTTAATTGTTTTACCAAAATAAGAGGGATCATACAAAATGCATGTTATTTTTTATTTTATTTAGTACTGACCTGAATATGACATTTTATTCACATAAAATACATTTACATATAGCCCACAAGAGAAACGTTTAAAGTTTAAAAGTTTACATACACTTGATTTTTAATACTGTGTTGTTACCTGAATGATCCACAGCTGTGTTTTATTTATTCATTTATTCATTTATTTTTGTTTGTTTAGTGTTAGTTGTTAATGAGTACTTTGTTTGGCATGAACTGTTCTAAACTGAACTTCAGAAAAATCCTTCAGGTCCCACAAATTCAGTTTTTTTCAGCATTTTTTGTTTTGAACCCTTTCAAAAAATTACTTTATGATTTTGAGATCCACTTCACACTTAAGTTGCATCAGATGGTTCACTGATGCTCCAGGAGAATAAAATTATGCATTAAGAGCCAGAGGTGTAAACTTTTGAACAAAATAAAGATGTGTGCATTTTTCTTATTTATTTATTTATATATATATATATATATATATTTTTTTTTTTTTTTCAATTAATACTGCCCTTCAGAAACTGCAGAAAATACATGTTTCCTGGAAGACAAAATAAGCTAAATTTACCCTGATCTTTAAATTCCAAAAGTTTTCACCCCCCAGCTCTTAATGCACTGCATTTTGTTCTGAAGCATCAGTGATTGTTTGAACCTTCTGTAATAGTTGCATACGAGTCCCTCAGTTGTCCTCGGTGTGAAAACATAGATCTTAAAATCATACAGTCATTATTGGAAAGGGTTCAAAAACACAAAAATGCTGAAAAACCAAAGAATTTGTGGGACCTGAAGGATTTTTCTTAAGAACAGCGGGCAGTTTAACTGTTCAGGACAAACAATTGACTCACAAGTCACAAATAAATCACTAAAAAAAAAACAGCTGTGGATCATTCAGGTAACAACACAGTATTAAAAATCAAGTGTATGTAAACATTTGTAAAAGTCTTTTATGTGAAGTATCTTATTCAGGTCAGTACTTAATAAAAAATAACATGCATTTCATACGATCCCTCTTATTTTAGTAAACATAACATTTT
This sequence comes from Garra rufa, assembly GCF_049309525.1. Lineage (NCBI taxonomy): Eukaryota > Metazoa > Chordata > Actinopteri > Cypriniformes > Cyprinidae > Garra > Garra rufa. Next base: position 34,280,231 of record NC_133368.1, on the reverse strand, counting down.
AAAGATTCTGTGAGGTGTATGTAAACTTTTGACATCAACTGTATTAGCATAAAAATAAAAAACAGTATTTCACAATATTACGGTTTGACTTTATTTTTGGCCTGTAACCAATAATTGCCAAAACTATATTTTTATTCTAGTTTAACTTAAATAAATAAATAAATAAATAAACTTTAGTAGCTACAAGTGCATTAAGGCATTACAATATTATAATGTTCTGCATGGAAACATGAATATTCATTTATTTTGAAATTTGCTAAAGATTGAATTGTAATTGTGTTCAAAGAATAAGTGTTAAATGGTGGGAAAGATGAATAGCATGGAGGAATAGAGGTCTAACAGCACTAACCAACATAAACAAACCTAAAAATTCATTCTAATCTCAACTGATCTTATTCATCCAATTTTTCCACAACTCAGCTTCTATAGAAAGTCTGTGTAATGCTCGTCGACCAAGAGCTGCTGTCACTCCCATGTAAACAGTGTGGCCTTCCAGAATATAAACTTCCTCTGACCTACTCTCAGTCCGTCCAGATACACACCAAATCAACTTTCATTCCGGCTTTATTGCTGATCTCCAAAACACATACACACACTATAGTTATGAGAAACACATTTCCCACACTTTTGAGCAAACCATGTCAGGGTTATTGAGTTATAGAAAACATGGGCCTCTGCCATACTGTAGTGGTTGGGAGGAAAGGCACCACTTCAACGGAAAGCCTGCGTGTTCAGAGAGACTGTCTGCTGAATTATGAATCCATCTGAGGATCAAAGTCTGTAGCCGCTCTCTGGGCCTAATAATTTCTTCCTTTTCATATTTCCATCTGACAGATGCTCATAGTGCAGTCTAAACTGTTTAGTCTCTGCGGCGAGTTGCTTTGTGAAATATGGCATCTGGAGCATGGTGCCTTTGTAGGCGTGAAATCACCCCTCATGCCAGCAGCCAAACCGTCGACACGGTGGCTCCAATGACTCTAACCCTTGTTCTCTTGCAGAATGCTGGTGGAGACCCCGCTGTCAGCAGCACGGTCAACCCTATGATCTTCAAGAGGTCAAAGGTGAAGACTGAAGCAGAGGGACCCCGCCCCATCTCACCTGGCTCTCAGGTTCGTGGAATTACGTTCACTTTCACATTACATTAAAAGAGCCATGTCATAATAGTCCAGGTCTTTAGAAGCCATACCTTAGCTTGTTACAAACAGTCCTAAATTTTAGCTGTTGTTCAATGAAAATCTTCATAAAACATTTATTAGAAAGATGTGTGTCCCATTAACATATTGTTCTTTTGAGACCCTTGTTTCACTTAACAAAAATGGCCCTTTACTGGAGTTTTGACACATTTAATCAGACAACATTGCATTTTCAACCAGTGTTTTTATTGTTCAATACTTTAAAAATCGATTTTGGTAATTGAAAATAAATGAATGGTTGTTAAATAGCAACTAACCAAGATAAATTGGTACTAAAATTTGTGCTAAAATTACAAAAATGTAATAAAAATAAAGCAAAATATTTCAAAATCTTAAAAATATAAGAATAGAAACGGAGTCAAATATTAAAAAATGCTAAAATACTATATACAGTCAAACCAAAATTTATTTAGACACCTTCAACATTTCTCACATTTTCAGTTTATTCACTATAGTTTAAAAAAGGTAATAAAATGTCAGATAACTTTGATAGTAAGGTATATAATAGATAACAATCAACCAAAAATTCAGATAACTGTTTTTTTACTATCAATACTTTGTTGACCAATTACCAAGCAATGCTTAATTTTGTTCAGTCTGTGGTGTAAAAATTTACAATTAAAGAAAAAACACTTAAGCAAAACATGGTCAGGTCAGTTGTCTGAATAATTTTTGGTCTCAAATGTTTTGAAATTTTACTGGTAGTCCACTGCATGAAGACTATTTAGGTATAACATGTTACAGTTTATTTTATTTTGCTACTCTCACTTACATAAATGAACTATAGCATCCTGCACCCACTTGTAAAATGTCAAAAATTCGATTTGGTGTCTGAATAATTTTTGGTTTGACTGTAAATAATACTAAAAGTCAGAGTTATGAGGTGGGCATCTGTCATAGCTTCATAAAGCCCCAATCTGTTTTATATACAGTTTGTCTGTTCTTATTTTCTATTTTAAGTTCTCTCATGTCCAATTCTCGGCTCATTTCCAGTTCTGTGATAGAGTGCATTGGTAAGATACACGAGGAGAGGTTGCAAAGTGTGATCTAAATCAGATCTAAATTGATGAGCACGCAGTAGTAGGACAGATATAAACATGCTGTAGTCAGCATGGACCTCTTTCAAAACCCTTGATATTTGAGGTCGATTTTCCACACTTGGAATGATAGAAACCAAACTTGGAATGGTTTCAAAGAAACTATTATCAGTTGTTGCTTTAGTGCTCTTAACAACACAGCCCTCACTGGTAAACATACCCTTGACTTTGACTGGATATCACACAAATTAGCATGTGGGAGGTGACATTAGATGTGGCCGTGAAGCATTCCGTTCTCTCGCCACATTAGTGAGGTTTTGAACCGTTTCAATTTTGAGTTCATTAAAGCTCAAAAGCATTCTTAACATTCCCAGACCTTAAGAGAAACGAGGGTTGCAATATTGTGCTCGAAATCGACCTGACCGCCAACAGTGGTTCCCATCTGATTCTCAATATCTTAAAACCAGATTCAGCTCCCATAAGAAATATAAAACACTAATGAGATTCGTTTAATGTCTAAATTTTTTCACTAAACCACAGTGAGATCAGTGTGTCTTTTACTAGATTGTCAAACAACGATATCTCCAAGTTTGCTCAGATTTGCCAAGTCAGACTACTATATACAGTTAAGGTCAAAAGTTTACATACACCTTGCAGAATCTGCTAAATGTTCATTATTTTACCAAAATAAAAGGGATCGTACAAAATGCATGTCATTATATATTTAGTACTGACCTGAATAAGATATTTTACATAAAAGATAGTTGCATGTGAGTCCTTCAACTGTCCTCAGTGTGAAAAGATGGATCTCAGAATTATTCAGTTAATGTTGGAAAGGGTTCCAATACACAAAAATTCTGAAAAACCAAAGAATTTGTGGGACCTGAAGGATTTTTCTGAAGAACAGCAGGCAGTTTAACTGTTCAGGACAAACAAGGGACTCATGAACAGCTATCACTAAACAAAAAAACAGCTGTGGATCATTCAGGTAACAACAGGGTTATTATAACAATTCAACTACTATTTTCTCTTGTGGACTATATGTAAATGTATTTTATGTGAAATATCTTATTCAGGTCAGTATTAAATAAAAAATAGCATCCTTCTTATTTTGGTAAAATAATTTACATTTTGCAGATTCTGCAAGGTGTATGTAAACTTTTGACTTCGACTGTATAAGATATATTTAACTCCATTCAGTCTCACAAGCTAAAAAAAGCAACCACCGAGCAAAAAAAAATTTTCTTGACTGATATGTATGACTTAAGATACCCAAATAAAGTTTACCGGTGCTGTTTCCTCTACAGGATCACATGGAGTTGCGGGAGGAACTTGATAAGGATGAATGCAAGCAAGAGCCCGAGGCCGTGTATGAGACTAACTGCCACTGGGAAGGATGTTCCAAAGAGTACGACACCCAGGAGCAGCTAGTTCATGTTAGTCATTATTTGATCCGTTGATATGAAATGTATTCAAACTATAATTGCTTTTAACCTGCATAACACAAGGCCTCTTTTTCAAAACCTTGTGAGCTGCCTTTGTTGAAAAAGGTAATATTATGAATATGAAATATTATTGCAATTTAAAATAACAGATTTCTGTTTTAATATACTTTAAAATATAGTTTATTTCTGTGATGCAAAGCTGAATTTTCATCAGCCATTACTCCCCTTTAGAAATGATTCTAATATTCTGATTTGTTATCAGTATTGGAAACAGTTGTGCTGCTTAATATTTTTTGGAACCTGTGATACTTTTTTAGGATTCTTTGTTGAAAAAATTATTCAAAATAGAAATCTTTTCTAACAATATAAGTCTTTACTATCACTTTTTATCAATTTAACACATCCTCGCTGAATAAAAGTATTAATTTCTTTCAAAGAAAGAAAAAAAAATACTGACCCCAGACTTTGAATTTGTTTTAAAAAAAAAAATGCTGTTCTTCTTAAAGAAAAAGTATCACATGTTCCAAAAAAAAAAAAAACTGTTTCCAACACTGATAATAAAGCAGCATATTAGAATGATTTCTGAAGGATCTGACATTTGAAGACTGGAGTAATGATGCTAAAAAATTCAGCGTTGCATCATTGTAATAAATTCTATTTCAAAGTATATTAACATAGAAAACCACTATTTTAAATTGCAATAATATGTCAGAATTTTACATTTTTCCTATATTTTTAATCATAAATGCAGCCTTGATGAGCATAAGCATTCTTTTAAAAAACATAAAAAATCTTACTGATACAAAATTTTTGAACAGCAGTGTATATATCAGGGCAAAGTTTGCAGGATTTTGTCCTCAAAATGATAAGAGCACACGTTATCTCACACACAGTATTTTACCTTATTTTTTATTTTTATTTATTTTTTTGGTACACAAAAAAGCAATTCCTTAAGCTTATTGCTGTTACTGTAGCAGCCAACAACAGTTTTCAGTTTTATTATATTTTAAAATACAATGTATTTATGTGAATTTCCCAGTCCTCATTGTCACATGATACTCCAGAAATCATTCTCATATGCTGATTTGGTGCTCATTTAACATTTAATGTTGAAAACAGTGCTGCTTAATATGTTTGTGGGGAAAGAAATTCAGAAAATTTAATAGAAGAGCCTTTGTGTTGGGGGTGTGCATGTGATGCCCTAAAATGCTGTCTAGCTAGACAGCTTACTAGGTTTTGGAACAGCTATTGTCTTAAAATAGTTATTGTGACTAAACCAAAACAAACACCAATTGCAAACAGCTTCCCTGCCCTTTTAAAGCAGAAACAACTGTAAATAATTAGAAACACTGCACATGTTGGACAAGTTTCTCATCGTCATGTTTAGCCAGACTCGTAATTGATCCTTTCCTGTCACTGACACGTGTAGGGTTAATGAGCATGTTGATACCCGCAGAGGTGCCGAATGTGTTCACGTGCACACATATACTCTCGTATGTATGGCTTCTGCCTCTGCACCCTCTGACCTTTTACCTTCCCCGAGGCCATGCAGTAAATCCGTCGTCATGCCAGCAGCTCTGGAGTGGCCCTCTCCACCTCTGACACCTCAGCCGGTCTGCTGGGCGTTATTAACAATCTGTGAGCCACGATGTGACAGATACACTTGGGGCCTGAGTCAGACTCACTGCCCTGACAGGAACACGCCGAGCCAGTCTGGCTCCTCGTGAGACCTGGACCTGGAGCTCGGGAATCCTTTGGGGTTATGGATCAGTGGATTTGGGCTCCTGCCATTCTCCAATTCCAGAACAAGCCCAAACCAGTCAAAGCTGAGTCTAGCATGTGTTTTATGTTCTAAAACCCACCTTAGACTAAAAGCGAAGGCACAAACAAACATATGGTCTTAAGTAGTTGCAAGTGAATTGTTGCTGGGGATTACAAGATCGCTGTCCATCATTAGTCAGATTTCTGAGAAACCTGATCAAATGGTTTTGGAAAGCGAGACCGAGTGTAAGGTATAATTATAGCCAGAGAAGACAAGAAAAAGGAATCAGAAGTGGAAACAAAGGTCTTGTTTAGAAACTAGACCAACACTGAGGGCCTGGACTTCCTCCCTACACACCCTTTTTAGTCCTCAGGCTATAGTCTGTGCTCGCTGCTTGCAGTCTAAATTATATACCGCAAGAAACTAAATAATGGCATGGTGTTTGATTTTATTTCATGAGATCTTCCCTGAAGAATTTCATTCAGGGTTATGTTAGGTGCCTTAGAGGAGTACAAAGCAAGTACCTTTCAAGGTACACAGAATCTAGTCAGTTTTTATATATACAGTTGAAGTCAAAAGTTTACCTACACCTTGCAGAATCATTTACATATAGTCCACAAGAGAAAAAATGATCCTGTTCAAAAGTTTACATACACTTGATTTTTAATACTGTGTTGTTACTTGAATGATCCACAGCTGTGCTTTTTTGTTTAGTGACAGCTGTTCATGAGTCCCTTGTTTGTCCTGAACCGTTAAACTGCCCGCTGTTCATCACAAAAATCCTTCAGGTCCCACAAATTCTTTGGTTTTTCAGCATTTTTGTGTATGTGAACCCTTTCCAACAATGACTGTATGTGTTTGAGATTCATGTTTTCAAACTTAGGACAACTGAGGAAAAACGATGCATTAAGAGCCAGATTGTTGAAAAGTTTTGAATTTTAAGATCAGGGTAAATGTAACTTATTATGTCTTCTGGGAAACATGTAAGTATCTTCTGTAGCTTCTGTAGGGCAGTATTAAATGAAAAAAAAATATTTAGGCAAAATAAGAAACTATTATTTTCTCTTGTGGACTATCTTTTATGTGAAATATCTTATTCAGAACAGTACGAAAATAAAAAAAGAACATGCGTTTTGTATGATTCCTCTTATTTTGGTAAAATAATGAACATTTTGCAGATTCTGAAAGGGGTATGTAAACTTATGACTTCAACTGTATATATACACACCATTCTAAAGCTTTGGGTCAGGAATATTAAAAATTAATATTCAAATAAATACTGTGCTTTTGAACTTTCTAATTATCAAGGAATCCTGAAAAAGTGCATCATGGTCTCTCCAGAAATAATAAGCACCACAGTTGTTTTTAACATTGATAATGAGAAATGTTTCTTGAGCATTAATCAGAATATTAGAATGATTTCTGAAGGATCATGTGACACTGAAGAATGGAGTGCTGAATGGCTGCTGAAAATTAAACTAAATTAAATAACATCTGTTTACTTCATTACAAAAATAGTATTGGCCTTTCATTGCATAATGGGTGAACAATTAAGGAATTATGATGGTTTTTGACTTTCATATCGTATTTTTTCTCTACTTGCAGCATATCAATAATGACCACATCCATGGAGAGAAAAAGGAGTTTGTGTGTCGATGGGAGGAGTGCTCACGAGAACAAAAGCCTTTCAAGGCCCAGTACATGCTTGTGGTCCACATGCGTCGACACACTGGGGAGAAGCCCCATAAATGCACAGTAAGTGAACCCAACTGTTTATCAGGCTGTCATTTCATTCTTCCCTATTTAAAAACCTATACAGTCCTTACCTTTTAATTGCAAGAATAAGCACATCTATTTCTGGACCCACAAGTAGAGCAAGCTATTGCTTTACAGAAATAGGCTTGTTTCTTATTTCAGCAGAACACCTGATTTTAAACAGGACACATTTTTCATCTCGGCTACTTTTACTCTCTTTAAATATCATGAAGGCATGCTGATCTGCTGTCTTGCGCTTTCAGCCTCAACGTCAAATTTAGTGGCTTGAGATCCTATTAAAAAGTGAACTTCTGAGCGTGCTGATTGACAGGATGGAGACATAATTAAAGTCTGAGGAGAGGAAGGCGCCATGGGTCTTTATTAAATTTTAGTGAAGTTTCCACACACCTTCAGTATATATACAAGACCTATAAGATACAAGAAAAGGCACCTATGCCTTTAATAAGCACTTCTTGCTAATCTAATGTGATCTCTTTTTACACCAATGGGTGATTATTCATGCAGAGGCTAAACTTTTATGAATAGGAAAGCACAGGATTCCGTAACATAGATAGATCATCATAATTGATAATGATATGTTCTGAACAAGCAAGATTTTCAAAGCTATTATAAGAGTTTCTTTTAAAAAAAACATGTTCAGGAAAGATTTTGCCCTATAAGCAAAAGTATTTTTCATTATAGTAATAAGAATTGTGTTGAAAATGTGTGTTATTCTCATTAAATATTGCCAGAAATCTTAGTAGTCCCAGAAAAGGCTAATTTTATATTTTACCTTTAAAATAGGAGTGAAATATAACCCAAATGTGTTCTTGACAGGTTTTATGAGATTCACTCGTAAAGTTGTTTGAATTTAGGTTCAGATTGAGGATGGCTGATGTAATGGCTTGCTTTTCTTTTTCTGTCAAGTTTGAAGGTTGCTCGAAGGCTTACTCTCGACTGGAAAACCTCAAAACTCACTTGAGGTCCCACACAGGGGAGAAACCTTACGTATGTGAGCATGAGGGTTGTAACAAGGCATTTTCCAATGCTTCTGACCGGGCCAAGCACCAGAACCGCACGCACTCGAATGAGGTTCGAGCTTTCAACATCCTTTTCATCATGTGCATTTTGTTTCCCATCTCAAGACTAAGATCAAGAGATTTGATTTAAGTCAGATTTGATTGTGCACTGAAAGCTATCTGCCACTCCTTTGCAGAAACCATATGTGTGTAAGATCCCAGGTTGCACAAAACGCTATACAGACCCCAGTTCTCTCAGGAAACATGTGAAGACTGTTCATGGTCCAGAAGCACATGTCACTAAGAAGCAGCGTGGTGATGCACCACCTAAACCTCACCCTCCTAAAGGAAATGGAGAAAATGAGGCAAACATAAAGAATGTGAGGGGAAGAACCGATGGGTCAGGGGAAGCCAACAGCACCACCCGAGGAGTGGAGGATTGCCAGCATGTCAAATCGATCAAGACGGAAAACACAGTGGTAGGAATAGTCTGTTTTGTTCTTAATATATTATTACATCACTGATGAGATGTTCTGTCAAGAATTTTGAATAGAAGCAGTTTTACACAAGTGTATGGCAACCACAAGTTCCCAGGTTTTTTTCATTGCAAGAGAGGTAGCGAAAGTTTTTGTTGGTTCATTGTTGATGGTCCATACTTCTACTGTTTAAGATGGTGTCTAACCTATTTTTTCAGCCTGATCTAATGACAAAATATGCAAAATACTTACCGCCATGTGCGTTTCCTGACAAATTCGATGTGAAATGTCCACTGAGTGGCGCTAAAAGAGTATTCTTTTTTTTTTCCCCAGAACAGATTTAATGTGACATTGGTTTTGTACATCACCGCAAATCTGATTTGAAATTGAGCATACATTGAGTGGCACTATAATAATAACTAATGCTTCATGACGTTTTAAAATAACATACCATCTGCACTACACCTAAACCTACCCGATAGTATGAACAAAAGCGAATGTGACAAAAAAAGCATGCCGTTTTAGCTTGTTTTTCGATCTTTCGTTCCTCCCAGCTGAGCTTCCGAGCAAGCATGTTATGTTCGGAAAGCGAAAAGTATGGAGCTGTAATCATAAGTGTGTACAAGTGATCACTGTTTTACCGCCTCTAGTGTTCAGTTCTGATGGAAACTGCAGTGATATGTACTTATTGGTACGTATTTCGCATCTTGCGAAGAAGTTTCCACAGGTACGTTTTCGTCATGAGATCAGGTAGTATTTTATAGAGAAATAAATGCCGCAACTACTTATTTTTGCTGACTTATTTTAGATATTAGTGTTTTACATATAAGATATACAGTATTTACACTAATTATCTCAGGCGATACATCAGATCTTTCTGTTCATCAGATCATGTACTGTGTGAAATGCTCTTAAGAATTCAAGAGTTCAAACTAATGTACTAACCATTGCCTCATCTAATATACTAACCCTTTCCTTTCCTCTTAACTAACTTGCTTCTCTTTGAAAATAATGGATAGACTGTACTGAGGTGAGCACTGCAGCAATGTCTTTTTATGCATGGCAATATCAATACTTTTTCAAAACCTGACTTCAGTTATGTTTGGTATAGTTGTGCTGTCCAAATCTTTCATAAAAAATCGACTTTTCACAAACAGTTTCACAAACTTTACTGAGTTTCCATGACAGATAAGTCAGAGGATCTGATGTTTGTTCATTACCGTTTCTTTGTAGATGTATCAGTCCAGCCCTGGTGGTCAGTCATCATGTAGCAGTGAGCCATCGCCACTTGGCAGTGCCACCAACAATGACAGTGGAGTAGAGATGGCCATGCACAGTGGAGGCAGTTTGGGGGACCTGAGTGCTTTAGATGAAACGCCTGTAGTAGATTCTACCGGTTCTCCAGGTACTTCTGCAGGAGTGGGTCTCCAGCTGCGTAAAAACAGAGGAGGATTACTACATCTTGAGAACATCAAGAAGGAAAAACTAAAAACCGTAAGAGACCCCTGCTCCTGGGCGAATGCATCACCTCAAGTCCGAAATGCCAAGCTGCCTCCAATTCCCTCTATCGGTGAGTACTGCAGGCAAAAATGGGTTTTTGTTCTTTGTTCCCAGTTTGTGTTCCCATACATAACTCTCATTACTCTATTCTTTAGACTCACTGCTGGAGACTCCAAATATCGGTCAGATGACGGGACCTCCAATCCAACATTTAGGAGACTTGTCTTCGTATGAGATGACAATGCTAAATCAGCTGCAAGAGCGCAGAGACAGCTCCACAAGCACAATGAGCTCAGTATACACGCTAAGTCGTCGGTCCTCCGGTATTTCACCCTGCTACTCCAGTCGTCGCTCGAGCGAAGCTTCACAATTTGGTGTCCGCAACAACAACATCAGCTCAGCAGACTCCTACGACCCCATCTCCACAGATCTGTCGCGCCGTTCCAGTGAAGCTAGCCAATGTGGTGGTGCAGGTGGACTCACAAGTTTACTAAATCTCACGCCGGCGCAACATTACCGTCTCAAGGCGAAATACGCTGCAGCCACAGGGGGTGCACCACCAACACCTCTTCCTAACATGGATCGGATGAGTCTTAGAACTAGGATGGCCATGTACAATGACTCACAGGAAAGTTCAATGCATTTGCACCATTCCCAAGGTGTGGTCAACTCAAGACGCTGCAGTGACACTGGCTACGGTGCCCCTGGCATGATGCCTCACGAAGTTCCGGGCAGTCTTCCACGACGAGCAAGTGATCCTGTTCGGCGTACAGCTATCGACCCGCTCTCCTTGCCGAGGGTTCAGCGATTCAACAGCATTAGCAACATTACCCTGTCACGTCTGCCTACGATCGATCGACGTACCTTCAACTTGCAGAGCAACACCTGGTCTGATGGGAGCTTGCATCGTCATCCCTATAGCCAGAGGCCACCTAGTATTTCAGAGAATGTTTTAATGGAGAATATGGCCTCGGATGGAGGTGATCAGCAAGATGATGATATAGTGCTACCAGATGACATGGTACAGTACCTCAAGTCCCAGAATGGTAGCTCAAATCAAGACCCAGGGATTTCAGTCAATGGTGGTCATGCACTCGACTTCCATGGTAATATGCCCTCCCAACAACAGTTCTACGGGCAGCAGCGAATGGGCATAGCAAGCAACAACGGAGGCCACGTAGAGCCTGTTTGCTCCGCTCCAGAGCAAATGCCCAATCCGCAAGGCATGAACAAGAACAACATGCCTGTGCAATGGAACGAGGTCAGTTCTGGTTCTGTGGATGCAACTGCAAGGCATCCAAAGCAGCAACAACTCAGAGGGAACTTGACAGTGGTTCAGCAGAAGCAGAACTTTGGCTCCTATCAAGGCTTTGGCACTAATCAGCAGATTGTTCCGATGAGCCAGAATCTGGCTAGCCTGCAACAAGCTTATCCACAGAGGGCCGCCCAAAGGATGAACTCTGTCCAGCAATATCGACAATCTGTTACCAATCCGTGTCAGAACCTCGGTGAGCAAGCAAACCCTCAACCAGGATGTCGACAGAACCTCAGTTACAACTCCAGTCAACGTCTAACATGCAATGGTGTTGGTCCATCAAATGGGAGAGCGGTGCAGAACCAGGAGATGCAGAATTACAGATCCAACTTTTCACATATGAACGTCAACCAGCAAAATTACGTTCCTCTTACTCAGACAGCTGTTCAAAATGCAAGCAGAGGACTGATACAGCCCAGACCTCCGTCCGGGCCCAAACCTTTAAATAGACAACACTCAGGGTCAGGTATGGTTCAGCAAAATGGTTGCTCCCTGTCCAACGTCAACTCCTCAGAAGCTAGCCCAAAGAGACCAGCCGACTTCGGTCAACACAGCAATGGGAATGGCACTGTGTACTATTCAGGAGAGATCCATATGTTGGACAGTAGCGTAGATTATGGTTCTCCCATGTCTCCGTGTGCAAACCAAGCCCCTGTTGCTTCAGTGTCTACAATGGCGTCTCCTGGGGTTAACCAGGTCACCAGCACAGTGGACTCCACTCCAACCCTCGAGCACACTCAGATAGACTTTGATGCCATTTTGGATGATGGAGACCATTCGAGCCTAATGTCTGGCACATTGAGTCCGGGCCTTCTGCAGAGTCTCTCGCAGAATTCCTCACGGCTCACCACTCCGCGTAACTCTGTTACGCTAGCCTCAATCCCGGCAGGTATTGGCAATATGGCCATTGGTGACATGAGCTCAATGTTAACAGCCCTTGCAGAGGAAAGCAAATTTTTAAACATGATGGCTTGAGAAAGAAGTTATACAGCAATCAGGGGTTGCTTTTTATGTTGTTTTAATGTAAAGACATTGACACAGAATAAAATGAACTGTGCTCTAAAGGGGAGAAAAACATGTTTATGCATTTTTTTCATGAGCAAAGGCACTGAAATACAATTTCTGATGAGTTAAACTTGCAGCATTTCAGGTGAACACAATTTGTCAATTACATTTTCAGACATTTGCTAACACAGCTGTTGTATGCAGCTAGGCTGGTAAAGACCTCAAGATGACATGTTTCACAAAGCCATATGTTTGATGTAAGTTTGTTAATGCATATTAGTGTACATCAGGGTAATGGTGATCGGGCTTGTACAAGTCTGATTTTCCCTTTCTCAACAGTGCACTGAAATTCACTAAGTGCCTCACTTAAAAGAACATAAGTACGTTTTTAAACTCATTTAATGCTATGTAATCTGGTATGTAGCTATACTAATAGATTTATGGATATTTTTATTGCATTTTGCTCTGTTTTGTTTATAGTTACTCCATATCCTTCATGCTTTAAATTATGTGTAATGCATATTAACTGCACAAGCTTGTTCAACGTGCACAGTGCTCTGATGTACCCCCCTTGTCACTTCTATGGGGTATTATGAAAAACTGGTGGAAAATAAATTTCTGCTCAATTCCTCAAAGATGGTCGATTTCATCTATATTGACGGATTCCCTTGAAGCACGCTCCAGGAGTTACAGATCTCTGATCTGGCTGTGTGATAGTGAAGGACAGCATTACGTCTCTGAGCTTCAGTCTGTGGAGGCCTGTCAACCCGTGCGTCCTTTGAGATGTCTTTAAAGGAATATGCAAGTACTCTGTGTGCTCTCAGCGGAGATCGCATCCCAATTAACAGGTTCATCACCCTCTTGAGCTTGTGATAAACCACAGGCGCATACTAAAATGACTTCTGCCTTTGATTTAGTACTGTTACAAGAAATTTTCACCAAGGACAGAGTGATTCTGAAGGTCTGAACTCTCGGAGTTGGTTGGTTGGTTTTTTTGTGATGCCATTTGCAGAACTCAACATATGTATAGCTTTTGTACATTTTCAATACAGCATCTTCATTTCTGTTTTAACACTGGGTTCGTTTTGTCTCTTATTTGTCTGCTCCTATTTTTTACAAAAGCTCTGAAACAACGCTATCTTACAACCAATTCGTGCATATTTTATGAAGTGGTTAATTCGTACGACCTCAATTTTGAATGTTTTCTGTGAAGAGTGGGGTGAGGGGTGGTCATTTGAACAAATTTCTACAAATTTACCACCTCGTAAAATACGTACGATGTTCACAAAACATAAATTCATACGAGCAAGGTCATACACCCTTTAAGATACAAGAGTAGAAACGTGCATATTCATTAAAATGCAGTAGCAAAATGTATTAAACATTATCAGCATGAACTTATAATAATACAGCTAGATTTTTACGAATTCATTTAACAGGTTTGTGGATAAATAAAACAGGTCAGGTGTTTAGGTCAGTGCACTGTTGGTCAGTTAACTGTCTTAATTGACCCTTCTCCCCCTTCATTACTGTTGCAATGTCTGGCAAAGAGGAAACTGACAATGAACCGATAGACAAGACAGAGCAGGTTACTTTAGGTATGAAACAAAGCCTTCAAATGCAACCTGATTTAAAGGAGTAGTTCACTTCCAGAACAAAAATTCCAAGATGATCATGCCTTTCTTTCTTCAGTCGTAAAGATATGGTATTTTTTTTGTGTAAAACATTTCAGGATTTCTCCCCATATAATGGACTTCTACGGTGCCCCGAGTTTGAACTTTCAAAATGCAGCTTCAAATGGCTCTAAATGATTCCAGCCAAGAAACAAAGGTCTTATCTAGCGAAACGATCGGTTATTTTCCAGAAACATTTACAACTTTTATACTTTTTAATCTCCACGCTCGTCTTGTCTATCTCGGCAAGACGAGCATTTGAGGTTAAAAAGTATCTCAATTGTAAAAAAATTTTTTAGAAAATAACCCATAATTTTGCTAGATAAGACCCTTCTTTCCTTGGCTGTGATTGTTTAGAGCCCTTTGAAGCTGCATTTTGAAAGTTCAAACTCGGGGGCACCATAGAAGTCCATTATATGGAGAGAAATCCTGAAATGTTTTTCTCAAAAAACATAATTTCTTTATGATAGAAGAAAGAAAGACATGAACATCTTGGATGACAAGATTTTATTGTTCTGAAAGTGAACTACTCCTTTAATGACGAAAACTTACCTGTGTGAACTTTTTCGCAAGACGCAAAATACGTCCAGCCAGGTACGTTTTGTGACAAAATGGCCACTGAGTAGCGCTAAATAAGAGTTTGTTTGTTTTTTTCCCTGGAACTGATGAACGTATCATCTGCACTACACCTAAACCTACCCGATAGTATAAACAAAAGCGAATGTGCTGCTAAAAATGAAAATCGCAAGCATGCCGTCTTAGCTTGCTTTTCGATCTCTCATCTTTCAGCTCTTTCAACGTGAGTCATGTTTTTCAGAGGATTCATACCCAAGGATTCCACATCCTAAGTCTAATTCCGTGTCAGCTGAGCTACCAAACAAGCTTGTTATGTCCAGAAAGTGAAACATATGGAACTATAATCCTTACTGTGTACAAAAATGATTACCAATGTTCGCTGTTTTACCGCCTCTAGTGTTAATTTCAGTTGGAAACTGCAGTGATATGTACTTATTGGTACGTATTTCACGTCTTGCGAAAAAGTTCCCACAGGTACGTTAAAATGTTGTAATTTTTGGGGAATTCAAACAACAAATACCATTTTGTGTTTCTTTAATATGTTGTGACAGATCACTGTAGCACCTTGATGAACTGATCATCTCTTCCTTTTTACTAGTTATAGCATGAAATAAACATGAATGAACACCAGAAGGTATCTTGTTTCAACCAAAAGACGTCAAATACACCACCAAAGTTAAGCTACTGTCTGGTTTGTTTTTCGAACAAAAATGGCAGATTCGGCATTATGATTGGTCAAATCGCCTGTCAATCAAAATCCCTGCAAAGGGTCAATTGTGTAACAGCATTTATTTCTACATTTGTATGCAGAAGAACGCTGAATGCTCTTCTTTAATGACATAAACCCTTTTTTAAAAAGGGAACAAAAGAAAACTCCATACTGAGCACTTCCTATAGTCCGTTTGATTGTAGTTGAATAGGAGCGAATCAGGGGACTGACCGATGCGTATGGGGAGCAAATGATTTGATTCCAGTCTAACAAAAAAATTTTGCTGAGGTTTTATTTGATCCACATCCAAATTATTTCTCTTGCCTTGTAATTCTTTATTCTCTCAGAGAAATGATGGAGGAAAAATAGCCCCAGGGTAAATCTCAGAAGCGCAAAAAACAGGAGGATAGCATGAAAGCGGAGCTGACTAGCAACTGATAAGGCACCACTGACAATTCCAAAAATTTTGCTGGGAATAAGCAACCAATGGATTCTAGGATATAAGGATATGTCCAACAGTACCATGACATTTTCTGTCATATAATGTATCAGGAATCATTTTAATGTGCTGATTTGGTGCTGAAGAACAACATTTCTTACTATTATCAATGTTGACACCGTTATGCTGCTTAATATTTTTACGGAAACCGATTTTGAAGGTTACCTACTTCTAAAAGGTTATTAAGTAAGGGTTAACTCTGGACATCTTTGGAAGTCCCAAGGACATTGTGCAACAGTTCCCATCTTGTCCAGTCAAGGGGCTTAATTTTTAGGCCAAGCCCCAAAAATATTTAAGAGACAAACAAACTTAATTATAAATTTATTCTACCAATATCTTAGCCTCTAGCTTTTGCACCTGTAGCTTCTATGATTTCAAATGATGTCATGAATCATATCCATCAAAGGCTTCAAGTGCAATTTAAGTGTATTTAAAAAAGTGTGCCTCAGTTTGACCTCTGACCCTCATGAGCAAATCATCACATTAAATGACATTACTTTACTACAGCCTCTCCTCTGTACTTTCTTTGAGTCAGTTAAGACTTTCCATCAAAGGATGCTTGTGTGGAACACAGGCTTCGGGATCAAAGAGATCTGACCGGGTCAGGGTTTGGGGCGCAAGTGCACCCTCCTCTCCTTACCCAGCAATGCTTTGGGTTATGAGAGGCTTTTGGCTTAAAAGACATGCATGCATGAATGGTGACATTGTGGCTGTTGTGTGAGCTGAACAATGAGAGCCCTTACTTTGATCTGTGAATTTGAGCACAGAACACTGCACCAGGCAAGTGAGATCTGCTGTGCATTTGAGGGCCTTCTGTTAAAGTACATATTTAAGATAGAAAGACCCAAGTAAGGTCTGGAATATGAATACATCTCCAACATTCCATGTTTGACAGAGAAACAAATACAGCAAAGCTTTAAACATAGGCCCTATAGGTAAATATTACATTTGTTTGCACCTGTACAACAGAATTCAGTCGGGCTGGGTCAAGATTTTGTTTGTTTAGAGACAAAATGGCAAACCTGTGATTTGAGTGCTCATGCTGTTGGAGAAAACAGCTCAAGTTCCACCACAAAACGATCCCTTGACTCTGCAAACTCAACTAACTAGGAATTACACATGGTGGGTCTGCTGCTGGATTACAAGGCAAAAAGATGATTTTCACAATTAGGAACAACCCAAAAATGTAAGTAATTACATGAGAACTACGTGTGATCACAAAATTAAATATGTATGGCCTATATTTAATATTTCTCAGCTCATTTCATGTGAAGTATTTTATTTTCGGGGGAAAAAAACATAAATACTGATGCCTATTTAAGAGATAAATAAAATGCTAAATTGACTTAAAAAGGTATATGCCTGAGTAGTTGCACAGGTATCATATATTCCCCTGAGACAAGAAAAAGGAAGCAGTTCTAAAACAAATAAAGAACAAACCAACCCCTGTTTTACACAATAGTTCACTAACAGTGCAATGGCCACCACTAGACACTGTCTATTGTACTAGTGCAGAGATAAGGCCTACTACAGGAAGATTTGATTTCTGTGTAAAAATTGCACTGGATTTAGGGTGTAAATATCACTAAAGAAACCACCATGTTCTAACACTAGTATATTAAAGTGAATTTACAGTTATGCATCTGGCAAATCTAAAGTGATTTTTAAGCTATTTGATTAGTATGTCTGTTTTTCTTGGCAATCAAACCTGTGACTTTCTGGACAAACTACAGTACAACAATCAGGACAGCAAAGCCCAGGGATATCATCAGTGTTGAGGGTAGTGTATTACAAGCAAAGACTTTATATATAAAGGGACTTTGTTACAAGTAACATAAGCTATTTAATCAGATTATTTTTCCAAGTACTAGTTACAAAGTAACACATTACTTTTTAATTTAAAGAAGTGGTTATGGGTGCCTGAAGCATATTTCTTGCCTTTCTACCCTGCTAAAAAAACAGCCTTGGCTGGTTTTAACTGGTCAGCAGGCTGGTTTTAGAGGGTTTTATTAGCAGGGTGTTCAGAAAGGCACAGAAAACAAATTACGCATCTGAACTACCAAAGGGACATGGTTAGCCGCTTGCTATCAGTAGCCAGTTACAATATAGTACAAACAATTTTACACAAAGAGAGTAAGGAGAGATAACTGACGATGCTAAAAGAGTTGCAGATCCTGAGCACCACTGACAAACATCTAATCTTGTAAAAGGTGTGGTAAGAACTGGCTCCATAGTATACACACTGTGCATGTGATCACGAATCTCGAAAGTAAAAGTAAAAAGCCAGCATTCAAAAGCGATTTCAATTCCCCGCATATGGAGTGTTTTCAGAAGTCTCATCAGTCGGCCGTATTTGGCGGCACTAATGCCCCTGAAACTAATGATACTGGCATATTTTGCTGATTATTGCTGCCGGTCAATAATGGTCAATTATTGTCATGCTTTGGGCTGTACTAATCGATTGGACTGGGGAAAACATTTAAAGTACTATAGACTGCCAAAAGTTAAAACAAATCAAGGAGAAGAGTGCAAAAAACTATCTGAGGAACAAAAGGCGTTTGTGGTTGACCAAACTAAACTAAGACTAGTTCACACAGCAGCAGAATATGGTTGTCAGTTCTGTATTTGAGACCTTCATTTGGTTACATTCAAACACATTACGGTTATTTACGGGCGTGACAACCGTATTCTGTAACCGAACTCACACCAGTAAAATTTCAGGACTCACAACACAACGGCATTCTTGGAAAACAGGCAGTGTGAACGGAAAAGAACTGGACAACTTGTCTGTCATGATGTTACAGCGAGAGAGAGCCGCTCTGTCGCACAAACGCACATCTACCGTATGTTTTGGGTTTCATGTGTGGTTTCAGTAACTTACAGTGGCGGATAAATGAGCTGTGTGTCATCTGAAAGTTTTACATCCAGTCTCCACCGGAGCCGCTCCTGCCAGTTTTGTGTTCTGCCCGCGGCTCAAATGCTCCGCTCTCCACCCAAATTTAAGAGCAGCTGTCGGTTAATGATGATTTGATGGATGAACTGTCGGCTCGATTGGACTCTTGTGTCTCAGAAAGTAATACTTTCAGTTTTATGGACGTCGCCAGCTTTGTTGGTGTTTGGTCACTGTTGCTATGATTACTGGTAAGGAATAAAGGCTTGAGGTCCCATTGCACGTTCATACAGATCGAGACGCTACTGATAGCTGCTGTGTGAACAGGACATTTCGAGACTCCTATAGGTAAATCCGGATGTCAGTCCCAAAAACTGACAGTGTGAACGCAGTATTTTATGCGGTTGTTACTTCAGTATTTTAGTGAATTATGTGTGTACAGAATACGATTAAGGAGTAGGCCTAAAAGATGAACTGACAACCGAATTTAGCTGCAGTGTGTACTTGGCCACAAAAGGCAAGCACGCATTCAAAAAGCTATACAGTAGTGTTTTCAGGACATGTCATCAATCGGCCATCTTGGCGCACTTAACGTAAACAATGCCTCTGAATGGAACTAAACTTGCATATTTTGCGAATATTTGCTGCTGAAAATGGTCAATTATTGTCATGTTTTGGGCTGTACTAATCGGACTGTCTGAGGAAAAAACTGTCTGAGGAACAAAAGGCGTTTGTGATGGCCAAACTAAACCAGGATTTCCAGGGCAAGAATCTTTACAACATTTGTGTTTGTTCTTATCATTTCTGGTCAGGCAGGTGAAATATTAGGCTAATATTTTAATTAATACTGCTTGTACGTATCTTTACCACCTATTAGGCTAATTTTAGTTTGTCAAAATATTGCGCCCTTCTCTATATGATTTAGCAGCTTTCACACGTTTTTCTGTGGTTTAGACAGCATAAATTAGCAGAACAACATATTAAGTAGTACATTGGCCGTGCAGTCCACACTGTTGTTTACATCCGAGTATCACCAATATGGCCGCGCATCCAGGCAACTGACCAAATTGTGATGTAAGTGCAAAACTTCCATTAATAGTGGCACTCGGATGCCCACAAATCATATGCTGGCTCAACATTGTAATGTCTGTCAACCATCGACGAGGGACAACCCTAATTACTTTTCATAAAAAGTAACGAATTAACCCAGTTTGTTAATTTTTATGGGAGTAATGCAATTTTGTAATGCATTACTTTTATAAGTAACTTTGGATATCACTAACTCATACAGGGGTCACATTTCAATATTGATATTCGTGTCATTCTTCTTGTCAATTATTAAACAAGATAATTTCAATTTCTGATCATCATATTACACTTACAAAGTTCCAGATGGCTATGAACCTAGTCCATCTGACATCTATCATTCCACAGCCAACTCTTTCCTCACGGTTCACCCTGGACTTAATCCACAGCCTGACAGGGGAAAGTATGTTCATTAGTGTGCTGAGATCTTGGAAACCATTTACTTTTTTTTTTAAGTGTGGTGTTTGAACAGGATCTCTAGGGGGCAAATGATTCTCTTGTGCAGAGCCAGTAAAGAGGGAAAGATCTTTGAAAAACAAGGGAGGGGGTCAAAAGAAATGAGGCTTTTTATTTAAACGTGATCCAAAAGTAGTTTAAAAAAATCTGAGGAATGAATAGATCACAGAAAAAATGCTTGTGTCCTTGGCGCCATATATATTTTATAGTATTCAAATTAAGAAGGACAACTTTGATAAAGGTTTTACTGGCTTAAGGCCATTGTTTAGAATAAATTAATTAATAATTGTAAAGATTTATTTATTTAGTATTTGGCCACAGTTGTTCCAAAGTATCTGTGTTACTGAGGAAATCCCTAGTTAAAAGTCTCAAATGTCTTTCAGATCACAGTTTTCGTTCACAAAGATTTTTGTAACACTTAAGCAAAACAATAAGCATTTCACATGATGTAGACAGATAAAACCATCAGCAAATAGCAGCTTATAGACAGATTCTGAATTAGGTTTGTTGAATTTGGCAGTTCCTTCTATTGTTAAATATAGTAATTTCGTGGACAAATAAACAGCATGAGATGGGCTGTGGGCCAGTGTGGCCATTTTGAGGTCTCAAATGACCCAGGAGGTCACGGGCTGAGAAGATGTAATAGTCGATCAGAGTGAGCATGGGGCAAGCAGCCAGAACAAGCGCAATAAATCTGCTTTGCTCTGAGAACTCGTCTTTTGTTTCAATCAGAATTAAAACAAATCACAATACTCACATTGTCTGCATGGCAGTTCCATCTGTAACGCTTTAATTCAAGAGCATGTTGAGGAAAAGGAAGAGAAGGCAGAGAGCACTCATTTATGTTTATGACCGGGATACACTACATCCTTTATCCTCCCTCTTAACACACACAGAGGAAGCAGTAATATTTCTGCTTCTGTTGTGCTGTGTGGTAAATATATGCCAACATCTGAAACATTAAATATTCACAAGGCAATAAATAATGTTTTTAAATATATTTATACTTCAAATAATGATTTTTAAGACACTCTGTGTCATTTTGCTCTGATCTCGGATACATTTCTGATCAGAGCAGAATACAACTTTTCAACATCATAAACAAAACTGCCATTCACTCTTATGCTGATATGTACTAGTGGTTAAACAGGGAAAACAAACCAATGAAACTAGACACATTTTGCTATGTTAGTACACCGATAAATTGGCGCTTTTTCAGATAACAAATCCCAAATTTTCAAATACAAATCCCAGAATGCCCTCTAGTGGTGGAATGAACGAAATTCCGATTCCAGAGCAGTTGCGTATCATTTTCTTACATTAAAAACTTCCTTCTCCTTTCCTAGCTTAAATGTAGCCTACTAAAACAGCAAAACGCTGTTTGTCTTTCAATGAATTGACATACCTTTCCCAGTCGTTACAGTGTGAGGGTTTATAGAGAGTGTTTGTACAAAAAAAAAAAAAAAAACAGCTAAAACCAACCTAGGCTGGTTGGTCGGTTTTAGCTGGTCAACCAGCCTGGTTTTAGAGGGGTTTTGGCCACTTTTCCAACCAGCTTTTGTAAAACCAGCCTGGCCAGGCTCGGAGACCAGCTAAAACCAGCTACTTCCAGCTTAAACCAGCTAAAACCAGCCAACCAGCCTAGGCTGGTTTTAGCTGTTTTTTCAGCAGGGATCATAAACGTTTTGCTCTAAAAGTAATGTGTTTAGATAAACAACATTGAATTATGTTTTTGTTTCAAGTCATTAAGCAAGATCTTATGGTCACTGAGAAACATCCCTGCTGAAAAAAAGAAAAAAAAACAGCTAAAACCAGCCTAGGCTGGTTGGCTGGTATTAGTTGGTCAACCAGCCTGGTTTTAGCTGGTCATAGCTGGTCTGCAGGCTGGTTTAGGGTGGTTTTGGCCAATTTCCCAGCCTGGCCAGGCTGGTCAGATTGATCTTAGCTGGTCAAGCTGGGAGACCACCAGCTAAAACCAGCCTGACCAGCCTGGGTGACCACCTAAAACCAGCTACTTCCAGCTTAAACCAGCTAAAACCAGCCAACCAGCCTAGGCTGGATTTAGCTGTTTTTTCAGCAGGGATGGAGAAAAACAACTCCCTGTCATGACCACACTGTTGTTTTTGTATTCACTGACATGAGTGGCCTTCCATACACTTAGGCATTAGCACCTTGCTAAGAAATTTGTAAAACTGTTGTAGGAAACTCTACAATTTTTTTTAGCAATATTTATAAGAAATGTATTTATTCATAAAATTCATTTTTAGAAAATATATAGCAAAATGTAAAATTTTGTAAGTGATCTCTGTTTTGATACATTTCTCCTATCAAGTACATTCTGAGTCAAAAGAAAATTGGTGTAAAACATCAAGAACGTTTGCATCAAAGATTTAAGCATTTATTTAACAATCTACTGTCAAATACATTAGTCAACATTTCTTCCATTCTGTATTATCAGGACATCGTTGACATGCCGCTGTCTCCATCTGCTGGTCAGTGTTCATACTGTAGCATTCAGATGGAGGATGTTTTTATTAACACCAACTGATATATAAACAGTAGCGTGTTTGCCCACCACGCAAACCACGCAATTGCGTGGGGCCCCGCCGAGGTTTGCTTAGGGCCCCCCTAGCGTAAACACGCCCCTGTTTATAAATAACAATCAGAAATGTTAAAACACAAAATAAACAAAACAATAATGATATAGAAAGCAAAGACACTCGGCTTCTTGTCTAAAAAGATTGTTTCTTAACTCAACCTGCTTTACAACACCGTTTACACAACACGGCTCGTTCTCGCAGCACTTCAACAGATAATGTGCACGAGACTGACTCTCGCACGGACATTTAATGAACAGCGACATCTAGGCATCTTTCTGTAGAAGATCACCAAGGAAAATGTAGGTAGTGATAAAAAATTACTTGTTTGTTTCTGTTGCCCACACAAAGTTATCATAGAGTTTCCGAAGACTGCACGAGCTGCCTGGACTAGTTTTTGTATTGTGGTGATTTTTGGTTATTTTTGAGCTTGCCAGCCTCGGTTCTTGAAATACGGTTGAATTAAAGTGAAATTTAACGTTAAGGCTTTGGAATAGGCAAGGCAAGGCAAGGCAAGGCAAGTTTATTTATATAGCACATTTCATACACAATGGTAATTCAAAGTGCTGTACATAAGATTACATTAAAATCATAATATCATAAAAATTAATAATAATAATCACAACAATAAAAACAGAGAACTTAAGAACATTTAAAATGATTTAAAAATTGATTTAAAATTAATTAACACAGTAAAAATGATTATACATAAAATAATGCAATCTGTTTGGACGTAGCACAGTGCACAACTAAACAGATGAGTTTTGAGTCTGTATTTAAATGTGGCTAATGTATTAGCACATCTGATCTCTTCTGGAAGTTGATTCCAACTGCGGGCGGCATAATAGCTAAAAGCGGATTCCCCTTGTTTTGTGTGAACCCTTGATATTACTAACTGACTCGATCCTAGTGATCTGAGTTGTCTGTTAGGTTATATTCAGTCAGCATATCTGCAATGTATCTAGGTCCTTGGCCATTGAGTGCTTTATAGACGAGTAAAAGTACTTTAAAATCTATCCTAAACATAACTGGAAGCCAGTGTAAGGACCTGAGGACTGGTGTGATATGCTCTGATTTTCTGGTTCTAGTCAGAATCCTGGCAGCAGCGTTCTGTATGAGCTGTAGCTGTCTAATAGTCTTCTTGGGAAGGCCAGCGAGGAGACCATTGCAATAGTCCACCCTGCTGGTGATAAAGGCATGAACAAGTTTCTCCAAGTCTTGACGGGAAACAAAACATCTAAATCTTGCAATGTTTTTGAGATGGTAGTATGCTGATTTAGTTACTGCTTTGACATGGCTACTGAAACTGAGGTCTGACTCCAGAATCACACCAAGATTCTTGACTTGATTTTTTTTTTGTTTTTTGACCCCTCGCATCAAGGTACGCATTTACCTTATGCACTTCATCTTTGTTTCCAAATGCAATGACTTCCGTTTTCTCCTTGTTTAACTGAAGAAAGTTTTGGCACATCCAACGGTTAATTTCATCAATGCATTGGCAGAGAGAGTCAATGGGGCTGTAGTCATTTGGCGATAAGGCTAGGTAAATCTGGGTATCATCTGCATAGCTGTGATATGCAATTTGGTTCTTTCTCATTATTTGACTTAGTGGGAGCATATACCAGGGTATCCGCGGATCCTTAAAAAGTCTTATATAACGTTTTCCTAATATAAGGCCTTAAGAAGTCTTAAAAAGTCTTAAATTCAGTTTGCGACTGGAATGACCGCAGTGTCTAACGAGATTTTTTCTCCCCCTGCGGTAGTTACTGCGTCTTCAGACAGAATCGCAGTAGCAGAATACTTGTTCAACAAGCTGTTTTCTGTATATAATGGTCTCAATAATAATAATAATAAATATAAGTCGAGCTATCCCAGCCTTCGAGATACATTTAAAATGTTTTTTTTTTTCTTGCCCGACCGAACAAACAGCCTGATTAAAACTGGAGAGACAAAAATAACCAGCGAAGCATCGAAAGGCAAGAAAGATTCCTATTTTAATACAATCAGCATAAACAGCAATTGATAATGGAGACCATTAGTGTATTTCTGGTCTATTTGTGACATACTTTAACAAATGAGCGCAACAGCACACATAAAGAAACTCTAAAGAAACACACTGAGGGAACAATTGAAAATGTATAGTTTATTTATAACGTGATATTGATCAGTAATATACCAAGGAAGCTTTTTGCTGAATATTCTCACAATTACAAATGTTATATTAATTTTAGTTTAATAAACTAGTTAGTCAAGTAGTTACCTACATTTTAGGCCAAATATTTACTGTTCTCTTACGAGAGGGAACGAGTACTGCGTAAGAAGTATCTTACGCTAGGGGAAAATCCTTTTCTGCGAGATATTGAAGCCAAAAATTATCCTTAATTTTGAAATAATGTAAAGCGCGTTGCAGCAGCATACAGACATAGGCGAAACAGCTTGCGCGCCTATTGGCTGCTCTGCGGCAACTGCAGCAGCCTATTAGAGCGAGGCCTGACGCGACGCCAGATCCAATGGGGGCATTTCGCGCCCTTTGCGTCGCTTCGCGCCCTTTTCGTAGCTTCCCGCCTAAAAGGGCGTGGTCTAGACCTATAAATATCGCTCATAGGCAGCTATTATCTGATTTTTCATCCTTCAAGCGAAGCACACGCATCGCTGGAGCCGGATAAGAAGCCGCTGTTTGACTGCAAGCATCTCAGCGGGACGAGCCACTGAAGCTGCTGGCCACGCCGCCTTCCGTGCCTTCCTGCTGCGCTTTCCGGCGCCTATATCCTTTATAATCTACAGTGTGTTTCGCCGCTGCGATACACACTGTTTCTCTAAAAAGAGCAAAGCGTCTTTTTAAAGATGCCTTCATACGGCTCGTGCAGATGCCAATGGTGACTCTGAGGACTTGCCTTGCCTTCTTCACTGAGACTGCTCCCCCGCCCGCCGCGGATTAGCGCCGTAAAAAGCGCCGTGCCCAGCGGGCCCCGGACACTTCCCCCAGCCGACAAAGCTCGCCGGTTCGCCCGCCTGCTTCATCGACCTCGTCAGCCTCTGTTCCGGACGTAAAGCGGCCGCTGTCTGCCACCGCTTCCATCGACGCCGCTGACGAGGGGGGCCATGAAGGAGGAAGAGGATTTCCGTTTCCCGCCAAAGCGGGAACGCGCATGCTGCTCAGAAGAGGCGATAGCAGCCCACTTATGTCTGCCCTCCGCTGGACGGCGTGCTAAGTCGGCCCTCCCCTCTAAAGCTTGCCGTCAGACGTCAAACCTGCTTCGCCGCGCTTTCGCCGCCGCCTAGCCGCGTCAGCGCTGCGTAACATGGTCTCTCACCGTTGCTGAGAGGCACCCGTGGTTAACGCTTTCTGACGTTTTTCTCGTCTGGCCGCCGCCCCGCCAGACGCGGCCCGCGGCCCAGGATTGAGTTGAAACCTGAGCCTCCGAAATCGTCCTAGCACAACTGGGAAAACGACGGTGTACGAGTCCCGCTGTCGCGGACCCCCACCAAAGTTATTCGCTCGTCCAGTTCCAGGAAATGTGACTGTTCCAGTGTTTTCTGCAGCCAACAAACCGGCTCCGTCGCCCGTTTGCCTGCACACAAAAGTCGTTCCCACGGCTACACAGATAAACCCCCAATAAAGTATATTGTCTGGTGTCCCGGCCACGGCCGATGGTGTTTCATGTGTCGTAAGAATGCCCACTAACCAGTGCTCATCTCTAACGTTACACACAAGCACAGCGCACATAAAATCGACACAGATCGATTGCGCTTCACAACCGCCCACGGCCGATGGTGTTTCACGTGTAAGAATGCCCACTAGCAGTGCTCATCTCTACACTCAAGCACAGCGCACATAAAATCGACACAGATCGATTGCGCTTCACAACCGGCCACGGCCGATGGTGTTTCACGTGTAAGAATGCCCACTAGCAGTGCTCATCTCTACACACAAGCACAGCGCACATAAAATCGACTCAGATCGATTGCGCTTCACACGTGGTAAATATGCCCGCTTCACAGTGGCCACAGACACCACATTATGCACGTCAAACGGTTTCTGTGAAAACGAAACCAAAAGTGCATTCGCTCTACGCAGGCGAACGTTGTTTGGAGTGTGTTAAATGTGCCCGCTGCCCCACAGCCACATCCACACACAGACATAATAGTTCCCGCTATCAGCGTGCCCCATGCCTCAAATATCACGAGCACGTTTTGCATGAAATCAGCGTGCATTCGCTCCATGCAAGCGAACGATGTTTGGAGTGTGTTAAATGTGACTGTTCCAGTGTTTGCTGCAGCCAACAAGCCGGTTCTGTCGCCCGCTTGCCTGCACACAAAGGTTGTTTTCACGGCTACCCAGATAAATCCCCAATAGAGTGTATTTTCTGGAGTCCCGGCCACGGCCGATGGTGTTTCACGTGTAGACAAAATGCCCACTCCTCCAGTGCCCATTTCTACACACAAGCACAACCTGTCATACACCCTGCGCGCATAAAATCGGCTCAGATCGATTGCGCTTCACATGTGGTAAACGTGTCCACTTAACAGTGCCCACAGACATCACATTATGCACGTCAAAAGGTTTCTGTACAAACGAAACTAACGTGTATGCAGGCGAACGGTGTTTGCAGTGTGTTAAATGTGCCTGTTGCCACACAACCACATACACACACAGACATAATAGTTCCCGCTATCAGCGTGCCCCACGCCCCGAATGTCACGAGCACGTCTCTGGTGCCACAGCATACCGAAACCACTCCGTTAATGAAAGAACGGAGCGCGCTTCGTATTCAGCCTCTAGCTATTCATGCAAACGCATTGGAAAAGCTTCCAGGGGTCTCGAAATGGGTGCTGGACATTATAAAAGGAGGCTATTCGCTACAGTTTCACCGACGCCCGCGCCGCTATACAGCGCGCGTCGAGACCACAATGCAGACAGAAGCAGCACACCTGCTTCGAGCCGAAGTGGCGAAACTATTGAGCAAAGGGGTCATAGAGCCCCTTTCTCAAGCTCAAAGCGAAGGGGGGCTGTACAGCAGATATTTCCTGGTACCGAAAAAAGACGGGGGTCACAGACCCATATTAGATCTAAGGCAACTGAACAAAGCGCTGGTGAAGCGTCGGTTCAGGATGCTCACGACCAGAAAAATCCTCGCGCAAGTTCGCCAAGGAGACTGGTTCGTGTCAGTGGATCTGAAAGACGCGTATTTTCAAATACAGATAGCGTCACGTCACAGGCGATTTTTGAGATTCGCCTTCGAGGGCCAGGCATATCAGTACACAGTCCTGCCGTTCGGTTTGTCCCAGGCACCCCGTACATTACGAAGTGCATGGACGCAGCGCTCGTTCCTCTCAGACTGAAAGGCGTGCGCATACTGAACTATTTGGACGATTGGCTGATTCTAGCGCAGTCTCGCTCAGTGCTTGTACAGCATACGACCATGTTACTCGATCACCTCGAGAATTTGGGTCTCAGAGTCAATTGGGCGAAGAGCTCACTGTCCCCCAGTCAGAAAACTTCCTTCCTGGGCACAGAATTGGACTCGCTGTCAATGATAGCGCGGCTGTCACCACAGCGCGCAGCAGACATTCAGCGCACAGCGGGCTCGTTCCGCTGCGGCGCGACTGTCTCGCTCAAAAAAATTCAGAAAATGCTGGGTCTCATGGCCTCAGCGTCATCAGTTCTGCAGCTGGGTCTGCTATGTATGCGCCCACTACAGCTCTGGCTGAAAGCGCGTGTAAGGGGAATTTTACAGTAAAAACCCAAGGACCAGATATGATGAACAAAAAAAAAACCAGGAGTCAAAGATTCAATCAATCGAAGTCATGTTTACTGAAGAAAATAGTTTGCAGTTTCATCAGCAGAAGTCAGCTTCAGCACTCTCGATGGAGTTCGTAGGCCGCTCTGCGTACATGTTCAAAACACCAGTAATTATACTCTAACAGAGGTTGCTAATTACGTCAATGCATAGGTTAGGAAGATCCTGATTGGTCAACAACTTAGATAACTGTAAAATTTTCCACATATGGTAGACAAATCAAAGCTATCAACAAGTGATTACACAGGCGACAAAGATCAGAGGTCAGACACAACAGGCTGTCTTCCAGAAGCCTGTTGTGACCCGCAACATCAACAAATGGCAAGAACCTCCTCAGGATGGTCTTTCCGCCGTCACGCCTGATATTAAAGACAGAGGCTGACACACACACACACAAATTCACACATAGAGACCTTATCTATCTTCAAGGTTGCCTAGCCAGGCAAGACTCAATGTGGCTTGATACACGCACACCTAACAGTTAGCCTCTTGGAAAAATGGAATCAAATCAACAGGATTTCACTAATACAAGTCTAAGGGATATCAAGAACATATGTCATAGATGTCCCAAATCACAGATGTCTTGGTCACAGTTGCTCACGCAATCAGGAGGGTCATCCTGACCTCCTGAGGTGTGATCTCAGTCCCTGAGAAAAGAGAACTTCAACAGACAGAAAACACATTTGGCACACACTTTAATATTTTCTATAAGGCATCTATTCTAGTCACTTACTAATATTAAACAACAAATAATATTAGAAGTTAAACACTGATTTATGAGCTAGATCATCAACTAAAAATGTGTAAGAATTAATAAGGATATTAATTTGTAAAAAGGCCATGATGTCTTCCGACTTCCACTCCTTCAATCCCCCGTTTAGACCAATTGTGGAGTCCAATACTCCACGTCCGGTCTACCAAGTGAGGTCACTACGGAAGGCGGAGGTTTTGAGTCATGCTCCCCTGGCGGGTCACAATCGTCTCTTCACCCCATCATGGACAAGCCGGAACCTAAAAATTCCGGTCCCCATGGCAGGGGCTCTCCCACCTTCCACTCACAACAGGGCGTTGATGTTGTCTTTGGTCAATTGTTGATGTAAGCTGTTTGACAGCTTCAGCAGTCACATCTCTCCTTCCATAGGATTCACTGTCCTGCAGACATATTTAAAAACGTACAAGAAACAACATCGAACCATCATCCAAATAATTAAGACAACTAGTCCTAGATATCCTCCAAGCGTGTACAAAGCATACTTTAACGCTTCCACAAACTCCTCTACCAAATCTGTCACGTCCGTAAAAACGTTCCTACTGTAAATGTAACATTCACTTGGTGCTCTCTTCGTCTTAGTTTTTCTGCTAGCAATAATTTCTAAACATAAGTTAAACCTATTTAAATGCACCTAGTAGTGACATTATAGACCATTGAATTGGCGCTAAAGCAGTTACCTTTAAGATGGTCATGTAGTTCTTCCGGTCTAGTAATGGACTTGGTATCTGCGACAAAACATCTACAAAATTTGCCCACTTATAGTCAGCCTTAACAAATGATAATTAACAAACATCCTTATATATAAACATACTAAAATCAATCCCAACTATTGGCCAAAAGCATACTGCACACATTTTTTTCAACTCCAAGAATTATACTTCTTCAATGGAAACAATTCTTTAATTGGTCTGCTGCTTCTCACAACCCCTGTGAGCAAAACTGAATATCTTTTCCCTTTAATAGTTATACTGGAACTAAAAGTCCTACAGTGCATGTAGTGCATTGTTGGCTGTCATTATCTTAGACACAATTGTCTTTACCTGTCTTATACAAATATAATGCCTCTTAGTTAATTTGGTAATATCTGAAAATTAACTGATTACAAGAATCAAGCTTATTTATTCCATGGAAGCCAAGCTAAATTAATAAGCATTCTCAAGATAGATATCCTATTTTTATAAAAACTATTATTTATAATATATAGTGCAAGAAGCGGGATTGTAAATCCACTCATTCATTCCCTATCATGGACCATTTTGTGGTCCAAAACAATGGCAGTCTAAAATAAACAAACCCAACATAAATAAGAACTAGATTAAGCCATTGTTAAAAATAGAAATAAAAGAATACGTAATCATTATTCCACTTAAACCTAGAATAGTTCATAATTGTTACTTAACAGCCCTTTTATTATGTTTAGTCCAAATGACATTGTCAGTATCTAACTTGTTATTGCCTTGCATATTATTATATCATGAAATTACTCATTGATACCCAAATGCCTAATTATTGTAATTTCAATCTTCTCAATTATCATACCATATTACTGTACTCCGATTACAGTAAATAATTCAGGACTTTCAGCGAATTATCAGGGCTTTGTTTAAAGTCAATTTGGTTCTCATTGTCTTGTCAGTTAAAAATGGTTACAGGTCAAGCCACCTGCTAACCCTTCGTTTATATTTGTCATTTGGCAATGATCATTATCATTAATTTCTAAAACTGACAGATTTCATAATTCTGTAACCATATAAACAAATCTATTGCTCAGATGTAAACTGGCAAATATTCTTTCCTCAGTTTCTAAAGCTGTTTTAAAACAGTGCACATTATCAACAGGAAATGCCAGTGTTGTTATAATATTAATTTGGTTTGATTTGACAAGTGTTCATAAACCGTTCCAAAGTTCCTATAACAATTTTGTTGTTCATAACATTTATTAAAACTACTTGTCACCAAATTCCTCCATCAGCAGGTTATCCAGCAGATTCAATATGTTTTGTTAAATTGTCTCTGTTCTACATAAACCAATCCTAAGTATTACATCACCTCAGCCTTGAGACACAGACAGCCTTACAGCTGTGTTTGCCTTTAACCCATATTACTCTTAGAATGTATTAATTCCTCCTTTGTTTGACCACCAGCCTTTCTTACTATAACTTGAGGGTGCTCTCTGGATAATCTGGTTAGTGACTTGGCCAATGTGTCACTGTTTCTTTGCCATCAAGTCTAAAACATATACCTTTTATCATTCAGAAACCAGTTAGCTGTATTTTAATTTAGACCCTCAGTTAAATTTAGACATGGGTTTTTACCCCATTATGGATGGCAATTTACCTAAACACTCTGAAACATATTAAACCAGAGAGTGGTTCAAATCAGCATTATAAAGGACAAAATAAGTAGTTATTACTCATAACAGACCAAGCCAAATAACCAATCTATATAAAGCTCGTCCATGTTCCGTGTCCTCTTTTCATCATATTCACTAAGAATTATCAACTTCTGTAAAGTTTCCCATTTCATTTAACCCAACGGTAACGATAAAACCCTGATTCCAGAGGTTATGGGCACAATATACACACAAAAGCAACATAATCGTTCCCCAAATCAACAACAAACAGTTCATATGTGAGGTTATGATTTTGGTGTTAAATCTGAAGGATTTAAACTTAATATTTTTCCCTGCCAGTTTTACATAGTTTCTACCTTGCCTCTTTTCCAGTCTCAATGCTTGTCATGGCTTTGTTTTGGTTGAACTTATTTAGCAGGCCGATAAGAGAGGCAGAGTTCCATCCTTGCCTCCACTCAAGCTGTCTCTCTCTCTCCTGCTGTGCAAATTATCATTTGACAGCTTTACCAGAAATTGACTTTGACTATCATACTAAATTCATTACAATATAACACTTCACTTACCAAAGCTAAAAGTGTTACAGCTTCTATTTCAAATCTCAATTTAGATTATTTAAAATCAAGTATGCTAGCAGCATTTTTTTTTATCTCTAAATTGTTTACTTTAAATGCTTAATTTACTTAACCTTCATTATCCAGACTATCTGTTTAATCAGCAAAAGCAGTCTTCATCTTTAGCCACCACCATGTCTTGTAATTATCCTATGCCATGTCTAAGGACCTGCAAAAGTAAAAACTGATATAGACATATTAGTTTAATATCATCTTAGCCTCATTGATTCAGGAATTTATCATAATGTTGAATCCACAAATGTTATGCAGTTCTTGTCAGTAAAGCAACCAACTTCATCCTGACATGAATAAAGATATTTTGTTATGTCTTACTAGAAATAATGGCTGCCATCACATGGTCTCAGATGGTTCTTGAAAGCCCATTGCCGTTAACTCTTAATAAATAAGCTCCTTTTCCTCAAGGTGTGATGCCCTGGCATGTTTGCATCAGGTTGTAGATGCTTGTCACAATCAAGCAATGCGGTTGCTGGTGATCAGGTCTGGAGGAGCGCACATTTTTGAGGCAGATGGCTGTAATTTCTTACAGATCCCCTCTTTAACGATGCTTTAGGCCTATTCAGCATCCGCTCAACTCCGCTACCATCTCAAATATAACACCTCCCTTCTCGGGCAGGTGCCCAGTGGCGGTGACCCCCTGCCTTAGGTTGCCCTCCGCTTGGCCAAAAGAGGATCTTACCCGTCATTGAGAAATCACCTCATTCACACTGGTAACCGCTCTTTCCATTTGGACATCCTCGACAGTTTTCTTCCAGAATCTGGTATTTTCTGCAGCTTAG
This sequence comes from Garra rufa, assembly GCF_049309525.1. Lineage (NCBI taxonomy): Eukaryota > Metazoa > Chordata > Actinopteri > Cypriniformes > Cyprinidae > Garra > Garra rufa. The sequence continues at coordinate 34,246,904 of NC_133368.1, read as the reverse complement.
GAAAGGAGCACTCAAGAACCATGCGAGCCATTGAGACCACCTAGTAGTACTAAAACATTGAGACATGTTAATCAAAGCAATATTTTATCAATATAATCAATTAGACATCTTCAAATCATCGTGCTAATATTACTCTGAATTCAAATATCACACCCATCCACTCAGTGTAATGCTCTGCTACTGCTGTATAGCCAGAGCCATCAGGCCCTGTATGATGGTGGAGACTAAAAATAAGACAAACAAGTTATTGGCTGCAATAAGTTACAATGCAAGTGTTTAACTATTTCAAATCATCACTTCTATTGTACAAAATTCTATAGATTCTAAATCTTTTAACAACTAATTGCTCTTCGACTGCATAAAATTTAAAATGTAGAATTTTTGAACTCCCTGTAGCATGTCAGTTAACATCTCTGTGTCTATGATTTTCATTGAGACATTGTGCTGTACTATTAATAGCTTATTATCATTTATGACACAAGCTCAGATTACAGCATTTAGCTGACTTTGAATGAGAGAGAGAAAGCACTCTGAGGGATTCAGGACTGATAGCAATGCATGCCATTAATCTTCTACTATAATTTCAATGTGATATCTTTTACTATAGCCCAGCTTAAATTTATATAAAAAAAAAAAAAAAAAAATGACAAGCACTTTCAAATAAACATCTTCCTTATTGTCCTTTTTTTTTTTTTTTTTACTTACTTTGCAACTCACAGTCTAAGTTTTTCCAAAGCTCTGCCTATGGCTTTGGAAATTCGACAATGGTACTTTAAATCTGTCAGGGGTTATCTGACCCAGATATGTTACCTCATGCTATCTAAACTTCTTTAAAATTAACTTTAAACCCCCGTTTATGTTACTTGCTTACAATATTACCAGCTTCTATACAAACATATATTATTCACTAAACATTGGCATATGGCTGTGATGCTGAGTGGCTGAAATTTTCTATTCCACAATAAATTTAGTCTTTTGTCCAAACATCAGTTATTACTAATTTCAACTCAGGACAAGACTCTGTTACTTTTACAGCTTCAGCCACACAGCGCAAGATAAGCAAACTGTTTCACTGCAGTCAAATGCAATCTTATCTTCTGAAAGCAAAACATAAGCTTCAAAGTTTTTCCAAAATGCTAATGCCTAACTGTGTGTCTAGACAGTGTTTTTACTAACCCAGAATTCAGTCCAATACATTGTCAGAGCTTACAACAACTAAATAGGGACTAAAACAGATTTATGATTTCATTCTTTGTCATTTAAAATCTTCTATGTACAAAGAATTAGATTAAATCATTACTCAATTAATTCTGGGATTATTTTTAACAAATAGCCACTCTACACCTCTAAAAATAGGCACATACATTGTATCTGGTTCTTTCTTTGTATGTAGCCAATCAAGTTGTTTTAATTTCCCAATCAGAATCAAAGCCCAGACTGACCATTTCACTTGGGCTGAGAATATCCCTAAGGTTTGAGCTTCATAGCAGAGCTGTTTACAGCATCTGTTCTCTTCTATTTCATTATTTCTATAAGGATTAAGCAAGTTACCTAATTTATCAGCCATATTTCTATTACAAACCAAAAAACAAAAAACAAAAGAGATGATAGCAGCAAGAGATTGAGGCGGCGATCTTACCAATTCCACTTGACGTCTGCGTGATGAAACTGCAAAGTATATTCCAGAATTTCCATATAGGTCCATTCCAATTAGGAACATACAAACAACAATTTTAGCTCTTTCGGGGTTGTTCCTGATACATCCCAGATCAACCAGTCCTTTCCCTAACATATATTAATATATAGATGTGCACATTTATTGTATTACTATTTCTGTTTTTAACACTACTTTCTGGTTACTCTGTTCCCTAACCAACTGATCTGATCTGATCGCTAAAGCTCGGGGTACCCCTGTCTGTGGTGGTAGGAATGGAGGGTTGGTTGAGCGATTTACGACTAGAACCCCTCTCTAGCGTCTTACATTCTCTCAATATTTCATATATTTAAAACAGACTGCACAGACTGCAGACTGTACATCTCATCTCTACAGCTCTCAGTGCCACAGAATGCACTATCTGGCCTTTACGGCTCTTTAGTGCCACAAAATAGAGAATGCGTTTTGTCCCTACTGGACTGTGCTTTTTATCCCCCAATAGGATGCACCTACTTCTACTACACACCTCTCAATCTAAGTCTACTATTAATATCACAGGTGTGCACTTGTACACCATACCAAACCATATGTAACTTAATGTTACAGGTGTACCTCAATTCATGACACCAGTTTACTAATTCACCAAGTTCACCTAAGTCTGGTGTTCTCTTCAAATCCACGACACCAGTTTACCAATTCAACCAAATTTAACAGTTTACCAATCCAACTAAATTCAACTAAGTCTGGTGTCACCCACTCACGTCTGAGTGAGTCTCTATATCACTCTCCCTTCTCCCACCCCTTCCACCACAGACAATCCCTAACCAGAAATAATTTTACACATCTTCCTACCTTTGTTGATTGATCAGGGATATCACCAAAGAACAATTTGCCCGCGCATCCTCCACCATTACTGTAAGGGGAATTTTACAGTAAAAACCCAAGGACCAGATATGATGAACAAAAAAAAAACCAGGAGTCAAAGATTCAATCAATCGAAGTCATGTTTACTGAAGAAAATAGTTTGCAGTTTCATCAGCAGAAGTCAGCTTCAGCACTCTCGATGGAGTTCGTAGGCCGCTCTGCGTACATGTTCAAAACACCAGTAATTATACTCTAACAGAGGTTGCTAATTACGTCAATGCATAGGTTAGGAAGATCCTGATTGGTCAACAACTTAGATAACTGTAAAATTTTCCACATATGGTAGACAAATCAAAGCTATCAACAAGTGATTACACAGGCGACAAAGATCAGAGGTCAGACACAACAGGCTGTCTTCCAGAAGCCTGTTGTGACCCGCAACATCAACAAATGGCAAGAACCTCCTCAGGATGGTCTTTCCGCCGTCACGCCTGATATTAAAGACAGAGGCTGACACACACACACACAAATTCACACATAGAGACCTTATCTATCTTCAAGGTTGCCTAGCCAGGCAAGACTCAATGTGGCTTGATACACGCACACCTAACAGTTAGCCTCTTGGAAAAATGGAATCAAATCAACAGGATTTCACTAATACAAGTCTAAGGGATATCAAGAACATATGTCATAGATGTCCCAAATCACAGATGTCTTGGTCACAGTTGCTCACGCAATCAGGAGGGTCATCCTGACCTCCTGAGGTGTGATCTCAGTCCCTGAGAAAAGAGAACTTCAACAGACAGAAAACACATTTGGCACACACTTTAATATTTTCTATAAGGCATCTATTCTAGTCACTTACTAATATTAAACAACAAATAATATTAGAAGTTAAACACTGATTTATGAGCTAGATCATCAACTAAAAATGTGTAAGAATTAATAAGGATATTAATTTGTAAAAAGGCCATGATGTCTTCCGACTTCCACTCCTTCACGCGCGTCCCGCGTCAAGCGTGGGCGCCCGGTCGGCTTCGTATCACGGTCAATCAGTAATGTGTCACAGCCCTGAATCCGTGGAGAGCAATCGACTGGTACCAGTTAGGTGTAAGCCTGGGGACTTCCTCGAGAATAAAAGTGGTGTCTACGGACGCGTCCACCTCGGGATGGGGGGCTCTGCTCGAGGGCAGACCGTTTTTTGGCCAGTGGTCAGAACGGGAAAAGCTCCTGCATATCAACTGCCTCGAAATGTTGGCAGTACAGAACGCGCTGATGCGCTTCTGTCCCCAAATAAAAGGAAACCATGTATTAGTCCGCTCGGACAACATGTCAGTGGTTTCCTATATAAATCGCCAGGGCGGTCTCAGGTCCAAAAACCTATACAGACTTGCAGAACGCCTCCTGGTATGGGCTCAGCGCAACCTGCGCTCGCTGAAAGCAGCGCATGTGCCGGGGCTTCTAAACATAGGGCCAGACAGACTGTCCAGGAACAATGTTCCAGCAGGCGAATGGTCTCTACACCCACAGACAGTACAACTACTGTGGAAGAAATTCGGCAGAGCGGAAGTAGACCTGTTTGCGTCTCCGAACAACGCTCACTGTCTGGAATTTTACTCAAAAAGCAGAGACGCGCTGGCCCACGAATGGCCCCGCCGTCATCTCTATGCTTTTCCCCCCGTCTCTCTCCTACCTCAGGTGATAGAGGGGGTCAGGGAAAAAGGATGTTCAATACTGCTGATAACGCCGTTTTGGGAAAACCAGCCCTGGTTCCCAGCGCTGATGCAGCTGACGAGCACTGTCCCGTGGCCGATACCAGTGAGGAGAGTCCTTCTCTCTCAGGCCAGCGGCTCGATTTGGCATCCTCACCCAGAGCTGTGGTCCCTTCATGTCTGGGCCACCAGCGAATATATGATGAACTCCCTAAAGGAGTATTAAACACGATCACGCAGGCTAGAGCCCCGTCTACGAGACGGCTCTATTCCTCAAAATGGTCAGTGTTTTCGGGCTGGTGCGCAGCTCGCGGCTCGTCACCCACTAACTGTGGTGTGATGGAGGTGCTTTCCTTTCTACAAGAGCTGCTGGACAAGGGCAGAACCCCGTCCACGCTCAAAGTCTATGTGGCGACCATAACAGCGTTCTCGAGCACAACGCTAGGTCAGTCAATAGGAAGGAACGATTTAGTTATTCGCTTCCTGAAGGGAGCTAGAAGACTAAATCCCCCCAGACCTCCCACAGTCCCCGTATGGGACCTTTCTGTGGTACTAGAGGCCATGAAAGGTGGACCATTCGAGCCTCTGCAGACGATTGATTTGAAATACCTGTCTCTTAAGACCGTGTTTCTGCTGGCTCTCGCTTCAGTGAAGCGCATAGGGGATTTGCACGCACTCTCTGTGAGCGCGACGTGCATGGAATTTGGACCTAATGACTCTAAAGTCATACTCAAACCCAAACATGGTTACGTTCCAAAATCACTCAACACACCGTTTAGGGCACAGGTCATCGCGCTGTCAGCCCTACCGGTCAATGATGAGGAAACGGACGCGAGCCTCCTATGCCCAGTCAGGGCATTACGAGCTTACGTGTCTCGCTCGTCTGCTTTTAGACAGACAGAGCAGCTTTTTGTTTCGTTTTACGGGCGTCCCAAGGGACTGGCCGCGTCGAAACAGAGCTTATCCAGATGGATAGTTGATGCTATTGCGTTGGCATATGCTTCCAAGGGCATGCAGTGCCCGCTAGGTGTCAGAGCACATTCCACGAGGGGCGTGGCCTCATCGTGGGCGTGGTCGAGTGGGATTGCCTTGCAAGATATTTGTACGGCGGCGGGCTGGGCCTCTCCGTCTACATTTATAAGGTTTTACAACCTGGAGGTTCCCGCCTTACAGGCCAGATTGCTGTCAGTCTAGATGTTCAGTGTTGTCTGACCTGATGTTATCAGCTCGGAATGCTGCGTCTACTGAGCACAGCTCTAGGGTCGACAGTGAAAGTGATAGCACAAGATGTGTCTGAGCAAACTGTGTGAAGACCCTTATTCTTACGTCAGCTCAGGCCGTAACCCCGCCCTGTATGTACGTTTACTTAGCGTCTGAGTGACGCTGCACTATGTGGAAGAGTGCGGCGTTGCCCCTCCCTCTTCCCCGGACTCCCTGTGAGTTCTATAGGTGATTATGAACTGTATGAACCCCGGGCTTTCGCCCTTGGGTCTTTGGTGTCAGATCTCAGCATGCACGGCGTTTTACACTGGGTCCCCTAGCGTAAGATACTTCTTACGCAGTACTCGTTCCCTCTCGTAAGAGAACGTACTCGGTTACTAACGTAACCTCGGTTCTCTCTAGAGAGGGAACGAGTACTGCGTATCTTGCCGTGCATGCGCACGCTCTGGTTGCTTTGATGATGAAAAACCAGATAATAGCTGCCTATGAGCGATATTTATAGGTCTAGACCACGCCCTTTTAGGCGGGAAGCTACGAAAAGGGCGCGAAGCGACGCAAAGGGCGCGAAATGCCCCCATTGGATCTGGCGTCGCATCAGGCCTCGCTCTAATAGGCTGCTGCAGTTGCCGCAGAGCAGCCAATAGGCGCGCAAGCTGTTTCGCCTATGTCTGTATGCTGCTGCAACGCGCTTTACATTATTTCAAAATTAAGGATAATTTTTGGCTTCAATATCTCGCAGAAAAGGATTTTCCCCTAGCGTAAGATACTTCTTACGCAGTACTCGTTCCCTCTCTAGAGAGAACCGAGGTTACGTTAGTAACCGAGTACGTTTTGTTCTGTTTCACCAACGAAAATAGTTCCAAACAAAGATCGCAGCAAAAGTATAGCACATTAGCCTTTTTCGCACTTCCGTGTTTCTGGCTTCCGGATTAGCGCTCGCAGGGTAAAAGTTTTTCCGGTGACAGCAGCGGCTGTACTTAACATGCGTAAGTTCGGGAATCTAAGTCTATTTTTACAAAATAGATACTATGAAACTATGATATATACCGGGGTTTTACTCTAAAAATAGCAAACATTTTTTCAAAAACTTTGTGTCAGCTTCTGGTCCTCACAAAGACTATGTTAATTTAATTATGAATGATAGCACTTATAATACAGTACAGTTTTGAGTTTTGCCGTTGTGTCTATTTGGTGCTGGCTGTGCTTTATGACTCTTCACGTCAGTTTTTTTTTCGCGATTATTAATGTTGTTATTATTATTAAAGTAATATTGTATTTTCTACTTGCTCTCCTTTGCATTATTCATTTTACGGTGTAAATGTACGTTGCATAATGTGCCCAGGGATATACATAATAAAATAATATAATACTAAACAAGACAATACACCGATTAATGGCTTTATTCCATTTGGATCTGGATTACGTTGCTGTATTGAGTTTAGGCATCATCCGGACACAGAATCGTTTAATTTAATCTTGGGAAAATGTGCATTTGGATATAAAGGCTGTTAAATGCTGTCATAATTTACCATGATGTAGTGATTCGAGGGAAATGACTGAGTAAATTGAGAAAATAGCTTAAATATACCAGAGATTGAGAACAGAAACTATAGCTGGCGCTATGTTGCGCATATTATATTGACGAGTCAGCGGTCCGAGTGCCCATATAAATCACAAACAAGTAAAAATGTTGTTTCTTTGTTGATTATATAACAACAACTTGTAAAACAGACAAAACAGAAAAGGTAAAATGCATTATTTGAGACAAGAGAATATTAATATAATAGGCGCAGACCTGTAGCGGAGCTGACTTTACCCTGCGCTGACGTAATTTCCGATTTTTGTGAAAAAGGCTTATTCTCCAAGCATCGTTTTACTAAAATGATTCAGCGTTTTGCTCGAATCAGTTGAAATAACTCAATAACTCGCCCATGATTGACTTACCGCCACCTGCTGGTAGTTTAGTATGCTTAAAAGTATGCGTCCCCACCCCAACATATCTAATTTGTACATTCATAAATGTATTGTAAATTATGTAATCTGACTGCTAACAGCCATATAGAATTTGATAAATTGTAATAATTTAAAAGGTGATGCATACATTTCAAAAGTAAAAAAAGGCCTTTATAAAGGTAAATCAAATATGCAGATTTAAGATGTAAAAGCTGATAGAGCACTGATGAAAATATTGCTTCAGAATAAATTGTTTACATCACCAGATATCTCTAAGTGGTACTTTTGTGGGGACATTTGTGTGGAATAGTATCTGCTGATATGAAAAGTTCACTGTATATTTTGTTTACTTTTTACATTAAACACATTAAATATTAGATATATGCATGTAATATAACATAAATTTCCATTACAGGTTTAGGTCTTAAATTTCATATAAGGTGGTATTAAAAAGGTCTTAAAAAGTCTTAAATTTCTTTTGTTCATATCTGCAGATACCCTGATATACAGGCTGAACAACAGCGGCGCAAGAATTGAGCCTTGTGGGACTCCGCATGTCATGGACGTCCACTTAGACTTATATTCTCCTATACTCACACAAGGGTTTTATAATAAACAATGGAGAGTAATTAATGGCAAATACTAGTCGAAATGTTAACACCTTCACATTAACGGTTACTTACAAATTCTGCAAAAAACATTTGTTTTGAATTGTGGCCCTGGACCACAATTATACATTATCTGAAAGCTGAATGAATAAGCTTTCCATTGATGTATGGTTTGTTAGGATAGGACAATATACAACTATTTGAAAATCTGAAATCTGAGTGTGCAAAAAAATCTAAATATTGAGAAAATCGCCTATAAAGTTGTCCAAGTTCTTACTAATGCATATTACTAGTTTTGAGATATTTAATACGGTAGGAAATTTACAAAATATCTTAATGGAACATGATATTTACTTAATATCCTAATGATTTTTGGCATAGAAGAAAAAACAATCATTTTGACCCATACAATGTATTGTTGGCTATTGCCACAAATATACCCATGCGACTTAAGACTGGTATTGTGGTCCAGGGTCACAATTATACTTTTTTTTTTTTTTTTACAAACCTTTAATTTATTTATTGGTAACTGCTAAGGCAATTGCAGAAAGGCTTAAGCATGCATATTCACAGACACAAACATTTGTTTTAGAGGGATTACATAAGAAACTTTTTTGAAAGGTCTTTGCTTGAAAGGTATTTACTAGCCAGTTATATTGCCTCCCTCTCTCTCTCTCTCTCTCTCTCTCTCTCTCTCTCTCTCTCTCTCTCTCTCTCTCTCTCTTTTTCTCTTTCTCTCTCTCAGACACATTAAATCTCTATCTACTTTACTTTTGAAGGCAGAAGTAACCCGTTTTCTGTGAATGTGCAAGACTTCTGGTTTATTAGCCATTGTAGCAAATATCTAGAAGAATAACAAATAACAGTAAAATAAAATTGGTTGCACTGCATACCAGTGTGTTCATTATTAATAATGATATTACATTAAAATAATATTGTAAGACACACCAGTCTGCAGTATCAAGCAGCAAAACCAGCTGTTGTATACAGCTAAAATAAATTGCTGCGCCTGCTCTTACGGGAAAAATACAGTGGATAGAATATAACCAGTGGACCTTTAAACTTTACAACCTAAGCAACTTGCTTTTCAAATATCTTTACAGTTATCTTTATGTGGCTTTAATCAGATCTATTCACAATTCTCACTGATTGCCTTTATGATACAATAGTAAAAAAGGATTGTACATATATTACACAATGATTTGTGCATTTAAATGCATTTATAAAATGGTTAGTTCCAGTCCTCCATTCTGATTGGTCAGCAGCTGTATTTTATTCATGCTTTTTGATAAAGCACCATGACTGCCTAACTCAACGGTTCTGTGTATCATTGTGCAATCTCCTTAGCAACACTAATAATAAAAAATATAGCACCAAAACCATTCCATGTATTATGTAACTTATTTCAACCAAATTAACTGTTTGTTATTTATATAATGAAGTATGAGTGACCCCTGCTGGCATTATGTTCGGTTTTAAACTAAAAGACAACACTAAACTGAAAAAGACGTTTTCTCATGCTGACAGATAAGCAGATATGTGTGAGAAAACGTTATATATATTGTGCTACAAAAATATGACACAGTGGATGGGAAGAGTTCCTATAGAGGGTTTGATCTTTTACGTCATGATTTGGCCAATTACTGGATGCACAGCCATATTGGAGATACCTACTTGGATGTAAACAAAATCTGCTAATTGATGCTGTCTAAACCACAGAAAAAAACATATGAAAGCTGCTAAATTATATAGAGAAGGAACTAGTAAGCATGGGTGCAAAAGCTTGACAAACTAATGTTTATAGGTGGTAAAGATACATACTAATATTTCACCTACCTGACCGGAAAAGATAAAAACAAACACAAATTGTCAAATTGTTGTCAAGATTCTTGCTCTGGAAATCCTGGTTCAGTTTGGCCAACTACAGTTTTTTGCACTCATGTCCTTGATTTGTTAACTTTTGGCAGTCTATAGTAGCCTAATACCAAATGTTTTTCCCGGTCTGACTGATTAGTACAGCCTAAAACATGATAATAAATTACCACTTTCAGCAGCAATAATCAGCGAAATATGCATGTTTCGTTCGGTTCAGTGGCATTGTTTACATTCAGTGCTGCCAATATGGCCGTTTACTGTTGCTGTCAGGAACTATTTTTAGCGGAAGGACAGCATTGACCAAACTTATTTAAAGGGATAGTTCACCCAAAAATTTAAATTCTCTCATTAATTACTCACCCTCATTTTGTTCCAAACCTGTAAGACCTTGGTTCAAATTAAAATATTTTTGATGAGAATTGCGATATTTTGAGCTACGAGAATACTTTTTGTGCATAAAGAAAACAAAATGACAACTTTATTCAACAATTTCTTCTCTTCCATGTCAGTCTAATAGCTTCATAACATTACAGTTGAATGATGTCTTTACTACCTTTCTGGGCCTTAATTAGTTCTCAGAGTTTTTATCAAAAAATATCTTAATTTGTGATCCGAAGATGAACAAAAGTCTTACGGTTTTGGAATGGCATGAGGGTGAGTAATTAATGACAGAATTTTAATTTTGGGGTGAACTATCCTTATTAAAAAAGTAACACACAAATACCTTTTATACCTAATTGCTTAGGCTACATAATTTATTTATTGCTCAATGATATGATGCTTTTTTGGAGGGTCATTTTGATATATTTGTGAGGCTGTCAGTTTCACCAAGGTTACATTTGTTTGATGAATACATTAAAACAGAGATATTGTTTATCATATTAATTTTAAACAACCTTTTTAAAATGTAATATATTTTAAACAGTAATTTATTCCTGGTTTGGCAAAGCTTAATTTTCAGTCTTTAGTGTCACATGATGCTTCAGAAATCATTTTAATATGCTGATTAGATGTTTAAGAAACATTTCTTATTGTTATCAATGTCAGAAACAGTTTTAATATTTTTGTGGACACTGATACTTTTCTCAGGAAGTTTAGAAGAACTGTATTTTTGTAATGTATCAGTTGTAAAAATTAATAGTTTATAACCATGTAAAAAAAAATACTGTTACTTTTGATCAGTTTAATGCATCCTTGCAGAATTATATATATAAAAAAAAAACTTAAAATATAATTCTCATTGATACAGTTCTCACTATTATTCGTCTGTTTGGAGAACATTTGGACTAAAGAACCATTCAACTAAAGTTCTTGTTCACTGTTTTTGACTGACCGCCAGTCAGTTAGATGTTGAAATGGCTCCGCCTGTTACAGAAAGAAGTGGGAGCTGCACTGAAGGGGGCACAAGTTTACTAATTAGGGCACATGTACCACAACAGCCTGAAATACAACTCGAGGAAAGATACTACAATGTAACTACACCGAAGTCAAAACTTTTCTCAGCCAGTTGTTTACGTTAGTTTGTCTGCAGCGTTCGTTTATACATTAACAGTTTAGGAGCGTGCAGCTCCCGCATAAACCACATAATCTGATGCATGCTTTGGGTCTCATGTGGCACATCGACCCGCCCGGTTCGGACTTACGGATTCTTTGTCATGAAGTAGAACATTAACCTAAGAAGGTTAAAAAGCTTTAATAGCAGCCGTGAGGCGGATGAGTTTTCACTCACTTTGAAGGGACGGACTTGGATGCGTGCTCAGGAATCCACTAGATGTTGAGTGTCTAAATAAACACTTGGATTCATTGAAGACATGGAAAAAGTGGAGGGTAACAAGGACTGTTTTTTAAGTTTAAACTCAAATTTCAAATGCTTTTAATAAATGTCTCCGATGTAAAAGGTTAAACAATTTTGAAGTCGTCTCCACGAGATTTGTTTGTGTTGTTGTAAATTGGCGTGGAATGAGCATTTTTGCAACTTTTAGAGATTAAAATAGTTGTAAAGATTCATGTTTGCGTGTAAACCAACTTTGCGACATGCATATATCATGTACTTGAGATTGCCAATGCGAAATATGATGCACTGCCAAACAATAAGAATGTGAATGCAACAGTGGCGCCTGTGGGAAAAACAATGTTGGGTAGTCTTGCAAGTAGTGGAAATGTGCCTTTATCAACTGCTTGCTACTTAACCAAATAAAAAAGTGCACTGCATATAGGCTTTTTATTTCTGTTTTAAAAACTGATCAACATTATTGTTTACATCAGTTTTAAAATTCCACACTTGTACTAGCTAATTCTGCCTTTCTCTGATTTTTCTACTCTAGACAAAAGTGTTGATGCAGAGGACCATGGAAAAGGAAAGCGCTCACCGGTAAGAGTTATTTCACCTTTTTTCTTTTGTTACACATTGCAAAATGTGTAATTTTAACTAACGACTCAACATAACTTGCCCCTCACATATCTGATGGTATCTGATGGTAGTAAGTCACTACAATGTGTAAAGCTGCTGAAAAAGATAGGATATTGTGCTATATCATAAACCTTAGACATAAACAAAACAAAGGAATTCAACATGGGGGCATTTTTTGTCATGTTCGGTCTTTTTTTTTAACCTGCTCCCTGGTAATTTTTGACTTTTACTATCATTTCGATGAGTCGGATTTAAAATGAGGATATAAATAATTATCCTTTGGTTACTTTTAGTATAAATGTGACAAGTCTGTTTTGTAATCAAATGCTTCTTTGCTTACACTCAGAAATTATGTGGCACTAACTACCCAGTTAGCATTGCCTTCATTGTGGTCAATGAGTTCTGCGAGAGATTCTCCTACTATGGAATGAAAGGTAATTAAATTATAAACTTGGATGTTTTGGGGGGGAAAAAAGATGGTAGTTTTATTGTATTTTTGCACATTTAAAGAAAATCTCTGTAATCTAATACGTGACCCTGGACCACAAAACGAGTCTTAAGGAGCAGGGATATATTTGTAGCAATAGCCAACAATACATTGTATGGGTCAAAAGGATCTATTTGTCTTTTATGCCAAAAATCATTAGGATATTAAGTAAAGATCATGTTTCATTAAGATATTTTATAAATTTCCTACTGTAAATATATCAAAACTTAATTTTTGATCAGTAATATGCATTGCTATGCTTCATTTGGACAACTTTAAAGGCGATTTTCTCAGTGTTTAGATTTTTTTTTGCACCCTCAGATTTCAGATTTTCAAATAGTTGTAATATCTTAACAAAATCAATATAAAGCTTATTTATTCAGCTTTCAGATGATGTATAAATCTCAATTTTAAAAAAATTGACCCTTATGAGTGGTTTCGTGGTTCAGTATCACATATAACTTTTATAACTTTTAACTTTTAACTTTTTATACTTTTATAAAAATGTACTGATGTATTAATTACTGTGCAATTTATTTATAAAGCGGTGCTCACGCTTTACTTCATACAATACTTGCACTGGGACAAGAATCTGTCTACTGCTGTGTACCATGCTTTTTCAAGCCTGTGTTACTTCACTCCACTTCTGGGGGCTGTGATAGCTGACTCATGGTTGGGGAAGTTCAAGTAAGTCATGTAATGCTGTATTACAGAAACATACTAACTCAGAATCATATCCTATCTTCTTAGTAACCGTGCTAATTTTATATAAGCTTTGAAAAAGTTCTGTTTCTTAAGAATACAGCTCATAGTCTTTTTGCACATAATACTCAATAGATAAATTATAGTAAAGTTGATTTGAAAATAACATTTTTCTATTCTGTTCACAGAACCATCATCTATCTGTCTATAGTCTATGTGATTGGTCATGTGGTCAAGTCTGTCGGAGCCATTCCTGATGTGGGGGACAGCACTGTTCATGTGTAAGTTTCTTTTGATGCCAGTCAGGATGTAGCACGCTACTGTGAGATGATACAGTAAATAAAAAAAAAAAAACATTTTGTTGTGTCCTTGTAGGGTTTTGTCAATGCTTGGTCTGATCCTCATAGCTTTTGGGACAGGAGGCATCAAACCATGCGTTGCAGCATTTGGCGGTGACCAGTTTGATGAAGAGAATGTAAGTCACAATATAAATTATTTCAGTTACTGTTGCCTTATTTACACCTGTCAAATTCATAAATTTTCAAATTTGCTCATTTAATATTTTAAAAACGTCAAGTAATTTTTGTTATAAAGCACAGTAAAATCTGAGATTGAGCCAATATTCACACAACCTAAGATAAAATTTGACCCTGGACCACAAAACTAGTAGTAAGTAGCATGGATATATTTGTAGCAATAGCCAGGTATTAAGATCATGTTCCATGAAGATATTTTGTAAATTTCCTACCGTAAATATATCAAAACTTAATTTTTGATTAGTAATATGCATTGCTAAGAACTTTATTTAGACCACTTTAAAGGTGATTTTCTCTATTTTGATTATTTTTGCACCCTCAGATTCCAGGTTTTCAAATAGTTGTATCTCGACCTAGTATTGTTCTGTCCTAACAAACCATACATCAATGGTAATCTTTTTTATTCATGTATAATCTATACATTTAAAAAAATTAACCCTTTGACTGGTTTTGTAGTCCAGGGCCACAAACAATAAGTAACAGACTGCTTAAACATTCAATATATATATGTGACCCTGGACCACAAAACCAGTCATAAGGTTAAATTTTACAAAACTGAGATATATATACATCATATGAAAGCTCAATAGGTAAGCTTTCTATTGATGTATGGTTTGTTAGGGTAGGACAATATTTGGCCGAGATACATCTATTTGAAAATCAGGAATCTGAGGGTGCAAAAAATTCAAAATACTGAGAAAATCACCTTTAAAGTTGTCCAAATTAAGTTCTTAACAATGCATATTACTAATCAAAAATTACATTTTGATATATTTATAGTAGGAATTTTACAAAAAATCTTCATGGAACATGATCTTTACTTAATTTCCTAATGATTTTTGGCATAAAAGAAAAATCCAAAATTTTGACCCATGCAATGTATTTTTGGCTATTGCTACAAACATACCCCAGCGACTTAAGACTGGTTTTGTGGTCCAGGGTCACATATGTGTATATATATATATATATATATATATATATATAATTTTTTTTTTTTTTCATATTATAATTGTAATGACAAGATTTAGTACAAGTTTTTAAGATATAATTTTGCTGATTTCAAATCTAACTGACAACTTTTGATTTGTTTGTGTCTTTACCATATCTAACTTCTTTTAACCCTTCTTCTATTCAGAAAGATGAGAGGAGAAAATTCTTCTCTATCTTTTACATGTCAATCAACGCTGGAAGTGTCCTATCAACCATTGTCACACCAATTCTAAGAGGTCAGTCTGAAGGTTATCTTCCCTGATAAGGCTACAATTACAATTACAAGGATATGACAGTCATAAAGTGTGAACATTATGCCAATTAGAGAAAGCCAAGATCATCATTACATATAAACTCCACAGGTGATGTGAAGTGCTTTGGAGATGATTGCTACGCCCTGGCCTTTGGAGTTCCTGCTGTTTTAATGATCATTGCCTTAGGTGAGGGTCCTCTCTATTTTTGGCAATCCCAGTGGATTGCATTTGTGAATCCAGCTGCTCTCAGTAAGCATGTATATTTAACTCCCGGCAATCCCAGTATGTTATGATAGCACATTAGCGAACCCCATTCACTGTACCATGAATCCTGTATGAAAAAAGAGGAGATTAAGCCTTTGTCTGAAAACTGGATGGACCATATACACATACAGTAGTTGCTTTGAATAAAAGTGTGTTCTAAATGCATAAATGTTAATGCATTTCCAATCTATTTGTTTATTTAGCAGTGGAAGCTTTTTAAAATTAATCACATTATATACGCATGTATGAACTGATACTTGATTATTACTGCTTGCTGGTGAAGAGCATGCTATTTCTACATCCCTGTCAGGGTCCTCATTTAACTTACTAGGCATTTAATTAACTTTGTACCTATTCATGTAGTGGTATTTATCTCTGGAAGTGGGCTGTATAAGAAAAGTCCTCCGGAAGGAAATGTCCTGGGGCGAGTCTGCAAATGTATAGGGGTGAGTAAATCTTGTCAACAGCTCAACAGCTTTCTTTAATATGTTACTAAAGGATCTAAGGCATGAAAAGAAGGCTAACGGTCATCTTTTACACTCTTTTTACCAGTTTGCTATAAAAAATCGATGGAGGAATTCCAAAAACAGCCCAGAAAGGAAACACTGGCTGGATTGGGCAGAAGAGAAGTACCCGGTGTGTTTCAGTTACTGTATGAGCCAAATCTAGAAAGTTGAAATCATGTGTTTCTCCATGATCCAAATGTATTCATTTTTAACCTATGATTTTGATTATTTTTTTTTACAGAAGCGGCTCATTGAGGAAATTAAAATGGTGTTGAGGGTGCAGATTCTTTATATTCCATTGCCCATGTTTTGGGCTCTCTTTGACCAGCAGGTAAAAGATTATATTCAGTTGATATCCTTTTTATTTTCACTTGAAGGGACAGTACACCCACAAATGAATAAAAGAATAAAAAAGAATTTCTTGATTCCTCATGTTCATCATGAATTCCTTTAATATCAGAATAATGTCTGTTGGACATAATAATGTAGGCAACAAGTGGACATTGCTTTCCTGATCACAGCACTGTACAACCTCTAAAGATACTTTATCAGAAAATGACTTAATTGAATTACAAGAATAATTCGATTAAGAACCGCTATCTTTGTTTTTTCCCAGGGTTCACGCTGGACTCTTCAGGCCACTCGAATGAACATGGATTTTGTAAGTCCTTTTTGGAATGACCTTCAGTAGAAAGATATCAATACTTAACAGGAATTGGTTTATCAGAGGGTAGTTATACATTTGGGAATGCAAGATTGTTAGGATAGTGAAAGCAATTGTCATATCCTATAATATTAGTTTGATATTCTAAGTAATTAAACAATATGTGACCCTGGACCACAAAACCAGTCATAAGGTTAAATTTGACAAAACTGAGATTTATACATCATATGAAAGCTCAATAAATAAGCTTTTTATTGATGTATGGTTTGTTAGGATAGGACAATATTTGACTGAGATACATCTATTTGAAATCAGAAATCTGAGGATGCAAAAAAATCTAAAAGACTGAGAAAATCACCTTTAAAGTTGTCCAAATTAGGTTCTTAACAATGCATATTACAAATCAAAAATTACATTTTGATATGTTTACAGTAGGAATTTTACAAAAAATCTTCATGGAACATGAACTTTACTTAATTTCTTAATGATTTTTGGCATAAAAGAAAAATCAAAAATTTTGACCCATGCAATGTATTTTTGACTATTGCTACAAATATACCCCAGCGACTTAAGACTGGTTTTGTGGTCCAGGGTCACATATAGCAGATAAAATAAGATAACATGATGTCCTTGAAGTGATCTGATTATATTTTTTGATAACTGTAAACAGGGTTTTATCACTACTGTATCCAAAGGTTATAAATATCTAACACTTTATAACAGTTCTTGTTGTAGAAATTCAAATGCTGCAGAGTAGAGTTGAAATGTGTAATTTTTTCCAATGTTAAAATGTATTTTTTACTCTACCCAAGCTTAAAGACCCCATGAAATAAAAACAAATGTCCTCTTTTAGCTAGAAATCTTACTAATGAGTTCCTAATTTGTTTTACAGGGTGGAGGCTTCGTAGTAAAGCCTGATCAAATGCAGGTGAGACAAACAGACAGAAAGTTTGTCAGACTGACAAGCACATACATAGACTAAAGCAGGATTGGATTTTTAACGATACAATTTATGTTTAAAGCCTGGCTTATAGAATACATTTATGTTAATAAAAATACATTATCGTTTCTTTCAGAATTTTTTTTTATCTTAACCATATCATGTTTTGAATTTAATTAATACATTATCATTTATTTAAAACTTAAATATTTTTTCCCCTGAATTTTCCATCTAGACTTTATCATGTTTAATATTTTTAATAATTTTGAATTTAATTTTAATTTGAAAAAAAAAAAAAAAATCCTATATTTTCCATATGGTCTCAATATTTTAGAAGGTTTGTATATACAAAATAAATAATTATATTTATCAATATGTTAAAACATGACTTAAAATCTTAGTTAGCCATTTTACATAAATACATGGTTAAATTTTATATGTGCTCATCTGACAAAAAGGATTTACTGAAGATATAAATCCTAAACATTTACTGCTTCGTGCTCTGTTGTACTGTTTTACAAAAATGTCAGTTTATGATGGGTTGTAAAAACCTCAGCAACAAAATTTTATTATCACCTTTATAATCAATGTCTTTTCTGTATGCAGTGATTATAGTGTCATTTGGCGGGGATGTGTTTCTGTGTTGTTTAGATGCTGAATGCTTTGCTGATTCTGGTGTTTATTCCAATCTTTGACATGGGCATATACCCGCTGATAGGGCTGTGTCGGATCAAACTCACGTGAGTGCAGTGTAAATGCACAATCACATCACACAGGGTTCCTCAAATCTGATTTTGGAGGGCCTCTGGGTTGTAGATAAATACTGTAGGGCATTGGCCTTCCAGGGCAAGATTTGATGAACCCTGACATAACATGTATATTTCAGTTTTAATAATATATTGCAGTCCACATATATACACACTTTACAGTACTTCCTTAATGGGATGTTTTTTGGGTTTAAGATTTGGGAAATGTACACACAATAATAAATGAACAATAATAAACAAAATAATGTTTACAGTAATGCTTTTTCAATGGAAGTCTGTAGGGCAAAACATTAGTTTGGAGAAAATGTTATGTATATTTATAAGATATAAAGATTATATTTGACCCTGGGCCACAAAACCAGTCAAAAGGGTCAAAAATTGAGATATTTGGACGAGAAACTAATTAAACAATCTGGAATCTGAGGGCTCAAAAAAATCTAAATATTGAGAAAATCACCTTTAAAGTTGTCCAAATGAAGTTCTTAGCAATGCATATTACTAATCAAAAATTAAGTTTTGATATATTTACGGTAGAAAATTCACAAAATATCTTCATGGAACATGGATCTCGTTATCCTAATTATTTTTGGCATAAAAAAGATCATTTTGACCCATACAATCTACTTAAGACTGATTTTGTGGTCCTGGGTCACATATGTGTTAACATGACACTCATTTGATTACTTACTAACTTTTTCTATTTCAATTTTCACATGCAATTTGTCTTGTTCGTTTTCAGTCCACTAAGGAAGATGGCTGTAGGCATGATCCTTGCTGCACTTGCATTCTGTGCCGCAACTGTCGTGGAAATCAACGTAATTGTATGTACATTCTCCAAATAATACTACATTTTATCTAAAGATCTTCTGTGGGACCACTAAAAGCAGTCATTTAGAGCTTGTCAATTTGAACTGAAAGATACATTTCATCTCTGTGTCCAGAAAACAGTTGTGGAGCCTTCTCCTGCCAAAGAAAGCCTTGTTCAGGTTTACAATCTGATGGGTTCAGACGCCACCGTGCAGTTTCCAGGTCACAATGTCTTCTCAGAGCCACATAAATCACATGAGGTAACATCCATACAGAAAAACACAATTGCATTTTATTGCATCCATATACAGTATGTCTTTTATTATATACAGTGCCTTGCGAAATTATTTATACCCCTTCATTTTTTTTTTCACATTTTGTTATGTTGCTGCCTTATGTTAAACTACTTTAAATGACTTTTTTTCACACATCAATCTACACTTCCTACTCCATAATGGCAAAGCAAAAAATAGGTTTTTAACATTTGTGCAAATTTATTAAAAATAAAAAACTGAAAAGATCCTTTTGCATAAGTATTCATACACTTTTCTGGGACACTCGAAATTTAGCTCAGGAGCATTCATATTGCTTCTAGATGTTACTACACTTCGAGTGAAGATAAACTGTGGCAAATTCATTTGAATGAGTATGATTTAGAAAGGCACACACCTCTCAGAAAAGGTCTAACAGCTGAAAATGCATATCAGAGCAAAAGCCAAGTACTGAGGTCAAAATAACTGCCTGTAGAGCTCAGTGACAGACTTGCGTTGAGACAATGATCTAGAGAAGAGTTCAGAAAAAAATCTGCTGCACTGAAGGTTCACAGAAGCATGTAGCCTCCATTATCCATAATGGAAGACGATTGGAACAACTAGGACTCTAGAAAGCCCCCATCCAAGCTGACAGAGCTTGAGAGGTGAAAAGGTGAGGCAAAAAATGGCAGATAATTGCCAAATGCAGATGTGCAAAGCTTGTCACATCATACCCAAAAAGACTTGAGGCTGTAAAGGTGCTTCAACTATGTACTGAGTTAAGGGTATGAATACTTATGCAATGTACTTATTTCAGTGTTTTATTTTTAATAAATTTGTAAAATTTGCAAATCGGGTTTTTGCTTTGGCATTATTATGGTGTATGGAGTGTAAATTGATGTGGGGAAAAACTAATTTAAAGCAGTTTACCATAATGCTGCAACAAAACAAAATGTGAAAAAAAAAAATGAAGGGGTATGAATACTTTTGCAAGGCACTGTATTACTATAATACACTACTGTTAAAAGGATAGTTATCTCAAAAATTAAAATCCTGTCATTAATTCCCTCATGTCGTTCCAAACAAGACCTTCGTTCATTTTCAAAACACAAATTAAGATATTTTTGATTGAATCTGAGAGACCCTGCATAGACAGCAATGTAATTATCACGTTCAAGGCTTAGAAACTAGTAAGAACATCGATAAAATAGTCTGTGATATCAGTGGTTGAACAGTAATGTTATGAAGCTACGAGAATCCTTGTGCGCAAACAAAACAAAAATAACTTTATTCCACAATTCTTCTCTTCCGTGTCATTCCCCACTGCCATTCACAAGATTTAATAAAAAAAATCCTGTATCACTGTTTTATAATGTATACACTTTATTAAAAAAAAAATCTTAACTCCAAGCTTTTGAACAGAAGTGTATCAGTCTTACTTGAAATTACCAAGGACTTTACATAAGAGTGAATATGATTTTGATATACTGTATAGTTCCAACTCTGAATTCTGATCAGATGAGTTGAAGACATTCTTGAATGATCGAAGACATTCTTGTGATGCAGGATCCTTTGGGATACACAAGTCTTCCGCTTAATGGTGAATCCCAGCTCTACACAGTTACTGTCCTTCACAATGGGGCCGAATACCAGTGTGGACTCACGTTCACGGAAAAGACTGCCTATAGTCTCTTCCTGCACCCTGCACAACCTGGTGGCACTGTATGCAAACTGGTGAGTAGCTGGTTGTGAAATGTTATTTCAGATTTAATCAGCAAAGATTGTACCATCATATATATTATTACATTCCACAATACATTATTTAAACGTCTAAATACAGGTGGAAGATTACATCACCAAATCAGACACCGGGGCTGCGTATCTAAGGTAAATTAATCCTAGTTGAACATTGTTTTATATTGTTTCAAGTTGATGTTTAACAGCTTCGTTAATCTTTAGTGTTTTGCTGGAATTATCAATACATTCAAGCTAACCTTTAACAAAACAACTGGCATCATCTAAAATCGTTCTCAGTACTCCTGTGTTAAAATATTTGTCTTTTTCAGGTTCATCAATACCCACACAGAGAATATCAACATAACTGTTGGCACCAGTGAATTTTATGCTGCTGCTAATTATGGGGTTTCTCACAATGTTAGTGTACCAAGAGGAGAGTGAGTATTTTAATTCTACATCTGTTTGATTATCCATATATAGTTTCAAGTAACCCCTTTGCTGATCACAGTTTTCACCTCATTTACTCTCTTTTTTCAGATATAAAGGAGTTTGCAAAACAGATTCCAACCAATATCAAATCGACCTGGGACTTCTTGATTTTGGTGCCTTCTATACTGTCATACTCTCAAAGGTGGGTGACTCAGTTTCTAGTTAATGTTTTTCAGCAACTTTACTGCATAGTTATAGATATAGTTAACTCTGCACTTTTATAAGGACTCACCTCAATGAAAAGTTTTACAGGATTTTTTTTGCTGGTCTGTGAGATTTTCTCTGACAAAATATTTTCCTTATGTAACATGCAGTTCTGCAGTCTTAATTTATTGAAATGTTTTGTGCCTCTTGTGTCACCAAAAAGACAAGACCTTAAATACATTTGAGGATTAGTCCGCTTCCAAATAGAAACTGTCTGATAATTTACTCACTCCCATGTCATCCAAGATCTTCATGTCTTTCTTTCTTGACTCGCAAAATTTTTATTTTTATTTTTTTAAGGCAAACATTTAAGGATTTTTCTCCAAATAGTGGACTTCAAAGATGCTCAATGGATTGAAGGTTAAAAATGCAGTTTAAACGCAGCTTCAAAGGGTTTTACATGATCCCAGTTGAGGAATAAGGGTCTCATCTAGTGAAACGATTGGTTATTTTCTTTAAAAAAAAAAAAAAAAAAAAAAAAAAACATTTATATACTTTTTAACCTCAGATGCTCGTCTTGTAATGTGTGCACTCTGGTTCAAAACAGTTTCGGGTAGGTTGAAAAACCATCTAATTTTCTCCTCAAACTTGAAAATCTTCAACATTGACATTGCTGTTTTACCATTTTTTGTAAAGGGCGTTTGACCTCCTTTGCACATTCACTTTGTAGACATGGTAATTCTGCCGACGGTGATGGGCGATTTCAAAGTTGGAGGAGAAAATGTATGTTTTTCGACCTACCCTAAATGTTTAGAACCGAAATCCACAAAGTATGCATGGGCATCGAAAGCTAGCACAAGATGAGCATTTGAGGTTAAAAAGTATATAATTTTTTTTTTTTTTTTAGATAAGACCCTTATGCCTTGGCTGGTATCATTTAGTGCCCTTTGAAGCTGCATTGAAACTGCATTTTTAACCTTCAATTCGTTGAGCACTACTGATGTTCACAAAATTCTGGAATGTTTTCCTCAAAAAAAAAAAAAAAAAAAACCTATTTCTTTGCGACTATAAAAAAAGATAGACATCTTGGATGACATGGGGGTGAGTACATAATCAGGAAATGTTTATTCTGTAAGTGGACTAATCCTTTAAATAGACCAGAATTGAATGCTTTTAAAGGAACACTCCACTTTTTTTGGAAATAGACTCATTCTCAAACTCCCCCCGAGTTAATAAGTTGATTTTTACCGTTTTGAAATCCATTCAGCCGTTCTCCTGTTCTGGCGATATCACTTTTAGCATAGCTTAGCATAGATCATTGAATCCTATTAGACCAATAGCATCGCGTTCAAAAATGACCAACGAGTTTCCATATTTGTTGTATTTAAAACTTGACTCTTCTGTAGTTATATTGTGTACTAAGACCGGTGGAAATGCAAAGCTGCCAGATCTAGGCTGATAAGATTAGGAACTACACTCCCATTCCGGCGTAATAGTCAGGGAAGTTTGCTGCCGTAATAAGGCTGAAGCAGCAGCAGTAATACCATGCAGCACATGTGCAAATGCTAAACTAGCTGGGAACTCATTTCTGATAATACTCCGCCTGCTTCGGCCATGTTACAGCAGCAAACTTCATTGACTATTACGCCGGAATGGGAGTGTAGTTCCTAATCTTATCAGCCTAGAAACTGGCAGCTTTGCATTTCCACCGGTATTAGTATACGATATAACTACAGAAGAGTCAAGTTTTAAATACAACAAATATGGAAACTCGTTGGTCATTTTTGAACGCGATGCTAATGGTCTAATAGGATTCAATGATCTATGCTAAGCTATGCTAAAAGTGATATCGCCAGAACAGGAGAACGGCTGAATGGATTTCAAAACGGTAAAAATCAACTTATTAACTCGGGGGGAGTTGGAGAATGAGCCTATTTCCAAAAAAAGTGGAGCGTTCCTTTAATCATAAAGGATGCATTCAGTTGATCAAAAGTGAGAGTAGAGTCTTTTATACAAAATAAATAAATAAATGCAGCTCTTTTGAACTTTTTATTCATCAAAGTATTCATTTTTACCTTTTTAACTGTGATAAGAATGTCATCAAATCAGCAAATTAGAATGATTTCTGAAGGATCATGTGACATTGAACACTGGTTCATTTTTTGCCATAATAGGAATAATTACATTTAAAAATATATTAAATAAAAAAGTCTAATTGCCTTTCACAATATTACTGTTTTAACTGCATTTTGGATTTAATAAATGCAGCCTTAATGAGTCTTCTTTCAACACCATTAAAAACAAAGCTTGCCAACCACAAACAACAAAATATCAAGTGGCATTTTATTTTTCAAAAAAAGTCTACACATACAATAACACAATAACATGCTTATGGTTCATTTCCACAGGAAAACAATGGTCTTACTTTGAAAAAGATGGAGGATATCCAAGCCAACAACATTCACATCGCTTGGCAGATTCCACAGTATGTCCTCCTCACTGCTGGAGAAGTCATGTTCTCCATCACTGGTTTGGAGTTCTCCTACTCACAGGTATGTCAGTCAAATGCCACAGTTCATCCAAAGAAGAAAATTACTGTATGACTCTATAAGCCAACTCTATAAGCCAACTTAGGTGTATATGACTTCTTTCAGACGAATACAATCATTATGTTATGTTAAAAAAAGTCCTGGCTCCTCCAAGCTTTTAAATGGCAGTGAATGGGGTTAAAGATAAAGTTAGATGAATGAAGTCCAGTAAAAGTGCATAAATCCATGAAAACTACTCCACATGGCTCCAGGGGTGAAGTGAATTGTTGCAGTTTTGTGCAAAAAATATCCAGATTTAAAACTTACTGTATATACTATAATCTCTAGATTCCACTAACTGTAGCATGCATGTTCACGAAAGAGTTGTGATTTTCCAGCAGATGATGTTGGACGTTGGGGAATGCAGTGCCGTACACGGAAGCACAAAATTAGAAGTACAAAACGAGGATTTGTAAAGAAAAATGGTGGAGGATTTTCATATAAGCCAAGAGGATACTGTTTTTCCTTGCCTGTAAACAAAACTTAGTTCTTGTGAGACTAGCATATATTACATACATCCTACCTCATCTGCAGGAATGCCCCTCTCTCGTGAACGTGAGGATTATAGTTAGTGGAAGCTAGAGATTACGGTTTATAAAGTTTTAAATATGGACATTTTTCTTACAAAAACGCAAGAATTTGCTTTAGGAGGCCTATATTAACCCCCTGGATCCATGTGGAGTATTTTTTATTATGAATCTATAAGCACTTTTATTGGACTTCATCCAACTTTATCTTAAGCCTGATTTACTGCCATTATATGGCTTGGAAGAACCAGGACATTTTGTAATATTTTCATTTTTGGGTGAACTAACCCTTTCAAGCTTGTGTCCATAAATTTCTCATTCCTATGCTTTTGTTTATAGGCACCGGCAAGCATGAAGTCTGTTCTCCAGGCTGGATGGCTTATGACTGTGGCATCTGGAAATGTCATTGTACTGACTGTGGCAGAGGGGGCCGGGATGGAACAGGTATGCAGTAGGCTTTCTTCCAAACACCTGTATGCTTTTATTCCATAGATGCTGTACTGACAATCTGCTTTTTGAATCTACAGTGGTCGGAGTTCCTGCTTTTCGCTGGCCTTTTGGTGGCTGTCAGCATCATCTTCTCCATCATGGCCTATTTCTACACTTACGTGGATCCAGACCAGCTCGACAAGATTTGCAAAGACGACACAGATGATGACAAAATGAAAGGTTCTGATAGTAAAAAAAACGAGATGGTTTCCTTGACTGACATTCCAAAGCAAACCAAGATGTAGCAAAATGACTGGGTTTCGTTATGAACTATTCAGACCCATTAATTGCCAATAAGCTAAATAACTTCTTTCATATCAGAGTGTTAGCTGTGTTAATCACAGCTTATTTTGCTTATTTTGTTTCAGAGCCTTTATGTGGAATTATGCTGAGCTCTACTGCTCAGGGATCATATTTCAGCTAAATTAAGGGAAATGTACTGCGCTGAAGGAATAATGATGCTTTTCCTTTACATGGTTCTTTACAAAAAGAAATCTGTTTTTTAACAGTTATAAAATGCAATCGTTAAGAATGTGATGAACACTACCTTTTAAAAATTTGAGGTCTGTAAGATCTTTAATTTTGAAGTCTCTAATGCTCAACTAAGGCTGTATTTATTTGATCAAAAATACAGAAAGAAGTCAAATTGTAAAATATTATTACGATAAATGGAGTAACTCTATTTTTGAAGGATATAAAGTTCAAATATAATTTTTTTGTAACAATGTAAACAAAAATGTAGTCTTTGCTAAATAAAAGTATACATTTCACATTCAGGAAAGAAAAAAAGTGAATGAGAATGTTTGTGAATGAACTTCTATAATATCAGTGTCTAATGTCATTTGCACATTTTAAGCTCACGTTTGTACATAATGTTTGTCAGTCTAACACTATTCAGATGGAATTAATTAATATATTAAGCATACAATTACACCAGAAATTTGGAAATCAGTAATTATGGTGGGAAAACAAAATGAAATTTGGCTTTGATGAAGGTAATTAAGGAAATGCGTGTGTATAAAAAAAAATTATACACTGCAGTGAGACATTCCTCTCCAATGGGATTCGATTTCTACACCCAATTTGGCTGGAAAAACATTTTCATTCACTATGTACTTTTTTACTGAAGTTGGGATCAGATGGGATCACAGATGCTTAAATATATGTAATACATCCAAAATGTGAACATATCTAGTTTTACTTTGTTATGGATCAATTATTTCAGGTCTGAAAACAAATGAGTATTAAACATTGTTGACAACTGATGTGTTCAAAAAGACTGATGGATTACAAAAAAAATATATATATATATAATGGGATCTTTTACTGTTCATCTCGTACAAATTAAGAGTGAAGTTCTTTTTGTCGACACATGATTAGCTTTGAAACTAAAGAGATGACATCGGGGTGTACCAGGAACTGGAGCATGTCATTGGTGGATATGTGCAAACCACCACCACCTCCTCCTCCTCCTGAGGTTTCTGGACTCTCTACTTCCTGACTCAAGTTTTGAAGAAGTTCATTTGCACTTCGTGATTCGTCTTCATCTTGGGATGTACTTTGACACTGTGATGGGTCATTGTACCTGTAGCAAGGTGTGTCCTTGGGGCAGGTGCATTTGGGTTTGTGAGCCAAATTAACAGGAATGAGATGAGGTCCAAAGGGAACCATGAAGGAAAGCGATGTTGGAGTCTTTAACAGTCCGCTGGAGTCTCGTTTTCCCATCTCTGCTCCAGGGTGATCTATAAGTGAGCCCATGCCAGCAGTATCGTCTTTTCTTTTGTCCATACAGGCCTTTACCGCTAAGTTCAAATACTGCATGTTTTCATCATGTAAAGAAACTCCATCCTAAGAAACAACAATCAAGACGACACACTGTACTGTACTGTGCAGTTAAGCTATTTCGATCAAAAATTAAAATTCTGTCACTTTTGGCATTCCAAACCCATACAGTATTTAACCTGCTTCTCATACAAAACTATAATATGGCTTAAGAAGACCTGTAGTGCACAAATCATATCACCGTCTGCAGAGATACTTCAAAATGTCTCCTTTTTGTCATGATAAAACAGTTGTGTTTAAATTTAGGTGGGGGTGAATAAATAGACCAATTTAGAGTAGACGTCACAGTAACGTCACGTGCAGCTGTGGGTGCATAGTGGTTGCAGAAAAGCACAGATAACAAGTGGAGGTAAATGGGTAGAATCCATGGAATAAGAAAAAAAATCGAAATGCAAATAATTTTTATAGAATACTGTTGTCAAAGACACCATTTGAAGCTAAACACAGACCATTTAGACGGACATACTATGGATGAAAACTGCTATGATTACTTCACTTTTAAAGCATAAATTTGATTTAAACAATAGGTCTACATAATATTCACAAATGCTGTATATAGTGGATGTATTAGCCTTACAGCTACAGCATGAAATATTATTTAAATCTGTTACTATTAACATTTTTCCATAATCATTTATTTTATTTTACAATTCGGACTATTTTTCTCTCGCAAATGCACATTTATATCTCCTAATTTGGACTTTATAACCTAATTTAACTCCAAAATAGTGAGTTTTCTGCCAGCAGATAGGCTTTACTCATAAACATTATCCCTGTTTCGGATCTGTAAGACTATCCTACTATCTAATGTCAATTTTGTTGAATAACAGTGCTTATTGGTAATCACTAATCAATGACATCTAATCAATAAAATCTATCTTCTTTTTTAAATCAAACTATTTAGTACTGTATCCGTGTAATTCTCTAGCTGTAAAGGCTCCTGGGTTTTTGCGCACGCATCCTGAATGTTTACAAACCTATAATTGGTCTATACTGACATCTTTATTTATTGTAATAATATTCTCAAATGCTATTTGTTTAATTCCAGATAACAAGCAACTTATTCATAACAGGCCACTGACATGAGTCACACTGCACAGCATTGCTGTGATATTTTCAGATTCCATAGTATAAAATGTGTATATACTATGGGATGATTTTAGACTCGAATTGATTAATAGATTCACACACAACTGTATGCATCTTACAAACCACAAAAAAATGCCTTTTAATTTGAGTCTGTGTAATTCGAGATTAAAGGATAACTATTGCCAAAATGCAACCTGGGCTGTTTTTTTTTACTGTAAACGAGACAAACATATACCTAAAAGCATAATTACGACAAACGAGCCGTTTTTGAGATTGACCGTGATTTTGTTTTGTTTTCAATGGCTGGTGAATGGGAGTACTAGGGGCATAACTTTGAGCGCATCAAAATCAATATTTTTACAACACTAAGAAGGCTCGACACACCATGAAACTTTGCTCGAAGTATCGCCTGGGTCTCTACACATGAATTCGAGCATTGAGAACATTGTTTGTGTACACAGAGTTTACTAAAAAGAAAGGTTTTGAACAACTCACTTACACTGTTTGGGTTTCCGCTCGCAGCCATCTTGCGAGTCAAGAAGTGTCGATATTCGAATGCGAATGAATGGACTCCATAGGACGAAATATTGGGCTCATATGAGGCTCTTTTTACAACTAGAAGGGTAATATTGTTTTTCACTTGCGACAAAACAACGAATTAGCCGTGCATTTATATGGAAATATGCTTTAGGAGCCATCCATCCTCGCATTCGGAGATCGACACCTCTTGACTGGCAAGACGGCCGTGAGCGGAAACCCAAACAGTGTGAGTGAGTTGTTTAAAAACTTTCTTTTTAGTAAACTCTGTGTACACAATGTTCTCAATGCTCGAATTCATGTGTAGAGACCCAGGCGATACTTCGAGCAAAGTTTCATGGTGTGTCGAGCCTTCTTAGTGTTGTAAAAATATCGATTTTGATGCGCTCAAAGTTATGCCCCTAGTACTCCCATTCACCGGCCATTGAAAACAAAACAAAATCACGGTCAATCTCAAAAATGGCTCATTTGTCGTAATTATGCTTTTAGATATATGTTTGTCTCGTTTACAGTAAAAAAAAAACAGCCCAGGTTGCATTTTGGCAATAGTTATCCTTTAAATGATCATGCAGCAATTTATACAAACACAGACATAAAAATGTTCTGTTCTGCATTAATATATCATAAATTGCTCATGCAAAAAGGATTCTGTGTATTTGTGGATCAGGTGACACGTGTGCATTAATTGACAACTTGTTCAAGTCAATCTTGTTCAGTTCATTTCAGTAAGCCTATTATTTATTATGTAGACCAGGCTTTGTACTTAACACGCTTTCCACAAAAAAAATGGTCGTCTTCAATCGAAAAATCATGAGCAAATACGTTCTTGGCCCGAGCTCAGGCTGAACAGCACGGATTGTACTACGAGCTATTTTAACCACTAGATGTATCTAGGCTATATGTCTGGTTGACAGTGTTTTATTCTGATAATGAACAAGCTGCAATGCCGTGGAGTGTCGGCGCTATGGAAATTACTAGTAAGATACATGCATAAAATGAAGTACATGGTTAATTGTACGTGAATCTATTAATCAATTTGAGTCTAAAATCATCCCATAATATACTGGCGAAAAAAATATATATACATTGATGTTTTTCTAGTTTGTCAGTTTAGAGACATGACATTTAAGTGTCTAACTTGCTCTACTCCATCAAAACTATCTACATGGAATATTTATACTTTTTAAAAAGAATTTGTCAATCTGCATAAATTACCAAAACCCGACAAGGACAAAAATGAAATGCCAACCAGTTCACCAAAAATATACACTACCATTCAAAATGTGGAGTCCGTGGTGCTTTTTTATTAATTTGAAGAAGCCTTTTATGCTAAAGGCTCTTTCTTTCTTACTTCTAATCAAAAATACAGTAAAAACAGCAATATTGTGAAATATTATAATATTTTGAGATGTAATGTATACTTGTGATGGCAAAGCTGATTTTCAGCAGTCATTACTATAGTCTTCAGTGTCACGATCTATCAGAAATGATTCTAATATGCTGATTTGGTGCTTAAGAAACACTTCCTAGTTAATATTTTTGTGTAAACTGTCATTTTATTTTTTAGGATTCTTTGTAACATTTATTTGAAATTGAAATTTTTTGAACACAATGCTTTACTGTAATCCTTAAGTATTAATTTATTTCACACACACACACACACACACACACACACACACACACACACACACACACGGTTTACATGTTTTATGGGGACATTCCATAGGCGTAATGGTTTTTATACTGTACAAACCGTACTTTCTATCGCCCTAACCCTACCCTACACCTAAACCTAGCCCTCACAGGAGATTGTGCACACTTTTACTTCATCAAAAAAACTCATTGTGCATGATTTATAAGCCTGTTTCCTCATGGGGACCTGAGAAATGTCCCCACAAGGTCAAAATCTACTGGTATTACTATCCTTGTGGGGACATTTGGTCCCCACAACGTGATGAATACCAGGTACACACACACACACACACACACACACACACACACACACACACACACACACACACACACAAAAAACTACACTACATTCATCTGACATTTTTAAATATAATCCTGATGTTGGAAAAAAGAGATGCGTTTCCAATATATAATATTGGAAATAAATAACTGATTAAACTGGCACTCTCTGTAGAACAAAAGTAATCGTCTTTTCAAGTTAAATAAACGTTCTTTCAATAACTAGGGTTTTGTTGTAAAACGGAGAACGTTAATTGCCTTTACAGAGAATTTAGACCAGTTTGCCAATAAACATTTTCTCTTATGCATTTTGTCTGTGTGTGCTGGAGTGAATACCTCAGTTGGATTGAGCCAGTGGTCGTTGTTGTCTAAACTGGGGGTGCTTTTGAGGGCACACACTATGGTCTTAGTGAGAGCTTCTCCTACCCTGGCTTCATCGTCAGTGTCCTATGGCACAACAAGAAATACAACCTGGTCATTTCAGCATTATTTTAAGAAGAAAAGCAATGATATTATATTTGTAGTAGCACTGTGATAAAACTTGTGTTTTACAACAGAAATACTCCAGCAGAGCCATAAAGCGTCTTACCATCTCAATCCAGGAGTTCACACTGACAGTCACTGGATCCACTGACTCCACATAGTGCCACCAGTGTCTGGGGACAAACAGAACCTGGTGAAAAACAACAGTGGTCAGTCAAAACTCTGCAGATATTAATAGCACATCAAAAATTCATATGAATTTCAGATGTTCTTAGTATTTGTGGAACCAAATAGCAGCAATCAAGCTGCATCAACTACAAAAACTGATGATCACCTTCTCCAGAATGAAGAATGAAATCAGAATATATATACTTAAATACTATTTACCACCAGGTGGCAGCTGTGCTCTATGGGTCACAAAAAAAAAAAAATCAATAACCTAGCAATATATATGGGACTAGATGGGATCAATCGATTTTCACATGCAGTGGTTTTTAATCTATAACAAAGTAAATAACAAAGGAGTAAACAAACGTTCAGCCAAATGTCAGAAACAGATCCATGGAAATGATGACAGACACAGAGTTAGAAGCTCATGGAGTAGATTGACTTGGAAGTAATGTGCTACTTTAATCAAAGGAGAATATTTGAGAGGTTTTACTATTTAGAAAGTATTTATGAATAATTTTAATATTTTCATTTTCAATTTTGTTAAAGTTATAGTAATTGTGTTATCTGCTTTTAATATTTACAATATTTTAAAGAAATTCCAACATTTATCTTTAAATTATTTTGTAGTTTTAGTAATTTTATTAGTAGAAAAAGCCACATTTCTAATTTTCTTTTTTTTAATGTTTTTAAACAGTCAATGAAATGTTATTTTATTTTATAATTCATTAAAGTCTCTTCTGCACACCAAGCCTGCATTTATTTGATCCAAAGTACATCAAAAAGGTTATTTTACTATTTAAAATAACTATTTCTATTTGAATATATTTTAAAATGTGATTTATTCCTGTGATTGCAAAGCTGATTTTTTTTGCATCATTACTCTAGTCACATGATCGTTCAGAAATCATTCTAATATTCTGATTTGCTGCTCGAAAAACTTTATTATTATGTTGAAAACAGCTGTAGATTTTTTTCCAGGTTTCTTTGTTGAATAGAAAGTTCAGAAGAACAGCATTTATTTGAAATAGAAATCTTTTGTAACTTCATAAATGTCTTTATCATCACTTTTGATCAATTTAAAACATCCTTGCTAAATAAAAGTATTAATTTATTTCCCTCAAAAAATTACAAATCCAACCTTTTGAATGGTATAATGTAAATATAATATTACAAATGCTTTTTATTTCAGATGAATTATGATCTTTGGATCTTTCTATTTATCAAAGAATCCTGAAAAAAAATGTACTCGGCTATTTTAGATATTGATGATAATAAAAAAATGAATTCTTGAACAGCAAGTCGGCATATTAAAATGATTTCTGAAGGATCATGTGACACTAAAGACTGGAGTAATGATGCTGAAAATTCAGCTTTGATCACAGGAATAAATTACATTTTAAAATATATTTAAAGAGAAAATAGTAAAATTGTAAAAATATTTTTAAATTGTACTCTTTTTCTGTACTTCGGATCAAATAAATACAGAGTTGGTGAGCAAAAGACTAATTTAAAAACACTACAAATCTTACTGTTCAAAAACTTTTGACTGGCAGTTTTAGTTAACAAAAACAAAACTGGTTTGCTAATACTGTGGATCAAGAATATAAATATATTCATGGCAGTTGCATAACACATCTGTCCTTCACAATACAAGATAACAGTAAATATGAATGCACTAAATGTAAATTGCATCCTGAATAATTCAAAATGGCTTTTTCCACTGTAGTGAACACATACATCAGAGTGTTAAAACATTTTTACTAACATTCCAGAACTCAATGTACACTGCAAATAACAAAAGTTCTTCTGGTGATTTTTTTCCCCTTGTATTTGCGGTGAGAGGCAGTGGAGCAGTGTTAGCTCTCTCAGAGAATAGAAGTTTGTGTCTCTGGCCTTCATTAGTATGCTGTGAAAAGTGTGAGTGCTCCCGGAGAGTACGCTCGCTGTGTTGGACCGCCGCTAATTGCCTTGCCACCGTCTCGCCTCTCAAAGAGCTTGATCAGAGAGGTTTCACACACGCTGCTGGAATCTGAAGGAGGGGGATGTGCTACAAAACACACACAGCTTTATTCTGCTGCTGTCTGATTCATCTACAAACTGCTAAAATGCACAGATAGCAGACCATTTGTTGTGATACAGGATCCAAAAAGACACTCAGGGAATGTTATATTGAATGTTTTGGAAACATACCAGCAATAACATCACTCAACAGTCATTTATGGCCAAATCTTGACTAAATCTGATTTATCATCTATCTGAGAAAGTCTTTCTTTAGCTTATGACTACACTTTTGAAATGAGTTTGTGGTAGTTGTTAGTTAGTTGTTCCCTTGTTTGTTCTGAACAGTCAAATCTTGCAGGTTCCACAAATTCTTTGGTTTTTCAGCATTTTTGTGAATTTGAACCCTTTCCAGCAATGACTGTATGATTTTGAGAACCATCTTTGCACACTGAGGACAACTGAGGGACTCATATGCAACTGTTATAGAAGGTTCAAATGCTCACTGATGCTCCAGAAGGAATCACAATGCATTAAGAGCCAGAGGTGAAAACTTTTTGAACAGAATGCAGATGTGTAGCTACATTTTTCTTATTTTGCCTAAATATAATATTTTTGTCATTTAGTACTACCCTTCAGAAGCAACAGAAAAAAACATAGATGTTTCCCAGAAGACAAAATAAGTTAAATTTATCCTGATCTTCAAATTGCAAAAGTTTTCACCCCCCGACTCTTAATGTTTCGTGTTTCCTTCTGGATCATCAGTAAGTTTGAACCTTCTGTAATAGTTGCATATGAGTCTTTCAATTGTCCTCAGTGTGCAAAGATGAATCTCAAAATCATACAGCCATTGTTGGAAAGGGTTCAAATACACAAAAATGCTGAAAAACCAAAGTATTTGTGGGACCTGAAGGATTTTTCCTGAAGAACAGCCGGCAGTTTAACTGTTCAGGACAAACAAGGCACTCATGAACTATATATAAAAAAAAAAAAAAAAAAAACTCATGAACTAAAAAAAAAAAAATCAGCTGTGGATCATTCAGGTAACAACACAGTATTAAGAATCAAGTGTATGTAAACTTTTGAACAGGGTCATTATGAATTCAACTATTATTATAATATGCATTTTTTATGGTTCCTCTTATTTTGGTAAAATAATTAACATTTAGCAAATTCTGTAAGGTGTATGAAAACTTTTGACCTCAACTAGTGTAACGGTAAATATTCCAGAAAAAAGGTTGGTGGTACCATTTTTGTCACTATGTTGGGTTTATACTGTCATAAAATTATAAATTAATTATGGGTAAGGGTAAAAGGTAATCCCCTCGGTTATTTCAGTATTTTTACATACTATTGTAAAATTTTAACTGTGTTAAAAAAGTGGCATGTCCAAAATTATTCATACCCTTCTCAATAATCAATAGAAAAGCCTTTATTGGCTATTTTCAATCTGGTTTTCGCCCTCTACATAGTACTGAAACTGCGCTTGTAAAGGTAGTGAATGATCTACTGCTTTCTGGTGATTCAGGTTCCTTGCCTATATTACTGCTACTTGATCGCAGCTCTGCCTTCGATACTGTATCCCATGATTTACTTATTTCTCGTCTGTCTGATCTGGGCATTTCTGGTACTGCTCTTTCTTGGTTCTCTTCATATCTCTCAGATAGACAATTCTACATTTCTGTTAAGGATTTTCGATCGCCCACTGTCCCCCTGAAGCGAGGCGTTCCCCAGGGATCTGTACTAGGCCCACTATTATTCGCAATTTACCTAATCTCACTTGGTCTGATCTTACAAGGTCATGGTCTAAACTATCACTTTTATGCAGACGACATTCAACTCTATTCTATCTGTACACCTACTCCATCCGCCCAAATTGATAAAATCTCTGCTTGTGTGAAGGACATCAAAGATTGGCTTAACTTAAATTTTCTGCAACTTAATATGGACAAAACGGAGATCATTTTCAGTTTCTCCTGTGAGATTGCTGGCTCTCACATCAAAACATCTACCTCTGTCAAAAATTTAGGTGTAATCTTTGACTCCACACTCTCCTTTCAGTCTCACATTAAATCTGTCACTAAATCTGCATTCTTCCATTTACGTCGTATTGCCCAACTGCGTCCCTTCATCAGTAACAAAGATGCTGAAACTGTCGTTCATGCATTTGTCTCATCACGCATTGATTTCTGTAATGCCCTCTTCATTGGTCTACCTGCCAGCTCCATCTCCAGATTACAATACATTCAACATTCTGCGGCTAGAATACTCACTCATACCAAACGTTCTGCTCATATAACCCCAATATTGTATGACCTTCATTGGCTCCCAGTTGCATACCGTATCAAATTCAAAATTCTCCTCCTTGCTTTTAAATCCATAAATGGCCTAGCTCCCTCTTATCTTTGTAATATGCTTGCCCCCTACATCCCCACTCGATCACTACGTTCCTCTGATTCTGGCCTTCTTGCTGTCCCTCGGTACCGCCTCTCTTCAATGGGGGCACCCAAACTCTGGAACTCTCTACCATGCTCACTCCGTTCTGTTAATAATATCTCAGAATTTAAATCTTTACTCAAAACTCACTTGTTTTCTGAATGCTATACCTCTAATTTGATAAACTGACCATTTTGTTTGATCAATCTGTACTCTCCATATCTGTCTCTTAGGTCTTGTCTTGTATTTCCAGTTTGTTATATTTGACTTCTTGTACGTTTGTTAACCTAATGTTTCTCTACTGATTGTGGTTTCTTTCAAAGTCTGTTCGTATTATCTCGTCTTTGTTACATTCATTGTAAAGTGTCCTTGAGCTCTGGAAAGGCGCTATATAAATACAAATTATTATTATTATTATTATTATTATTATTATTATTACAGCAATCAAACGCTATTTCAGTATTTTTACATACTATTTTAAAATTAAATAATGGTTTGAATTTTTTAGATTTTCAGTTTTTATTTTAATTTTAGTTTAAGTTTGGGTAATTTTGTTTTGTGTTTTTGTAATTTTTAAGATTCTAGGATGCACTGGATACACCAAATTTGTAGGTGTGTCCAAAACTTGTGACAGGAAGTGTGTTAAAAAAATGCCATATCGGCCTACCTGACCAGGCTGCAGAATGACGGTGTGAACTCGAGCTCTTTTGAAAGCTGGGAACTTCTTCAGGTCAGGTTGGACCACACTGACCTGGCTGAACACGCTGGACTCCTCATATGGTATACGTGTTGGGTAGAGACAGTGTGTGTCATCGGGAGGAAAGAGATGCCACCGTTTTCTGGAGAATGAATGACGTTATTAATATATCATTGAAAATTTGAGCACAAATCAGTCAAATATTTCACTATGTTATAGAAACTGCCAAAGTTTTTGGAGGGCTTGACCAGAATTGTCAGAATTAGTCAAAAAAATGTAGTGTGTTTACTTCTGGCGCCAACCAAGCAACTGCCATTGAGATTTGCCATTACAGATTTCTTTTAAGTATCATGGACCTCCTCGTAAGAGATATTATACAATACTGCCATTTCTGTGGCAGTCTATCTTGACATGAGGAGTCTCAATAAGCAATTACAGAGACAAGACAAGCTCCACAGAGAGATAAGATGAAGGAGGAGGTTCTTCATTGTCAGGTTTATCTTCTTTCAATGGAGCAAATAACAAATCTCAATAGGTGTTCACATCACTACACTTTCCGTTTCTCATTTGCTCTTTCGAATGCAGAGGAAAAATAGCTTTTCTTTCAGCAGCTCAGGATTGGATCAGCAACCCTAACATAAGACAAGATAGAGCTCTTGTCAATATTTGAAGGAATTACACGTTGTTGCTCTAAACCAGGGGTGCTCAATCCTGTTCCTGGAGATCTACCATCCTACAAAGTTCAGCTCCAACCCTCATTAAACACACCTGAACCAGCTAATTAATCTCATAGACAGCACTTGATAATTACAGACAGCTGTGTTGGAGCAGGGCTGGAACTAAAATCTGCAGGTAGGTAGATCTTTAGGAACAGGATTGAGCACCCCTGCTCTAAACCATATTCTTAGCATAAGCCAAATTGGCAGTTTTGCCTGGGGCTCATCTTGTTCAGTGGCCTATTGACAGCCGGTCATCAAAAGCTAGTTTCATCTAGTCAAACCATAAAATCAAGGGTTCATGCTGGCGCACAGAAATACAATAACATAGCAGTGTTATGGGCTCTCGTTTATTAAATGTTGACATTCACCCCCTGAAATTGATTTTCAGGGGCACTTATGAGGGCATATTGTTTCTAACATATGTCAAATACTTCAATTGAATTTACTGCCTACTACATGACAGATTTCACTGAAACAGGTGTCTTGAGAAATCACACCTGTCTCTATGACAGCTCTAGGATCTGTAAATAGAAAAAAAAGTCTAAATCTAACATTCTCTGACTGTCTTTTACACAACATGGATTGGTGAGAATAAACTAAAGCTAAAACCATTAAAAACTTCTTTTGTTAACTTAAACATTTGCAAAGGCCAAGCAGGCTTTTGTGTGCCTTATCTGGAGAAGTGGTGTCCTGATATGGTCTTATAGCCCTTTCCTGACTTGTGAGCAGCCACAATGCGCAGTCGCAGGTCCTCAGTGAGCTCCTTTGTCTTAGCCATGACTGTCCACAAACCAACAGCAGAGAGCTTCTGTTTTTCACCTGTTGAGTTGATTAAAACAGCTGTTCCCAATGAATCAGGGTAATTAGGGTGCTTTAGAACAGCTTGAACTATTTGGAATGGTATAGAACTTTGGATTTTCCCATAGACTGTGACAGTTTGCAAAGGGTATGAATAATTTTGGACATGCCACTTTTTGTTCAAATGTAAGTAAAAGCTGAGAAATATTTTTTTCCACAATGATGCCTCGTGTACATCGTCTTATTATCTTTTGGGAGAAGCCTGTGTCATTTCCGGTCAAAAAAAAAAAACTTGCTGGTTGAATAAAAGTAACTTTAGGTCAGAATTTGCCAGGGGTATGAATCAATTCGGCTTGACTGTATATGAATAAATGCAATAACAAAATATACATTTTACATGAAAACTTTTAAAAAAAACAGGTTAAAGTTAAAGTAATTTAATCTAGTATAAAATAAAAGCTGAAATAAAATAAAATGTACATTTTACATACAAGCCTTACATGGTTAAGTTAAATAAAATTACTAAAACTAAAAAGGAAATAAAAATCATTGAAAGCGAAATAGAAACATGCAAAAACCTAATAAAAATGACAAAAGCATATTAATGACTAAAAAACGAAATACTAATTTACACTGAAAACTTGAATATAAAAATAAAAAAGCTATTTTTCATTTCAGTTTGTATAAAAAAGCTGAAATTAAATAAAATGTGAATTTTACATGAAAACCTAAGAAATGTTACGTTTAAGTTAAAAGGAATAACTACAACTAAAACAGAAATAAAAATAAATTGAAGATATATAATTAAAAATATGAATAAATGCAATAACAACATATACATTTTAAATAAAAAACTTTAAAAGATATAATATATAAACCTAATAAAATGACAAAAGCAAACATTACTGCAAACATTAATGTTTAAGTTAAAGTAACTTAATCTAGTCTGTTTTAAGTAATTTCAGCTTGTTTAAATGTACAAGAAAACTTTTTTTTTAATTTTATATCAAAACATTCAAAAATCTTGCTTGCTTAATTTAAAGTAATTTCAGCTTGTATAAAATAAAAGATTAAATTAAATAAAATGTAAATTTCACATGAACACTTTAAGTTAAATAAAATTACTAAAAATAAATGAAAGCTAGACAAATGACAAAATCACATTAATGACTAAAAACTAAATACTAATTTAAACTAAAAACGTGAATATAAAAATAAAAAGCTAATTCAAAATATTAATAAATACAGCAAAAATACATTTAAAAAAATACTAAAATAACACTGATTAAAATGGAATAATGTTAGTACTGATGTTTGTCACTTTTGGTGGCATTTTTGTCCCAAAATTTGGGTAATTCTTGAATCTGGTTCTTACCTTCCTTGGATCTGGAAGACAAGATTGCAACCATAAGAGTCAAGATGACATGGAGTGTTGGCACCCTGTGTCCCAACCCAAAGTGTGCTGTCTCGTCCATCTCTGCCGGGAAAGCCAAAGTCGGACCAAACCACATCCTGCAGTTATAATGTTTGTGTTTACCAAGAGCAAAAAAACTATTTGATCGCCCACTGATGGCAATTCTTTTCAATATAACAAACAAGAAGCACTCCGAGATGCTGCCCTTGAAGGTAGATAATGAAACCATTACTATGTCCAAGGGACTGAAAATGAGATGGTATGTAATCAAGCCCTCAGCAATGTTCAAACTACCCTATTCATCATTTAAGAGAGGCCCTTGTCTGCTCTCGATGCCCTGGCTGGCAGGAAGAATATTGGCACCTCATAAGCATTTATTATACAGTAATTTACAAAAACTGAAAGCTAGAAATAAACATTAGGATATTGTTCCCTTGGCTGGGGTGAACAAAACAAAACAAAATAAATTGGCACGAAATATCATTAAATGGCCACAGAATGACAATGGTGTGCCATAGGATATGTTTTACTGAAATAATAAAACGGCAAGAATTGATTAATTGCTCTTCATATCTATTATTCCTAGTGCTGTGATAAATTTTCATGAGATGTTGTAACAACTGTAGGCTAATAAACAGTTTCAGAGAGCTCATAAAATAAAGGTAAGCATCCTCAGGAGACAAGGCAATACATACTAATGAATATTCGACTGTGTTTATTGATAAAAGCTGATGTCATTGACGTGCCCCGTGTGCTGTAGAGCGCCACTTCATGAAAAATTGCTCGCTCTCAAGCATAACTGGCATGTGGAAAAAGGCAAATGGGTTAATATGGTGCTTGATGAGGTCTGAGAGTATGATTGATGGCGGGTGAAAATGAAAATAGTAGTGTCTTGTCCATTTATTTTATTTAAATGGGGCTCATTTTAGCACTCATAAAAACTTTCCAAAATATAGAGTTTAATAAATTATAAAATATACAGTGCCTTGCGGAAGTATTCATACCTCAGATTTTTTTTTCTTTTTCACATTTTGTTATGTTGCTACCTTATGATAAACTGCTTTAAATTACTTTTTCCCACATCATTCTACAATCAATACACCATAATGGCAAAGCAAAAAACTAGTTTTTAACATCTTTGCAAATTTATTAAAAATAAACAATTGAAATGATTCCATTGCATAAGTATTATCCCCTTATCTAGAACAGTTGAAATTTAACTAAGGAGCATTCATGTCGCTTGTACATGTCACTGCACTTCAAATGGAGTTATCCTGTGGCAAATTCAATTGAATTAGTAGGAGTTGGAAAGACAAACATCTTAATAAAAAGGTCTAACAGCTTGAAAATGCATATCAGGGCAAAAACCAAGCCCTGGGGTAAAAAGAACTGCCTGTAGAACTCAGAAACATGATTGCATTAAGCCACACATCTGGGAAAGAGTTCAGAAAAAATTCTGCTGCATTGAAGGTTCACAGAAGCATGTAGTCTCCATTACCCTTAAAAGAAGTAGTTTGAAACAACTAGGGCTCTTCCTAGGGCTGGCTTCCTGGCCAAAATGAGCAACTGATGGAGAAGGGCTTTGGTTAGAGTGGTGACCAAAATCTTGATGGTCACTCTAGTTGAGCTCCATGATCATATATGCAGATAGGGGAGACCTACAGTCGTGGCCAAAAGTTTTGAGAATTACATAAATATTGGAAATTGGAAAAGTTGCTGCTTAAGTTTTTATAATAGCAATTTGCATATACTCCAGAATGTTATGAAGAGTGATCAGATGAATTGCATAGTCCTTCTTTGCCATGAAAATTAACTTAATCCCGAAAAAACTTTCCACTGCATTGTTAAGAAGACTTCAGGGCGTCCAAGAAAGTCCAGCAAGCGCCAGGATCGTCTCCTAAAGAGGATTCAGCTGCGGGATCGGAGTGCCACCAGTGCAGAACTTGCTCAGGAATGGCAGCAGGCAGGTGTGAGCGCATCTGCACGCACAGTGAGGCCAAGACTTTTGGAAGATGGCCTGGTGTCAAGAAGGGTAGCAAAGAAGCCACTTCTCTCCAAAAAAAACATCAGGGACAGATTGATCTTCTGCAAAAAGTATGGCGAATGGACTGCTGAGGACTGGGGCAAAGTCATATTCTCCGATGAAGCCTCTTTCCAATTGTTTGGGGCATCTGGAAAAAGGCTTGTCCGGAGAAGAAAAGGTGAGCGCTACCATCAGTCCTGTGTCATGCCAACAGTAAAGCATCCTGAGACCATTCATGTGTGGGGTTGTTTCTCATCCAAGGGAGTGGGCTCACTCACAATTTAGCCCAAAAACACAGCCATGAATAAAAAATGGTACCAAAACACCCTCCAACAGCAACTTCTTCCAAAAATCCAACAACAGTTTGGTGAAGAACAATGCATTTTCCAGCACGATGGAGCACCGTGCCATAAGGCAAAAGTGATAACTAAGTGGCTCGGGGACCAAAACGTTGACATTTTGGGTCCATGGCCTGGAAACTCCCCAGATCTTAAAACTTGTGGTCAATCCTCAAGAGGCGGAAGGACAAACAAAAACCCACTAATTCTGACAAATTCCAAGAAGTGATTATGAAAGAATGGGTTGCTATCAGTCAGGATTTGGCCCAGAAGTTGATTGAGAGCATGCCCAGTCGAATTGAAGAGGTCCTGAAAAAGAAGGGCCAACACTGCAAATACTGACTCTTTGCATAAATGTCATGTAATTGACGATAAAAGCCTTTGAAACGTATGAAGTGCTTGTAATTATATTTCAGTACATCACAGAAACAACTGAAACAAAGATCTAAAAGCAGTTTAGCAGCAAACTTTGTGAAAACTAATATTTGTGTCATTCTCAAAACTTTTGGCCACGACTGTACAGAAGGACAAACATCACTGCAACACTCCACCGATCTGGGCTTTATGGTAGTGTGGCAAGACTCAAAAGAAAAGACCTCAGTGAAGGCACATAAGGGAACACAATCAGAATTAGCAAAAAAGCATCTAAAGACCCCTCAGACTTTTAAGAAACAAAATTCTCTGGTCTGATGAACCTCAATTCCAAGCATCATGTATGGAGGAAGCCAGGCACTGCTCATCACCTAGAGAGTAGTACCATCATAAAAGTAAGTGTGCTGGTAGCAGCCTCGTGCTGTGGGGCTGTTTTTCAGTGGCAAGGACTGGGGGACTCAACACAGCAAAATATAGAGATAGCTTTAAAGAAAACCCAGTCCAGAGCATTCAGAACCTCAGACTGGGCAGAAGGTTCACCTTCCAACACAACAATGACCCTAAGCACACAAGAAGAGTGGCTTATTGACAACTCTGTGAATGTCCTTAAGTGGCCCAGTCAGAGCCTGGGCTTGAACCCAAACAAATATGAAGAAACCTGAAAATGTGCATCTGTCCCCATCCAACTTGACAGAGTTTGAGAGGTGAGGGAAAGAATGGCAGATAATTGCCAAATGCTGATGAGCAAAGCTTGTTGCATCATACCAAAAAGACTGTAAAGGTGCCTCAGCTAAGTACTGAGTTAAGGGTATGAATACTTATGCAACGTACTTGTTTCAGTATTTTATTTTTAATAAATTTACGAAGTTGTGACAATTCTTTTTTTGCTTTGTCATAATGGTGTATGGGGTGTAGACTGATGTGGAATAAAAGTAATTTAAAGCAGTTTGACATAAGGCTGCAACATAAAACATGAAAAAATGGAAGGGAATAGTCATGGTTTACCTTAAACATTGTCGGTTTGTCCTCAAAAAGCTGGGCAATGTACTTGTAATCAGCATAAGCCCAGAATTCTTTGCAGTGATAGTCAGAAAATGGCCCAGCAAGTGATTCATCTTCATTGGCAGTCCAGGACAGAAACTCTTTAATGGTTGCTTCAATGTAGGAACACTCTGTTTCAAAAAGAGGAGCTGGTGCAAACAAAGCAAAACAAAAGTAAAAAAAAAAATATTTAATGAGCACATTATTTCATAACTGATGACTACATGATTTCAACTGTATAGAGGGTTTTCACAACATGTCATCAATCAGCAATATCAGCGGCACTGAATGTAAACAATGCCACTGAACAGAACGAAACTTCCATATTTTGCTGCTAAAAATGGTCAGTTATTGTCATGTTTTGGGGTGTACTAATTGGTCTGACCTGAAAAAACATTTGGAGTACTATGGAATTATATAAATTATAAAAAATCAAGAAGAAGTGTGCAAAAAACTGTCTGGGGAACAAAAGGTGCTTGTGGTTGGCCAAACTTAACCAGGATTTCCAGGGCAAGAATTTTGACAACATTCACATTTGTTCTTATAATTTCCGGTCAGGTAGGTGAAATATTAGACTAATTTTTAATTAAGACAGATTGTACGTGTCTTTACCACCTATTAACTTTAGTTTATCAAAATATTGCGGCCATTCCTGCTTACTAAGTCCTTCTCTATATGATTTAACAGCTTCCACATGTTTTTTCCATGGTGTAGACAACATAAATTAGCAGAACAACATATTCAGTTGTACATTAACTGTGCAATCCTTGC
This sequence comes from Garra rufa, assembly GCF_049309525.1. NCBI lineage: Eukaryota > Metazoa > Chordata > Actinopteri > Cypriniformes > Cyprinidae > Garra > Garra rufa. The sequence goes on along the minus strand of NC_133368.1, from coordinate 34,202,765 downwards.
TGTTGTTTACATCCAAGTATCTCTAATATGGCAGCGCATTCGGATAACTGACCAAACTGTGACATAAGTGCAAACCCTTTATTTATTTAAGAGGCTACTTATATGAAAATGGTTTATTTTTGTTACATACAAAATTATCATCGGTTTGCTTGATTTAAAGTCTTACTTATTACTGAAAATGTTTACAATTTAGAAGTACAGTGTTGTCACAGTTCTCTCACTGCTTGCTATTTCATGTTCACTTCCCATATTTACAGTACATTTCACTTCAGTAAAAAGTCTAACAGTTGTGATGAACTGTCAATTGTTTCCAATGGTTTGCCATAATTTGTCAGAAGTGCCAAAAAACCTGAAGTGGCAAAGCCTCCATTAGTGAAAGGTTTCTGCAAGACTATTACCGTTTCACACTTCTGGCAATTATTTGTCACACTGCTGCAAATGTGTCACAAATTAACTTCAAATTCAATTAAATTCATAAAGTATTCTGAACAGTACAGAACATTCTAAGTACAGAACATGTTTCACATTTTGTTTCTGTACACTTCTAAATTTTACCACGGTTACTGTATTCCTGTCAATAACACCATTACACATAAAACTTTAATTTCTCCAAAATGAAACACAGGCATTCTGTAATTATTATTGTGGCAAATTTCTGAACACAACTGAATTCAAACTGAACACAGGTTTATTTTGATCATATTTAATGTAATTTCCCAGGACACTTAGATTAAATCAAAGAGGAGAAAGTGGGATGCCATATGTGACCCTGGACCACAAAACCAGTCATAAGTAGCAGGCATTTTTGTAGCAATAGCCAACAAAACATTGTATGAGTCAAAATGATTGATTTTTCTTTTATGCCAAAAATTATTAGGATATTAAGTAAATATCACATTCCATTAAGATATTTTGTAAATTTCCCACTGTAAATATATCAAAACCTAATTTTGGATTAGTAATATGCATTGCTAAGAACTTTTTTTGAACTTTAAAGGCGGTTTTCTCAATATTTTAATTTTTTTGCACCCTCAGATTTTAGATTTTCAAATACTTGTATCTTGGCCAAATATTGTCCTATCCTAACAAACCATACATCTTATTAATTCAGCTTTCAGATTACGTATACATCTCAATTAAAAAAATGACCCTTCCGACTGGTTTTGTGGTCCAGGGTCACATATGGGTGTTTTCTCTTCACAAGTAACTAGACAACTTTATAGTAAGCTATAGTTGTCATTTAAATTTAAAAATGAATGTCTTGTTAAAGCTTAAAAATTATGTCCTGGGCAAATGGAAATCTTCTACTCTGTTCACTCTGAGGCTGTTTAATGTTGTGGCTTACCCAAATCCTCAGTCCTTTTCCCAATACGGAATCGAAGCCTGTCTGTAAGGCAAACTGACAGGTGCTCCACAGTCCAATGTAATGCTGGCCAGTCTGTTGTCATGTTGAGAAACACTGCAGGTTTCTGTAGAAACTGGACAATCCTCCTTGACTCTTCTGGGGTGAAGGGTTTTGAAGCCATTCTATATAAAAAAAACAATGTAATGAGGATGAATATAATGAGTGGATTTTGTCTATTACAACATACATGAGAAGCCATTCAGTACTCTTTCAGATAAACTCTAGGGCCTGGTTTCACAGACAGTGCTTAGACTAAGCCAGGATAAGCCCATAGTTCAATTAGGACATTTAAGTAATATTTATAAACATGCTTAGAAAAACACATTACTAGTGAGCATCTTGAGACAAAATAAAGGCACTGATATAATTTAAGATTAGTCAGTGCAAGTTTCTTTTAGCTGAAACAGCTCAGACTTACAATTTAGTCTAGGCTTAAGCCTTGTCTGTGAAACTGGGGGTAGGAGTTTCACTTTAATTCAAAACATAATCACTAGTGACAACTTCATATTAAAATGTACAACACATAGTCAGTACGTGCGCAGCATCTGCATAAACATATTGTAAATGACTGCAAATATTACAATTTTTGAATCTATACACACGTAAGCACACCTAAAATCCTTCTTCCAGCTAGTAAACAAAACTCACGTGAGACTTGCCGCTGTTTTTTCTCTCAACACATGGGGAACGAAACAACGGCCATGTTGGCTCAACAGAAGAGCTGAGGTCTCCTTTAAGTTGATGAAATAGTAGATCCAACATGGTGAACGCGACTTTCAGTTTCATGTGTTACGTCAATTCCGTTTCGACACAGCACATGCGCAATAAAGTTTAGAGCGTAGCTGAGAGTGTCATCGGTTGTTTTTGTTTCGATGGGCAGCTGACAATTGAGCGACTACCCTAGTTTTAATGTTACATGATATAGACGTTGCCGGCTAGCGATAATACATTTTAAAAAGTGAACCAACGTCTGTTCAATGGGTGCCGTAGAAAGCACCGAAGGAGAAAGGGAACCTTTGCTGGTTCCATCTCAGCCGGTGACAAACACACAGCCTGCGTTGAGCAGCAGGGTGTATGGGAGAAGATGGCTTGTTCTCACCCTTTTTTCATTGTTGGGTTTTATGCAAGGACTTGTGTGGAACACCTGGGGCCCGATCCAGAACTCTGCCAAACATGTTTTCGGGTTTACATCGACAGATATCGCGGTGCTGGTGATGTGGGGTCCAGTGGGTTACCTACCCTGGCTGTTGTTTATGTGGTTGATGGATAAGAAAGGTGAGTTGTTTTGATTTTAGTTTTCTCATGGTAACAGTATCTGTAAATACAAACTATTATAATAAATACATCTGGCAATAATTACAAAGATTTGTTGATTGGGTGGCATCACTAATTACACACAAACAGGCAGAGCTAGGTTGATATTTCAAGTATGTAATGTATGCACATTCATTTCATTAACACAATTAAGCAGAATTTGTTTATGTGCTTTAAATGTTGTTCAATAATAGTGAGGGTTTTCAAACTATCATTTCTAGTTGCCTCTGACCCACCATTATAATTTTATATGACTGCCCTATATATATATATATATATATATATATATATATATTCTGATAAAAGTGTTCATGTAATATGTACCTTGAATTACAAGGTACCATGAATTTCTGAATATCTATTACAGACTTACACTGATGTGACTCTCTGAAAGTAAGTAATTTTGGAAAAACTAGAAAATGTTTGAATATTTCTGTTTTGTACAATGCTTTATGTAAGTTAAATGAACCACAGACGAAACAGAAGAACGCTTTACATGAGGTGTAATAAAATGTAATCATTAAAAGGTAGTTCATCACATGTTAGGCCACAAAAACCAGTTCCCTAACATCATATGACACACGTCTTTAAGCCTGCCGTCATGCCGTTTTTGTGTTCATACTTGTCATGACAATTGAATGAGTTTCTAATTTGGAGGAAGTTACAGCCTTAGAGGCCTTGAATGTAATGTAAAACAGACATAAAGAATAAATAATGGTAACATGGATATTATATACAAGCTGATTTTCACAGTGCTTCACACTACCAATCAAAAGTTTTTGAACTGTAAGATTTTTAATGTTTTTTTTTAAGAAGTCTCTTCTGCTCACCAACCCTGCATTTATTTGATCCAAAGTACAGCAAAAACAGTACTTTTTTTTTTTTTTTTTAAAGATTTATTTTTGGGCATTTTTGCCTTTATTATGATAGGACAGATCACACATGACAGGAAGCGAAGTGGGAGAGAGATGGGGGGCAGGATCGGGAAAGGTCCTTGAGTCGGGATGCAAACACGGGACACCCGGAGTGCAACGGCGCTGTATGTCGACGCGCCGCCCACAAGGCTATCGGCGCAGACAACAGTACATTTTTTAAATAAAATTACAATTTAAAATAACTTTTTTTTTATTTGAATGTATTTTAAAATTTACTTTATTCCTGTGATTTCAAAGCTGAATTTTTTGCATCATTACTTCAGTCAAGTGATCCTTCAGAATCATTTTAATATTCTGATTTGCTGCTCAAAAAAACATTTATTATTATTATTATGTTGAAAACAGCTGAGTAGATTTTTTTCAGGTTTCTTTAATGAATAGAAAGTTCAGAAGAACAGCATTTATCTGAAATACAAATCTTTTGTAACATGTTTTTATCATCACTTTTGATCAATTTAAAGCATCCTAGCTAAATAAAGGTATTAATTTCTATAATATCTTTCCCAAAAAATGTATGCTGGCTCCAAACTTTTGAATGGTATAGTGTATAATGTTTTAAAAGCTTTTTATTTCAGATAAATGCTCATCTTTGAAACTTTCTATTCATCAAATAATCCTGAAAAAAGTGTAGTCAACTGTTGTAAATTGATAATAATAATAAATGTTTCTTGAACAGCAAATCAGGATATTAGAATGATTTCTAAAGGATCATGTGATACTAAAGACTGAAGTAATGACGCTAAAAGTTTAGATTTAATCACAGGAATAAAGTTATTTTTAATATTAAATATATCACAATATTACCACTTTTGCTGTATTTTGGATTAAATAAATGCAGATTTGGTGAGCAGAAGAGACTTCTTTAAAAACATAAAAAATCTTACTGTTTGAAAACTTTTGACTGGTAGTGTATAGTATATTGATTATTTTCAAACCCTCACATTATAGAATCTCAGTACCTTTTTTTTTTTTTGCTATTTCACAAATTTCACATGGGAATTAACCTGTACAAATATTCTGATGGAAGCCTCACATTTTTCACATCCTGTTTGCCAGTAGAGATAAAAGGGAAATATTGTACCTAAATTCCTGTTATTCATATTTAAATTATGTGTTCGACACCAGTTGGTCAGGAACCACTTAAAGGACCACATACTGTATTATCTGTATAATAAATACTGTGCTTGTGCTCACCCAACATTAAAGATTACCCAAATATTTAACTGAAACTGAAAATTTTTATCATCAAAAACCAAAACCAATAATAAAGTTGGGTAATATAACTTGGTATAGTAAGTAAGTGAAAAATTAGACATACTGTAGTAAAGTAAAGTCATCTCTCAATATAGCAACATTTAGTAACAGTTTTTACACATTGCTAATCTGTCATCCTTTTTAGTCGCGGTGAAGTATGTACATGCTGATGACGTGTTGTTTGAACTTATCCACGCTTTGTGCACAAAGTTGGGGCTGACACAGCCAAAACGCCTTACTGGAGAAGCTTAAACTGTTTTGGTCAATGATTTTGGCTAATCGTGATTTGATAATAGTCTTTTATGAACACAAAGCTATTGTATGACAGCGTTTTCCTACATGGTTACTAGTATGAACTTGTTCATGTATGGTAAATAGGTAAAACATAAAAAAAAATAACAGAAAGGACATGAGGGAGAGGCAGAATTGTGATTAAGTGTTCCTAGACAAGAGTATCTTGTGAGGAATCTGTTTTGAGCCTTGAAATGTCATTTTTACTCTGTTGGATTGTATTTGGAAAAGAGCATTTTGTCAAACAACATTTTTAACATTTTCCCACAGCTTTTCACATGTTGCCTAAAAATAAAGCATTTTCGCCCATCTCAAAGAATTGATAATGTCAAACAAATGTTTTCAGTTTTCAGTTTCCATCTTATACAGCTGGTCAACACTCCAGTTCTATTTATTAACACATTAGCACACTTTATGTGATATCTTTTCTAAGAAAGGGCATGCTCTTATGTAAATGCTTAAGCAAAAAGCTTCCAACCACGTTTTTTGCTCTTTATCTTGAATGGGAGCATTTCACCTTCCCTTTTGTTCTCAGCACGAAAGTGATTGCCACAGGCTGTAAAAACCATGTCTGCCAAAAACCACAGGCCGGAGTTTCTATATTAAACTCGAAAACATTTTTAAAGTTCATGTTTCTGCTCTTATGCACGAATCCAGGAAAATGTTTGTGGAGTAGAGAGTTGCACTATGCCTTCTGGACACAAACATTTGTTTTGTCACCAATAAATCTTGTTTAATGCTTTTTAATGGTTAGAAAAGATGAACCATTCCCATCTGATTTCCTAATCCTAATATCTTCATGATATCTTCGTGATAGTCGTGCATAATTTGCTGGTATCTTGAGAATCGATCTACATCAACAACTAATTTAATCAGTTTATCAAAGCTTACAAGATATTACATCTCTGATATATCTTCTTTCCTTCCTCTCTGTCTTGTGCCAAAGGGTTGCGGGCGTCTCTGCTGCTGTCAGCATTCTTCATGGTGCTGGGTGCAGTGTTACGAAGTGTTCCCCTCACAGACCTGTACTACAGACGCTGGTAAGACTCTGTTGCACATTGAAATTCATCATTTATTCAACAAAAACTCCTCTTGGCCAAACTAGCTTTCCCTATATTCTGGTTTATATTCAATTGCATAATTATACAATTTCCCAATGTGATAATTAATGAGAAGTTCAGAGATTGATTTCCAAAGTGTCACATTGCCACATGCATTTATTGCATTATGCCACAACGTGTGTGAAAAGTTCCTTTGGAGTGAAAATGAAGAGGCATGCATTTATTTGATCCAAAGTACATTATTTATTTATTATTAGTACAATATTTTTAATATTTTTATAAATTTTTTGGGGGTTCTTTAATGAATAGAAAGATCCAAAGATTAGCATTTATCTAAAAAATAAAATAAGACTCAGTTTTTTTTTCTTGGAAATAAATTATAGAAATTAATACTTTTCAGCAAGGGTGCTTTAAATTGATCAAAAGTAGTAATAAAGACAATTATAATGTCAAAGAAAAAAAAATCTACTTTTCTAAATATTAACTAAATATATTTTTGAGCAGCAAACCAGAATATTAGAATGATTTCTGAAAGATAGTGTGACTGGATTATTGATGCAAAAAATTCAGCTTTGAAATCACAGGAATAAATTAAATTTTAAAATATATTCATATAGAAAACAGTTATTTTAAAAAGTAAAAATATTTCACAATTTTAGTGTTTTTGCAGTACATTGGATCAAATAAATGCTGACTTGGTGAGCAGAAGAGGCTTTTTTAAAAACAAAAAATCAAATCTTTTCAAAAATTATATATATATATATATTAGGGGTGGGAGAAAAAAATCGATGCATCGATGCATCGCGATTCTCTCTTCAACGATTCTGAATCGATTCCTAATATTTCAGAATCGATTCTGAGCTTGTTTTTTTTTTTTTTGCATATGGCACGTGTGCGCGCTAGAGACGCGGCTGGCTACAGCGCACAGAATTTGCACTGTGGGACACGTGCGCATTGCTTGACAGTGTGCTTCCATCCGCCGTGTTTTACTTTAGATATGCGTTCATTTCTGCCGTCTGGAATGCAAGAAACTGTTGCACTGGCAGACTCACGTGCGCTTTGTGTTTGTTCGTCCTAAAGCTCGATTGCAGATGCGGTTAAATGCACTTGCATTTTGGAATAGTTTCAAACGAAATTGTTATACAGTCAGTTATGTTTTCAGAGCAGGACAAAACATCTGATATATTGAAATAGATCTGTGCATCATTGGCGTTCCGTCCATATACAGTAAGCTGCTAATGCTCTGCATATCCAGGCTGTCAGAGAGAATGCGTTCACGTGTTAAATAATATAAACATGCTTATAATTATGAATCCCTTATTTGAATCTTCTGGGCAAGCAGATTCTCCGCATCTTCCTTGACTCCTCAGAATTGATGCGCATTCTGTTTTCTGATTTCATTCGCGGGGTAAGCTGTCCGCGAAGCGCTCGCCCAAGCGGAAAAACGCGCTGTTGCTGCCAGATCCTGATTGCCAAAAATGTATTGTATTTTTGTATATTATATATAATATGTATATTTTCATAATTTCTCAACAATTCAAAAGTTTAAAGTCCACAGAAAAAAATAGCCTATATAAAATGTATATATATTTTTAAAAATAATAATAAACAGGAAAAAGAGGAAATATTAAAATATGATTTCGTCTCTGATTTTATTGGTGTCTAAATAATGTAAAGATATTATTATTTTTGGTATTACTGGTGGTTTTAGCACTCAGCATAACTGGTAAATAAAAGTGTCACCTCTCGCCACTGCTGTGCATTAGTTTGGTAAAGCTGCCTGTCTATGATCTCATCAGTAATAATAAAATGGCAGTAATGCTGAGGAAAAAAAAAAAAAAACTATTGTCTGTAAACTTTCGGATACCTGAAGAAAACTTATTTTAAATAAGTAATTGTTTTAAAAAGTACCTTGCTTACATAATTTAAAAAAATAAAGTAAAGTTGGCCCAAATTAAATTTGATATAAAACAAATATGAAAATGTAGCCATGTGCAGTACTATTGAAAACTGAGAATGTGACCATCGTGATATTTAGTTGTTAATGAAAACAGTAATCAAATTGAATCTTGAAACCGGTGAAGATTGACACACCTACTTTTACAGAGATTCCAACTATAAACAAAAAGCATAGAAACTGCAATTTTACATGTTTTTAAAATTGTAAAGTTGCATTTGCACAGCAGAAGAATTAATTGGGGAAAAAATGTAGATCAAGAATCGTTTTGGAATCGGATCGTGACTCCCAGAATCGGAATCGGATCGGATCGTG
>NC_133368.1:34088179-34193733 GCF_049309525.1 Garra rufa | reverse complement strand
TATGCAGACAGTGTTGTCATCAGTATAGGTTGGTGGCACATTTTATTAGTCATTTGAATATGTTTGACTGTTTGAGGTCTAAATTTGCACATCCAAAGAAATATTGTTGAAAGTATGCATTTGATGGCTTGAATGCCAAATATTTTATTGTATGGTTATGGCTTTTGTGATCTAGCTCTGTTTGTGTGATTAGATGTAGTTGTTGGCCGCTATCTGGAGAGCAGGTTGGACAGTCGATTCATAATACAATTTTATGATAAATGAAGCTGAAGCTGTTTATTTTATGAATATTTATGCTGACTTAAAATTCACTGCAATATATGATAAGAGAGAGTGCGTTATTCATTGGCAAAGCTACATGGTACTGTTCTACCACTTTAAAGATGTGACCTTTTCATTTGCTTAAATACATAGCGGTGGAACACTCTAACAAGACGACTGTGCTCTGTTTACTTTAGATTAGGATTATTCTACCTGTAAAATTGAATGTTCCTGTCCTCTTCTGTGCTTTCTGTCCTCTTTCCATTTTCTCTCGCTCCTCCTTATCTCTTTAAGCTTTTTCATTCACACATGGCTAACATCAGCACATAAAGAAATAACTATAGCAAATTTCTCATAGCAGTAGTGAGAAATGGAAACAAACCTTTTCTGTTATTACTATTTTTGATGGAGAGCTAACTGCACCACCAATGAACATTTAAACAAGGTTATCTAAATAATGTTAAGTGCTTTTCTCTTTGTTAGTATTACTATTTTTGAGGTTTTTTTTTGTTAGTGAAGTCAGTTGGCAATATAAGACATCAGTGAGCATAAAACATATTTTATTAATGAGGCATGAAGAAAATTGCTGGTTCATTGAATTTAGAGAACATGGGTCTGATTGTGAGCTGCTGAAAGCACCATATAATTCATGCAGACTGTTATACTTCTCTGTATCTGTTTAATGTCATTTCCATCTGTATTAAAACATTATTGTATAAATGTGTGTAGTTAGAAAGGTCAGTTTCCTTGCAAGTACACCGCCAGTCAAAAGTTTTTGAACAGTAAGATTTTTAATGTTTTTTAAAGAAGTCTCTTCTGCTCACCAAGCCTGCTTTTATTTGATCCAAAGTACAGCAAAAGCAGTACCATTTTAAATATTTTTACTATTTAAAATAACTGTTTTCTATTTGAATACATTTTAAAATGTAATTTATTTCTCATTTCAAAGATGAATTTTTAGCATCATTACTCCAGTCACATGATCCAAAATCATTCTAATATTCTGGTTTGCTGCTCAAAAACATTTATTATTATTATTATTATTATTATTATTATTATTATTATGTTAAAAACTGCTAAGCAGAATTTTTTCAAGTTTACTTTGATTAATAGAAAGCTCAGAAGAACAGCATTTATCTTAAATATAAATCTTTTGTAACTTTATAAATGTCTTTATCATCACTTTTGATCAATTTAAAGCATCCTTGCTAAATAAAAGTATGATTTCTGAAGGATCATGTGACAGTGATCACATAAGTAATGATACTGTAATGATAATGATACTGAAAATGTAGCTTTGATTCCAGAAATAAATTACAATTTAAAATATATTCAAATAGAAAACAGTTATTTAAAATATTAAGCTATGAAATGAGTAGCCTTATTTCATCCAAGTAACTAAAAAAACCTAAATAACAAAGAGGAAAAACTGTAAAATGAATGTGCTGTTTGAAAAATGTTTTATATGTTAATGGAAAGTGAAAAAAACTATAAAAATGTGTTAATGGTAATGATGCACACTACCAGTCAAAAGTTTAACCAGTAAGATTTTGTTTAAGTACAGCAAAAGCAGTAACATTTTAAAATATTTTTTACTATTTAAAATAACTCTTTTCTATTTGAATATATTTTAAAATGTTATTTATTCCAGTGATCAAGGCTATATTTTCAGTATCATTATCATTACAGCATCATTACTTATGTAATCAGTGTCACATGATCCTTCAAAAATCATACTTTCATTTAGCAAGGATGTTTTAAATTGATCAAAAGTGATGATAAAGACATTTATAACGTTACAAAAGATTCCATTTAAGATAAATGCTGTTCTTCTAAACTTTCTATTCATTAAAGAAAACTTGAAAAAATTCTGCTCAGCTGTTTTCAACATAAAAATAATAATTGTTTTTGAGCAGCAAACCAGAATATTAGAATGGTTTTGGATCATGTGACTTGAGTAATGATGCTAAAAATTCAGCTTTGAAATCAGGAATAAATTACATTTTAAAATGTATTCAAATAGAAAACAGTTATTTTAAATAGTAAGAACATGTTCAAAATGTTACTGATTTCGCTGTACTTTGGATCAAATAAATGCAGGCTTGGTGAGCAGAAGAAACGTCTTAAAAAAAAACTTACTGTTCAAAAACTTTTGACTGGTATTGTGCATCACCACCATTAACACATTTTTATAGCTTTTTTTCACTTAGCATTGAAATATAAAACATTTTTCAAACAGCTTGTTCATTTTACAGTTTTTTTCTCTTTGTTTTAGTTGTTTTTAGTTACTTGGATGAAATAAGGCTACTTATCTCGTAGCTTGTTTTCACATCTCCCACAATACTAGAACAGACAGCTGCACATTGACCCTCTCAGTTATATAATCTAAAATTGTGCAATTGCCTAATATATATACCAGGAAAAGCTTTTTAGGGCTGATGAGAGACAGCAGAGGTTATGTTGATTGTTTTATATATTTATATATTACACCACAAGCACATTTTAACGCAAAGATACATTGCAAGCAGCTATTGCCTGCAGTGGATGTTAATGTATTGGCTGATTTCAACACAGGGCCACTTAATGTGTCGAGTCTATTGATTCATACAAAGTGACTCAACTCGATGTTGTGTGTTTTACATTTTAGAAGCCCTGTACAGCTTATGATGTATTGTTCAAGTACATTTACACCACCAGCAGACATTATTCAAAGGACTGTCTTCTCTTCATGTAAAGATTTCACACATAAGCTTTAATGTAATTAGCAGGTGCTAGAAAGTACATTAGTTTCTGGTGGAGTGCTTAGGACTTATTCACAGACCCTATGACTCACATAGAGTTTAACAAGTCATGAGACACATGTGTTGCAACTGTAAAACTCAGGTTTATAGAGAGCTACTGAAAGCCTTTGGTTAAGCTTAGGTCACAGAGGAAGTAGGGGGCCATGTATCACGTCATGCATCATGACCTGCTGACTTCGGCTGTGAATTGAGCTACCACAAGGTGTCAGCACTTCCATTACTAAAGTGTAAAAAATGTTCACTGAAAAGGTAATGACCATCTTGCATATCAAGTGGTCCAGCATGTTGTTGATATGCAACACTAAAAAGTCATTCTGATCTGATTATGCCGTTTTGTTTAGTTCACTGTAAGGCTAAATTGGACACCATCAGACATCAGTTAGCTCAGTTTAGATGGCTTGTAAGCGTTTTTGATAAAATAGAAGAAATATTGTTAAAATTGTTATCTGAAAAAGGATGTAATTGTTTAATATTTTAAAGTATTATTATAATATTATTTATAATAAAATAGATAATGTTATATAAAATTATTCTATTATTTCTTTATATTTTTTTATATATATTTTTAATTTTTAAATACATTTTACATGATTTAAATATTATTATTATTATTACATTGTATTTATTTTATTTTATTTTATTTTGTTTTTTTAAATCTGTGTAGCAAAGCAATTTTGAAGAATCTTACAGCTCTTTTCTATACAGCAGTTTGGTTTGTTCCTCACTCAAAGTTGTCTTATTGCTTCAGAAGACTAGTTTTATGCAGTTTTTTGGGACAGTTTTTTGATGTAATCGCTATATGAATGGTGGTTGCATGCAAATTCTTCAAAATATGTGACCCTGGACCACAAAACCAGTCGTAAGTCTTTGCTGTAGCATTATTGTTTTGGTCAGTATAAAGCAGTCCATTTATAAAACATGTTACTCAGGTTATAAAATTTGCATTCGAATCCTGTTAGCCCAACAGTTTCATTAGAAAGCTGAGAATCCTCCCTGACATTGTTCGCGCCGGATCACAATCATCTAAATTACCACTCCTCCACTGCCCTTACATTTCCATGCGTGAGACTCCTTTCTCCCTTTTCATCTGTTTGATTCAAATTCAAGGTTTAGCAGATTGTCACCTGAAGAAAGATCACAGGACAGTGATTCTCAACCAATTTGCTTCAGGACATCAAGTAGTGATCCAACATTATACTAACATAATAGTGTAAATTACATTTTTTGGGTGAACTCTTTCTGTAATCAGTCCTATTCATGAATTTCTCAACATTTTCTTTCTTTTATTAACTTAAATCTTTATTTAGAAGCTTTATGTGGTGTCAGAATGAGTAAAAAGTAGCAGCAATACAATCCATGCCGTTTGGTTACAAATGCCACTTGTTGTTCTCAAATCAACAGCGATTGTGGTCGCAGCAGATTGTACCATTGTGCCTTTGTCAATTTTTTTTTGATTGCTGTCTTGGCGGTGAGGAGTGACAAAGAGCAGAGCCACAATGTTCTTCGCAAGCCAAACTGAACAGAAGTCAAACATTGTTTTGAATGAATACTATTACTTCAGCATGGGTTGAATAGAAAAGCTGACAAATTACTTAAATTCCTAGTAAATTTATCTTTTCATGCTCTTTGCAGCGACTAATCCATGTGTTTGGTACAAACTGTGTTGGCTTGGTATAATTTTGTTGCTCATTTTGTTTTGTTGGCATCTGACTAATTTGAGTAGCTTCTACCAAGTGACATCTGTTTGTACCAAAATAATTGAATGTTTGATTATATACATAGCCTTTGACAACAACAATAACAAACGTGTGAAACAATTTTACTCTCCTCTATACAGACTGAAGCTTAGTTATGTTGCATTCACTTCCAGAATCAAAATTAAATAATTATTTACTCACCCCAATGTGATGAAGATGTTCATGTCTTTCTTTCTTCAGTTGCAAAGAAATGAAGGTTTTTGAGGAAAACATTCCAGGATTTCACTTCATATAGTGGACTTCAATGGGAGCCAACAGATTCAAGATCTAAATTGCAGTTTTAATGCAGCTTTAAAGGGCTCTACACGATCCCAGCCGAGAAATAAGGGTCTTATCTAGCGAAACCATCGGTCGTTTTCTTAAAACAATAAAAATGTATATACTTTTTAACCACAAATGGTCATCTTGCACCAGCCTGACTTCGCATTACGTAATCATGTTGGAAAGGTCCAACGTGATGTACCAACCCAGTTTTTACAAAGCAAACATGCAAAGAAAGTCAAATGCTCTTTACAACAAAAGGTAAAACAACGATTTTGAAGTTGGAGGTAAGATGAGATCTTACCTTATTGAACTGAAGTACAGAGATGAAGAACTAACCACGCATAACCTTTCTAACGTGATTACGTAATGCATGAAGATGCGCATTGCAGAGCTAGAGCAAGATGAGCATTTGTGGTTAAAAAGTATATCAATTTTTATTATGATTATTATTATTTTTTTTTTTTTTTAGAAAGTGGCAAATTGTTTTGGTAGATAACACTCTTAAAAATAAAGGTTCTTCACTGGCATCAATGGTTCTATGAAGAACCTTGAACATCTATGGAACCTTTCAAATGCTGAAAAGGTTCTTTATATTTTTAAAATGTTATTCAAAATGGTTCTTTTAGGAACTGTTTACTGAACAAGAATTGTTCTTTAATGGCATCACTGCAAAAACACCCTTTGGAACCTTTATTTTTAGGAGTGTAAGACCCTTATTCTTTGGCTTGGATTGTGTAGAGCCCTTTGAAGATGAATTGAAACTGCAATTTGGTCCTTCAATCCGTTGGCCACCATTGAAGTCCACTATATAGAGAAAAATCCTCGAACATTGTCCTCAGAAACCTTAATTTCTTGGATGACATTGGGGTAAGTTAATTATCAGAAAACTTCTTCTTTAATAATATAAAACATAGTTTAAGTCCTGGATGGTGTTTAATCTATACAGTGCCCCACCCATACCAAAATACACAATGTAGACATAATGCGAAACACCTATTTGCTTGCTTGATTATTTTCACAGAGGCCAAATATTAACCTTCATTTGCATGTGAACTTCTGTATCATTTAGTGGAAGGATGGCACCTAATGAATTTGCTTAATAAAACATTTTGTGCAGAATTTGTATGTAGTATCTATTTAATCAAATCTATGACTCGCTCAAAACCGTGCTTTATTTTCAATATAGTCATGGCTGAAAGGCTTGAAGGCACTGAGGGCTGAGCGGTGTGCCTAACATTGACATTTATTAGATTATAATCACAATATAGTACAGCCTGTAAAATTTTATTGCGTAATTAAAGTATCAATTCAGACTGGAATTCATTGGCCTTGATATAGTAGGCAATATCTGTAGTCATTCTTTGTAGCAGAATTGTCAATTTTGCATTGTTTCCAATCGTAATTGGCAAACGTAAAGTCATAATGATCGGCTCAAGGTGTAGGATTTAGAATCATCTCCGATCCAATTATGAGCTACGTGAGGGGTATCACAATGTTTGCAATCAATGCAAATGTAGACCTCTTCTTTTTTTTATCGAGGGGGAAAATCCCACAGCTCATTTCATTAGAGAAAAAACCACACAGGCTTTAGCGTGAATATAGTGTCATGGGGGCTAATGTCCAATCGAGAAACATGCTATAGGAATGCATAAATGCCTTTCTGCAGAATCAGACGTCAACATGCTGAAACAAAAAAGAAAGGAGCTTTCACAGTAAATTTGGTTGGGGATTGAGGAGAGTATGACTGAAAGGTTCAAGAACCTATAAAGTGCTGTTTAAATGTTGTGGATGATGTGTACTGACCAAACCAAATGCACTTGTGAGCTGGTTTTAAATCTAGGGCAAGCCAAGCATACTATAAATCCTCCACTTAGTGTTTTTTACCGTCCCTCAGACACTTTTTGACGAGACACAGTTAAGAACTTCACATCTTCATGAACGTAGCAATAGACCTTAAAACATATTCTTCAGTTTGTGACAATTGCTAGGAAGAAACCAAAAGAAGCTTGACACAAAAAGCCTCTTGATCTTTATGACAGTGATTACCATGAAGGAAAAAAAGACCATTTCGGTCTGGTTCGGTGTGCGTCTGGGCTGTAGAAAATGGGAAAGTGTTTGAGCCACTCTCATTCTTAGCCAACGCTGAAGATCTATTCTGGGGACAAGCACTGCAGCGTATATTCAGGCAGTTAGGCTATCACAAGTCTTCCCGCTGGGACTCAGTCATCCTGTCTCGCAGATAAAGCTCTTCTGTTTCCCCTGCTATCAAACCTCACGTCTGATAGATACGTAGGAGGGCATCAATTGGTGTTTATAAACCAACAAAAAGGTGATTGCATTTAGACTAGTTTTTTTATATGAATAGTTAACTATTACATGTTTGTGTCAGACATTTGTCTGACTTGCGTGTATATAGGAATAAAAATATCATAGAGACTTGAGTGACCTTTCTTGACTGGCGACTTGTACCCAAAACACCCCAGCATTGCATAGCAACATGATGAAAACACTCACATCACTTTATCAGCTGCATAACAATTCACTGTAATGCATTGTTTAGGGCCCTATGGTTTCAACAATGCATAAAACGCGGATGGAATCGTAGAATCCTGTCATGGAAATTTAATTTAACGCAGAATGTAACAGAATTTACCAAATTTTGGATGAATAAATCAAAAGTAGGCTAGTACAATTAAAATCAAAACACAACATGGACTAGTGTCTGTAAATCTAAAGCTGCAAAACTACTATGTAAATATGAATCCTGCATGTTCTGCGTGAATGAATGGTGCAGACGCGCGGTTTAGTTTACCACTTCCATACTGAAGCGTGTGTGGCGCTCAGTGTTTTTAGCCTCAATATATGAGTACATGAACACATAAATATAATCTCTAGAACTGCTCAAAGAGTTACCGAAGTACCATTTTTCCATGAAAAACTACGGTCATATCATATACAAACAGAAACCTGTCAAAATAAAAGTTCAGTTTAGTTTGAAGAAACTGTGACAGAAATGTAATACTTAATGGACTGACAGTACTACTACTACTACTACCAAAAAATTATTATTAAAACATTATTTCTAAAGGAATATTTACCAAAAAATATATATATATTTACCAGAATTTATTGAGCAGAAAATTAAACACAGTATTTTTGGGGGGGAAAGTATTACCCATTAAATGGAATCCAGAAAATGAATTGAAAACAGAATTTGTCAAAAATAAACCTGAATATGAGAAAAAAAGGAAAACTATTTCACGGGGCCTTAAAATCACATTTTTGGTTTTTGCTTTTAAATATTGTCAGTTTCATGATTTAAATTAATTAGACATGCTTTTTGATCAATAAAATCTAATTTAACCAATGAGTTTAGAAAAATATAAAGGTAAAAAAACAAAACATGAATTTAAAAAAAATGAATTTGGGAAAAAATAAATTGGATTTCATAGGGCCCTAATTGTGCAACATAGCATTATGATGGTGTTTTTTAAAGGAAAAAGCTCACTTGTTATTTCTTAATTTCCTTTAAAGGGGTCATCGGATGCAAAACTAACTTTTACATGTTGTTTGAACATTAATGTGTGTTGGCAGTTTGTGTACACAACCACCCTACAATAATAAAAATCCACCCAGTGGTATTTTTTTAATCTTTAAAAGTAATATCCCCTTTTTAAAATCAGGTCATTCTCAGCTTCTTGTCGTTGTGACGAAGACTCTAATTGAGCGATTGGGGTGTTCAGTTGTTGGATGTAATAATGAACATATTAGTAGTCATTTACTCTTGACATCTGAGCCATTTAAGAGGCAAAGGACTAGTGTTGTCAAAAATATCCATATTTCGATAAATATCGATACTGAAATATCCGAACGATACCAATACTAATTTCCCGAAGTATCGATACTAGCCGAGCTGTCACTTTCACTTCTCCACAAAGGCGAGTTTACAAACACCACACGTGACCGCGGTGCCTGTCTCGTCTCATTCAAGTAAGGCGAGTGCGGCACCCCGCGACCGGCTTTGTTTGATAAAGAGCACAGCAGGAGTGCTATCTGGAAATATTTCGTATATGAAACAAACGAACATGGAAAGCCGAAGTACACAAGCAAGCCAATATGTAAGAGTAACTACAGAGCAGTGCTAACAAAAGGCGCTAACACCACTAATTTCGCAAAGCACCTGAAAGACAGACACCCGTATCTATATAAAGAAGAACTGTGTTGAACATTACTGAATCATTAAATAAGATTACCTATTATTGTTGCTGATATGAGTGTTGTCCCGTTTTATATAAACCGATTGAGGAATCTTAGGAGTAAATACTTTAACTGTGGTCAAATGTAAATTAACTGTGCTTATTTAACTTTATTTAAAAAAAACATTACTTAAATTCTGTGATTTGTCTTAATGTCTATCCAGTGAGCAACTGAGCATTGTTTTCGTGTGTGATGCACGCATGTTTGCTTGCGTGGATTGATTATGAATCCAGCGTTAAAATCTGTTAGTCAAATAATGTTAATGTATAAACCAGCATTTGTGAACGAGCAATGCATTTGTTACAGAATATTTGAATCTTTGATAATAAAAATACAACGGATCATGTTAGCACGGTCCAATAAAAAATATTAACAGATATAACTTTGGATTTTAATTGGTTAATGTATTAGTAAATTATAGATTAAATTAATTTTTAACTAAGATTAATAAATGTTTTGAAAGTATTTTTCATTGTTTATTCATGTTAACTAACAAATAACTTTTACCATTAACTTAAGTTCTAAGATTAGTTAGATATTTTAGTTAATTGTGTGGTCTAAAAAGAAAAAGAAAAAGTTTACGACCTACACTACCAGTTGTATTTGAACAGCAAATAAAGTTTGAAGCTCAAACTCAAATGAAGCTAAGAAGCTGAACAGGGCTGTAGCAGTGTACATATGCATATACATCATTGTCATGTTCTAGACTATATTTATCTTTAAATTAAAAAATAAATTATTAATATTGTGGCAGTTTTTTTCTCTGTGGTATCGAAAATAGTATCAAATATCGATATTTTTCAAGGTATCGTATCGAAGTTAGAAATTCCAGTATCATGACAACACTACAGAGGACAATGTTACTTTCGTTTTTTAAAGGAAAGCGCCGATCCCAATCTACATATGCGTCTATGTTCGTGTTAATTATTCGTGATGCAGCTTCACCCACAGCAGAAGTGAATCTAAGTTTTTTTTTTTTTGCATGTTTGCAAATGGCCTTTCTTAATAATGTGATTGTTGGCAAGTTTCACCGATAAACATGGCTAAATGCAGCTAAAGTAAACATTACAGCTCATAATCCTTCAGCAGAGAGGGGCGGGGCGAGCAAAGCTCATTTGCATTTAAAGGGCCCATGCGATAAAATGAGCTGATATTTTGCAGAGCTGATTTTGACAAGGTAAAAGGGTGTTTTTTTTACACTACTATTGAGAATTTTTAACCAAAGTATATTAGAGACTTTTCATTAAGACCCTAAAGAATCATATCAACTTGTGGAAAATGGGCATCCGATGACCCCTTTAAAATGTTAAAAATATATATTGTGGTCATGATGTCTTTTTATAGTTTTGTTTCTCTTTTTATCAAATCTACAGGTTGATTCATGGAGGTCAACTTCTGAATGGTTTAGCTGGTCCTACCATTATGAGTGCCGGTCCTCTGCTCTCTACTACTTGGTTTGCTCCTGATCAGAGAGCTACAGCCACTGCTATTGCATCACTGATCGGCTACCTGGGGTCAGCCTGCGCCTTTCTGATTGGTCCGTTGGCTGTCCCTGCACCCAATGGCACTGTGGGAGGCACTGTTTACTGGAACCAAAACCACATAGGAGACAGGATACAGTTTGTTCTTTACGCAGGTACGTTATTGTCCGCTGACAGTCCAGCAGCAGCATTAATTCTGAATCAATATTAAATTATTTTAAGCATTTGCCATACAGAAAAGCAATCACAAGAAAGCCATCCATGGTGGCTCTCCAAATACCCCAATCAAACGTCTTAACGTGGTTTGCGTTTACCTCGCTATAAAGATTGCCTCGCATTGTTCTGCTTAACTGATTCAGAAAATTAAAACATTTTGAGAGAGAGAGAGAGAAAGAAATCTTGCCAATAATAGATTGATACTCTGCCTCTGTTTAAGTTGAGAGATGTTGCTTTCGTACACAAGGAAAGACATTGATTTGCTAGTAGTTTAGAGGTCATAGGAACACTTACTGCAACATTGAGCATCAAGATGCAGCCACATGCACCGGATTTTAACACTCCTTGAAGACGAAAAACTTAAGGAGATGCTGAATGATCAGTCCAGTTTAAAAAAAAAAAACATTAGAAAAGGGCCAAGTCTGTAGAGATGGGTGGTATAACAGTAGATACTGTGTGACAGTAAAATCTGTCAACTAGTAGATATTTTGCTGTACCGTTTACAGATTTAAACACTACTGAAGGAGTTTCCATATATGTGACCCTGGACCACAAAACCAGTCTTGAGTAGCATAGGTATATTTGTAGCAATAGCCAAAAATATATTGTATGGGTCAAAATTATAAAAAAAATTTTAATACAAAAATCATTAGGATATTAAGTAAAGATCTTGTCCCATGAAGATAATTTGTAAATTTCCTACCATAAATATTTCAAAATGTAATTTTTGATTACTAATATGCATTACTAAGGACTTCATTTGGACAAAAAGTATTAATAATTAAAGTATTAATATATAATATATAATATATAATATATAATTAAATCTTACAAAACAGTAGTGCAGTAAAGTATATCTTGATGCATATCATTATCATGATATAAAACTATTCATTTGTGATGCAAGATTTTTGGGTAACACTTTACAATAAGGTTCATTAGTTAAACATTAGTTAATGTATTAACTAACATGAACTAACCATGAACAATACATTTGTTACTGTATTTACTAATCTTCATTAACGTTAGTTAACGGAAATACAGTTGTTCATTGTTTGTTCATGTTAGTTCACACTGCATTAACTAATGTTAACAAAATTTTAATAATGTATTAGTAAATGTTGAAATTAACATTAACAATGATTAATAAATGCTGTATAAGTGCAGTTCATTATTAGTTCATGTTAACTAATGTGGTTAACTAATGAACCTTACTGTAAAGTGTTACCGATTTTTGTCATATCACCCAACTGTACACAAGCCTGCTTGATAATCTGTATTTTATGACAGAAAAGGCAGATTTATAGAAACGATGCTGTAAAAATGTAACTAGCTGAATAAAAATGGGATCTGTCCCAGGAAACTGCACTTATTTTATCATGTGGACTGCGCCCAGAAGGGACACAAAATTTAGGAACTCAACCTGAAGACTGTGCTGGCAGTGTCAGTGCATCCGGGTTTGAGATACTATGTGCCAACAGGTTTTTTTTTTGTGCTTGGCTGCTGCAGTGCTCAATTATGAACTTGGTAGCACATCACAAATTCCGGCACTGGATGAGCACATTTGAAAGCAGGAGTTTTTTTGTGGGCTAGGGTTAATGAGCTGATCAGTTGTTTCATTGTGCATTTCCTCCCTCTACAGGATTGTAATAAATCTGCTAGACTCATGGTTAGCTCTAGATTAATGTGAGCCATCTAATGACCGTTAATGATGTTGGTTTGGATACCACTCTCTCTCGCTCTCTCTCATTAATTTGAATTTAGTATCTGAAAATTGCAGTGAAATGCCAGCTGCGTTAAGCTCTTTTTCTAATTAACAGGGATAGATTAAGTCTGAATCCCTAAAATCTTTGTGAGATTTGATGTTGACACCAAGGCTGCATGATAAATGTTGTGTGTTTTTGTGAACTTGCAGAGGGTGGGATGATTGCAGCACTTTTCGTGGCTGTGATGCTGTACTTCCCCTCCAGGCCGCCCATCCCTCCCAGCGTGGCAGCGGCTAGCCAACGTCTCAGCTACAGGAGCAGCATCTGCAGACTGCTGAGGTATAACGACAGTCCTGCTTTATATGACTTCTCTAACTGTTTTGAACAGAGAATGAAAGAACGGACATTAGAAAGTAGGAATTGTTCAATTAAAAATAAAAGTTCTCTTCAATGTAAATATAAGAAAAACAGAGATAGCCAACAGTTATTTTTCATACAGCAAAAGTGGATGGTGATCATAGCTGTCAAGCCCCAAAAAGAAAGAACCATAAAAGTTGTCAATATGGCTTGAGCTCTATGTACAAATTAACATTTTCTCATCATTTGCTGACCTCATGTCATCCAAGATGTACACTATGTTGCCAAAAGTATTGGGATACCCCCTTCTAATGAAAAGGTTTGACTACTTTAGTAATTTCCACGAGTACAAATCTTAATGTTTAAGCATGTAATGATATTCTAGGGAACTGTGTCCTAATTTTATAGCAACAGTTTGGAAAGGACCCTTTCTATTCTATCATGACAATCTCTTTGTGTGCAAGGTTCATTGAGAAATGATTGATTCAGTCAGTGTGGAAGAACAGCTGATCACAGTCTAATCCCAGCTGAACACCTCTGGTGTGACTTTAAATGCAACCTTGAGCCAAAAACTCCACCAAACACCAATGACTTGTACATACACTATATGGACAAAAGTGTTGTGACGCCCCTTCTTTAGAACAGAAAGAGGCACTTCTGAAACTGTGGCAACAAAGATGGAAGCATAATTTATGTATTTAAAAATTTTATTGTTGCACCAGTTTTGGAAGTGTCAAAAATAAATGTACCCATGTGTAGAAGTCATTGGTGTTTAGTCATGAGTTTTTGGCTCAAGGTCTGCATTTAAAGTCACACCAGAGGTGTTCAGCTGAGATTAGGGCTTGGCTTTATGCAGAGCAGTCAAGTTCTTTCTCAGTGATTGAATCAATCATTTTTATTTAAGCCTTGCTTTATACACAGAGGCATTGTCATGTTAGAATCGAAGGGTTGTGTCCAAACTGTTGCTATACAGTTAGAAGCACACAATTGCCTAGAATATCATTATATGCTTAAACATTAAGATTTGTCCAAGATTTTGGAAATTACTGAAGTAGTTAAACCTGTTCATTAGAAGGGGTGTCCCAATACTTTTGGCACAATATAGTGTATCTGTAGAACACAAACAGAGAGTTTAGGAAAATGATGTGGATGGGTCCATTAAAGTTGACACTTCAAAAACCACACAAAACAAACACAACAGTATCCATATGACCCCAGTTGATGAATCAGAATCTTCAGAAGTGAAACGATATGTGTACATGAGAAAAAACTATAAACCATTTCCGTCAGCACACTGTACATATCAGTACATTGTGCAATAAGCTATAGTAAGGGTTAAAATATGCTGCTTTTTTTGAAGTTTGGGGTTAGTAAGATTTGCTGAATTTTTTTAAGCAGCCTTTACTCCAGCCTTCAATGTCACATGATCCCTCAAAAATCTTTCCAATATGCTGATTTGGTGCTCAAGAAACATTTCTAATTATTATCCATGTTGAGAAAATGTGATACATTTTGTTCAGGATTCTTTGATGACTAAAAATTTCCAAAGAACAGGTTTTATTCAAATTTGATTAATTGAATGAATCCTTGCTGAATGATAAAATTTCTTTAGAAGAAAAATCCCAGATTGTTGAATGATGGTGTATATTGCACAAATCATTTTGAATTATTTAATGGTACTTTTTTGTTTTTTGGCACATGAATCACTAACTGTTGAATGAAAAACAGCAATTCTGCTAAATATCTGCTTTTGTATTCTTCTGAGGACAAACTATCCATCTGATTAATCAAACTGATCCAGAATGGCATATGAATGAATGGTTGATAACAAAAATCCCCTGTCCCTTTTAAAAACCCTGTCCCTGCAAGCATTTCAAACCTTGAAAAGACTGGAGCACAATAGGTATTCTAGTTAAAAATCATTTTAAAATGCCAATGTCAGTGTTCTTCATTGGCATTCACAAAAGATTTTGCAAAGGGTACATCTGCACATGGACAACAACAATGGACATCTGTTATTTTAGGCCTTTTGTAACTTCCACATTCTGTCTCCCTGATCTCAGCACAGTCTCTGAAGTTTTATCATTGCTTTTACAAAAGAGAATCTTAATGAACAGGGTCTTGTCATTTCGCCACTCACCATATGCTGCGCTTGTCATTTAATACACATCAAAGGCAAGATCCTCTCCCTGCAGATTAATTACCAAGCCTTATGATGGCACACGCTGACCATCCTTAATAAATAGAACATCTTGATCTGTACATTTAATAACCCAGTGAAGTCCACGAAGGGCCAGTGTCACCACAGTGGGACATTTTTTTTTACAGCTAGTCAGAATTCTCTTGATGTAGTAAGACCCACAACGCTCGGGGTAGTTGCGATATTCACAGATCAGAGGAAGCCAGCTCTACTTTGAATGCATATTTCTAACATCAACACTAGAGGAATTGGCTGAAATCTGTGGACTGAAAAGGACTGTTGAGTTTCCACTGTTGTAGAGAGTCTGCAGTTCGACCCCCTCCGAGGAGTGCCAGAACTTTCCCACTCACAGCAGAGCTGAAAGCGAAGAGAAGAACAAACATGAATGGACGAAGTCACCCCTTTGAAACTGTAATGCTGTCTGGAGTCCCACCGATAGGCAGAGTTCCAGTAGCCGTCTCACATTTGTATCTGAATGGAGCAGTGGATTGGTAGAGCTTTGTAAAACAGCTAGTCTGCAGGGACAGTTCATTGGATATGGACTGAGGTCGTGTGATCATGATTGCATTTCACCTCCAGTCCTTCAACTCCCAAGTCCTTGGCTCACCTGACTTGGTGAAACTTCAAAGTTTTTTTGAGCCTCATTTGTTTGTTCCAGAGAGCATCTTTATATCTTTGTTCCTTTACGGGAATCGCTATCCAGCGCTTGATTACTGCGCTAACAGTGATGATGGAATAGTATCAGTATTGATGGCCTCTGTGTTAAAAACGGCCATGGCTTGCAAAATCTTGATTTTAGGGTATTAGATCCCAACAGGGCCTGCCAAGGACAAATGGCACTTAGCTGATGATCCTTCTGGCTTGATGGCTTCCCCAAATTTGTCAAAAGAATGGAAAAAGGGCTCTCTCATGTCCCATAATCTAAATAAGCTCTTGGTGGGGGAAAAAAGTGCATGGATATCGATCTTTGCCAGCTGTGAGGTTAATGAAATGGGTACAGTTGGGAGAAAGGGTCCTCCATCAACACCTTTTTTTGCGATTATCCTCTTCAAGGCCACCCGTAAAATCCACTGAAAGCATGCTTGGTTTTCACACTTTCCTGTTAATAGACTGGATGTAGACAGTGGAAGTTTCTTCACACCTGGTGATTCATACCTGGAGGTAATTATGAGTAGTGTGACATGGAAGTCGAATTCTCTACAAGTAAGGGTGCAGTAATTTGATATCTGTTTAATGTGTGAACTTATAATTTGTATCTTTGCCTCCTACTGGTCACACTTTTTTTATAGCTGCTTTTTTAATAGATAGATCACCCAAAAATGAAAATTCTGTCATTAATTTCTTACCCTCGTGTTGTTGTACCTTATGGTACTCCCTCGTGTTGTTGTACCTTATGGTACTCTTGTGAATGTGAGTCGAAGACTGACACAGAAGAGGAGAAATTGTTGAATAAAGTCATTATTTTTGTTTTATTTGTGCACAAAAAGTATTGACAAAGCTTCATAAAATTATGGTTTAACCACTGTTGTTAAATCTTAAAATAAAATGTTAAGCTTAACTGCATTTTTCTGAAAAAGTTTATATAGTTTTTTTTTTTTTTTAATAGAAATTTTTTAAAGCTTCAGTGTACTGTCATTATAAAAGTAATTCATTATTGTTTATTTAATTCTAACAAACAAGCTCTTGTTAAAAAACGAACTAAATTTAAAAATAATTTGCTTAGAATTTCGACACAGGAGAGACTTGTTTCCAAACAAAAGGAAAAATATTGGTATTGGCTATCGGCCAAAATGAGATAAAAAATATCGACATACTAATGAATATCTTGTATACTAGATTTGACCCTCAAGCTAGTATTGCAGTTCTTGCCTTGGATGCAGAAAAGGCGTTTGACCAAATCGAGTGGGACTATATTTTAGCTGTGATTAGGGAATTTGGCATGGGTGATACATTTGCCTCTTGGGTGAAAATGCTATATGCTCATCCTAGAGCTTCAGTTTTAACCAATTTTAATAGATCATCTCAATTTTTATTACATAGAGGCACTCGGCAGGGCTGTCCTCTCTCGCCCTTGCTTTTTGCAATTGCAGTTGAACCCCTTGCCCTTGCCATTAAAAAGGATCCTTTAATATTGCCCCCAAATTTAGGCCAAATTGATCATCACATTTCTCTCTATGCAGATGACATTATTTTGTATCTCCGCAACCCAGAACAGTCTGTACCACCTCTGCTAAATTTATTGGAAACATTTGGTAAACTCTCAGGATATTCAGTAAACTGGCAAAAAAGTGAATTTCTGGCAGTGACTAATAATATAGATTCTAATTTTATAAGTAGTCTTCCTTTTAAAATAGCCACAAACAGCTTGAAATATCTGGGTCTTAATATATCTAGAAACCCTAAGGATATATACAAACTAAATTTTTTACCTATGCTAGAAAATCTGAAAACCAATATAAAACAGTGGAGGACCTTACCATTATCAATGATGGGGCGGGTGAATGCCATTAAGATGGTGATATTACCCAGATTCTTATATCTTTTTCAGAATCTACCAATTTATTTGCCCAAAAAGTTCTTCAAAACTTTGGATTCTATTGTAATGCCATTTATATGGGGCTTTAAACCACATAGAATATCTAAATTGCATGTGTGTAAGCCTAGGTCATTGGGGGGATTAGGCTTGCCAAATTTTCAACACTACTACTGGGCTGCCAATTGTAGAGCCTTAACTTTTTGGCAGGACCCATGCCCAGATAGTCTTCTAGCTGATCTTCCTTCATGGCTTGTGATTGAGCGGGGTGCTTTAAACTCATCTCTCTCCTCGTTGCTATTTGCTGCCCCAGAGAAATCTAAAGCTGCAGTTAGATCCCACTTCATAATTAATAACTCTCTCAGGATATGGCGTCAGATTAGTAAGACATTTAAACTGCCAGTTACCTCCTTTTTTGCTCCTGTCTGTCGTAACCTCGCCTTTAAACCCTCACTACTAGACCCGGTGTTCATAGGTTGGGCGAGAAAAGGAATTCTCACCCTGAGAGATTTATATATAGACAATAATTTTGCCACATTTTCTCAACTAAAAGAGAAATTCGACCTTCCTGCTTCACATTTTTTTAGATACCTACAAATTAGAAATTATGTTCGCTCTACTTTGCCAAACTTTGAAACTCTGTCAGCTGATAATGAATTACACAAACTACTTACTTGCGTTCCCAATAACCCAAAGTTAGTCACAAAATTTGTAGATTTTTTTACATGTCAGCTAGACATTTCTACTAATCATCTGAAAAACGATTGGGAAAAGGAACTGGATATTTATGTTTCTGAGGAAGACTGGGGAAAATGTCTTAAAAATATATACACCTGCTCTATCAATGCTAGGCACCAACTTATTCAGTACAAGGTGTTACATAGATTGCACTACTCTAGGGTTAAACTTAATTCTTTTTATCCCACTATTTCCTCTCTTTGTAATAAGTGTGAATCAGCTGAGGGTTCGCTTGGTCATCTTTTTTGGGCATGCCCTAAAATCAGTGAATTTTGGTCAGAAGTTTTTCAGTTTCTTTCAGAAGTTTATGCTTGTGAGCTGCCCTTAGATCCTGCAACTGCTGTTCTTGGCTGGTCAACCTCCTTGCAGAATCTTAACAATGCTTTCCGAGTGCCTATTCAGTATGGTATGATGATCGCAAAAAAATCTATTCTTTGTATGTGGAAAAATAAGTCAAGGCCAATATTTAAGATCTGGTTGTCTGAACTCTCCTCCACCCTTCATGTAGAAAGGCTTAGATATAGTATGTCTGGAAATATAGATTTATTTGAAGCTTCATGGAGGCCTCTTTTCAATCACCTTGCAATTGTAACTTGATTTTGTATAAATTCAGTGTTTGTGTTAATACACCTTTTTTTTGTTGTTGTTGTTGTTCGTTTTCTCTCTTAATTATTCGTTAAAGCTACCGATAGTGCCGACAACTGCCAATCTATCTGCTCTCAATTTTTATTTTTATTTTCACTTCCCCTATCATTCTTGCTTTGAGTACCTAGGTGATTATATATTAATACTTGTATTTTTATTTTCATTATTATTCCATAATGTCATATTGAGTAAAAATCTATCTTTGACTTTCCTTGCCTTTATACAAGATGTGGTTGACTGCTGAATTGAATCTATCTGAAGGAGATGTTTTTTTTTTGTTTTTTTTTGTATTTTGTTTTGTTTTTTACATTTGTGTAGGTGTGTTTCGTCTTGTTTTGTGATTGATTTTTTTTTTTTTTTTGTATGTCTGAAAATCAGAAAAATACCTCAATAAATATAATAAAAAAAAAATATATATATCGACATAACGGATATCGGCAAAAATCCAATATCATGCATCCCTAAATATCTTAATTTGCGTTCCAAAGATGAATGAAGGTCTTGCGAGTTTGGAACGACATGGGGTGAGTAATTAAATAACAGAATTTTCATTTTTGGTTGAACTATACTTCTGAAGCAGCTTGAGTTCTTAAAATTTCAATAAAGCCACAAGCGTCAAAACCATTATTAAAACAATGAAGAAATTCCTGAATTTGAAAGGAGTTCACATACAAGATGCAGAATTGACCCTTCGCAAAAACCCACCCTTCTTACCCACCGTAACTTTTGCTATGTCCCACAAACAGTGCCGCTCTCACAGTACACATCATGTTCTCACGCAGTGAAAAACACATCATCAGCTTTAAAATGTTGTCATTTATAATAAATTCAAACAATAAATACTGTTTTGTGGCTCTTTAATGTGTTCTGACAGATCACTGTATTGCCTTGTTAGATCAATCGATACGTGAACCAGTCATCTTTTACTTTAAGCACAAAAAACATGAATCAGAATGTATTTTTTTCAACCGCAGAAAGACATCAATACACTCAATTTTTCAAATTTAAGTTCACCAAAGTTAATATGCTTTAAAAAAATGGTGGATTCTGTGTTAGGTTTGGTCAGATCCCCTATCAATCAAGCTGTTTGCAAAGTGTCAGTTGCAATTTACATTTGCAACTTTGAATGTAGAATTGAAACCGAATGCTGCGCAAAATGTACTTTCTACTTCCTGTAGTTCCAATTCACATTCCAGTTCAGCCTCCTGTGGGGTAGCAAATTCAATTAAAAAATTAATTGAATTAATTTGAAAGGAATCAATTCCTAAAATCTCTATTTTGTGCCAACCTGAAAAAGTATTATCTGTGCAGTTGATTCATTATGCCTTTATGGAAACCAGTATACTGCGTTTGATTACTACGGTAACCGCGATGAGAGAATACTATTAGTATTGATGGACTTGGTGCTAAAAATTGCTGTATCTTGCAAAATCTTGATCTTGGGGCATTCGATTCCAACACGACCGGCAAAGGACAAATGACACTTAGCTGATGATCCTTGCTTAATGGCTCAAAAAAATCTGTGACAGGAGTAGGGAGGTGCAATCAAATTTCTTGTTTCTTTCAGTCAAATCAAGTGTGAGAGACTCAAATACCAAGAATCAAACTCCAACAAGTGAATTCCATGCAGCAGACGGCTTCAAAAGATAAACAAAGCGTCTTTGGAGAGTCCTCATGATTGGTTTCAGATGCTTTGTTGTTTTATAGGGGGGAGTGTTTCCTCTTGGGTAAGTTGGGGAGACGCTGTTTGGGACACTTGAGGGAAAATAGGTAGAGAAGTGAGTGAGCAGGGTGGGTGATTGTAATTGGGTTGGGATTGACTGGAGGCCTGCCAGAAGGCGCACATAAAGAGCGATTCCACGAAGGGATTCTCGACCTGTTTCAGTCTTGACTACAGCAATCCTGCGACTGGATTGATGCTCATAAAAATGCTAATACATGAAGAGAAAGCATCCCTCATAGCAAGGGATTTTCGTATCAGGGCAGGATTACCACAAAATTGACAGTAGACTAAACCATGCAATGTGCTTGTATTAATGGTTGTATCTACAAAACAACTTTGTTGTTGCTTGGCTTCAAGATGGATTTGTTGGCAAATAATACTTGTTAGAGAGTCTCATAAATAATGTTATTAAAGAGTAAAAGTATTTCAGCTGTGCCCTGCAGATACATGATTTATTAAAAACATGCAGATACTGATATTATGCATAGCTTTGCCCAGTGGGTCAGTTCGATGTAATTAGATGTTCAAAACAATTCCTACTTGGCTAACGTCTTGATATCAAGGTCTATATTACCTGAAGAAAGCTATCTGTTAGCATTGCATATCTCAAAGGCAGTTTTTCATTTGCTGCAGGAGCTCAGTGATTAAAAATAACCTCTAATAGATTTTTTTTATTTAGTCAATATTTTATCAGGTCACATTTATTAATTTAGTCAGACTAAAATGGCAATTTCAAGTTCACTGGTGCATTTTCGTCATCTCGTTGTAAGCTGTAATATTACATTGACCCATTGCTTGATAATGTGCAGCGTACTATTAAGAATTATATTTGGTTGAGAAAGCTAAAATCCATCTAAGACAAAGCGCCACTTCTGGGCATGTCTTTATCCCAGCATTATGCTTCCCTGATATCTGCTCCTGCTATCAGTTTTATGTATTTTCTGTATTCAAGAGACTTTTATCTGTCTGTCACTGTGCTGCACGGTAGGATAAATGTTTGGTGACAGGCTGCAAGATATAGGAAAGAAACCGCACATCTTTGACTGTATGAGATGCACAAGCTTTGATGTTCAGATTCATGACAGCTCTTTCAAAAATGGGTGTCATACAGAGTCAAAATGCAGACTAGTGTCTTAAAGTGCTTTCATAGTGTTCTATTGCGAGAAGTTTTCTTCAGTCCTCCTCTTTGCTTTTTCTTTTTCAGCAACATGCGTTTCCTGATGATAGCGCTTGCCTACTCCGTGCCCACAGGGGTTGTTGCCGGCTGGGCCGGTGTGTTGGACATGATTTTAACACCTGCTAAAGTCAGCCAGGTAAGACATATTCCATATTCCATGCTGGGCCCATTTAGATGATACATTTTAAGTAATTATAGACTGTTATGAAATAATCCAAATATAGACCTGATTGCTTTCACACGTCCCCATGTGTTTCAGTATGCTGTGTGTCTGCATTTATCAGATGTACAAATCGCTTGCACCTTCTATGAGTGTAATTATGATCAAAATGAAATGTAATTTCCCTGGATTAAATGGTTATTGACTCATAATTAACCCTGGGAGTACAAACACACACATTGAAGTATTGACTAGAAACTCTGACCGAAAAAAAACTGTTGGCCTTTCTATACTTTCTCATTAAAAAACTGGCAGGCCTGAATGGGTGGACTTTGAACTTCAAAACAAGCTGTTAAAAACGTCTAATTATAGTTTTGAAAATCCAGAGCTATCCATATGAAGATAGCCCTCTCCATCCTTTCCCTCTCCAGACAGAGCTCATCAAAATCTAATCAAACATACATGCTCAAGACGCTTTTATTTGCATACTCACAAAAGTACTCCATCTTTGATGGGCCAACCACAGCTTAATGAGATGAGCTCTCCACCTCAGAGTTTCTGATTCTCCCCAGCCTCCTCACATTTGCATCTGAAATGTGAGAGCTATGGGCCAAAGCAATCATGTAACATTCTAGGCCCAGCTGAATTACGGGCTTGCGGAGACAAAGATGATGTTTTCATGTCTTGTAGTTTCTTTTCCAGGTAAACTAGGTGGTCTTTCAACTGGTAGAAGGCCTTTTTCCTTTTTTCCTCAATATGTATCTGCTGCCAAAGCCGTTGTGAGACTAATTTGAATTTTCCATCTTCTCATTCAAGTCTCAGTTCTTTATTTAACAACAATTGAAAGCGTACGCCGCAAGTTTTTCCTTCTCCCGCTATTGTTGAGAAGGTCTTTTTTCCTAGGCATTTAAATTTGGTTGAAGAGAAATAAGTGTTATCAGACATGATAACTGAAATTATATATAGATTTCTAGTAGCCCATTGTAAGGAAAAAAAGAGGAAGCGCTCACAAGACAGCAGTGTATTGATATTCCTCAAACTTTCTGGTTGGGGATTTGTTCCAAACCCCAAACTCTTAGTATTAAATTAATTCAGGCTGGACCACTTTGGAAACCTGGCATTGAAAAACTAATTTCAGAATTACTGCAGAATATAGAAACCTTGGCTTTGCTGGTAGCATTTTATGTTAACTGTTGTGTATTTACAGTATAATAGGATTCCATTTTACAGAATTGGTGCAAATTGCTGTCCCACAACTTAAAAACACTTTTAAAAATCAAATCTTAGATGTTTACTAAGATCCTTGTATTATGTGTTGAAACCCACAATAATATTTAAAATGTCCTTAGGCTAATATATATAAAATCATCATTTAGTGAGTACTTGAAATTGGGAGGTACAATTGAAATATTTTTTGCATTTTATTCCATTGTTGTTTTTAAAAAATATCTTTTTGATTTTTAAAAAAAGTGACGTTAAAAATATATATATATTTTATATTTTCTTTGTAAATTATGAAGACATTTTCATGTCACTACCGAAACAGTGTATGTTTTAGTCCATTGGCTGAGACTGATTTTAACCACACCCCTACATTTACGATCAGGAAATATTTGTCACTCTCTCAAACAGCAACGTGGTGATTAGACAAGTCCAATCATTTTGAGGTAAATGTGTTCAAAAGTATGGAAAATCTGTGTGTAACTTTAAGGACCGTCACTAGCAAACACCATTTTCTATAATTAAACACACTTCTTTGGAAGTTATTCTATATCATTTAGTTTTTATATACGTACAACTGTTCAGAATGTTGCTAGCTAACCATGTGCTGATTAGCATCATTGACCTAGGTTCAAAAGTGTCTAAAATTGTCACTACTGAAACATTCACGACCAAAACATTTGATGAAGTTTTGGTGGAGACATCTTTGGTTTTTTTGGGTGTCACTACCATAACAGTCACAACCAAAAAAAACATGTCATCAGTGTTTCGGTAGTGACAAAAGGGAACAAATAATCCCTTATTTGTGGGAAATAAAAAAAAATTTAGTACAGTTATGAACATTTTTAGTATTTTACTATGTTTCAGTAGTGTTTAAGTATGTGAGTTAAAATTCTGTAATGTGATCACTATCGAAAATGTGCTGTCACTACTGAAACATGGGAATTATCAACTAAGTGGTTATGATAGTGTTTGGTTCAATGTATATTCAAACTAATGTATCTTTAATTTTGAAATCAGTATGATCAACTTTTTGCCTTTTACAAAGAAAAGTTTGATTCGAAATACAACAAATCTAATACATCACACTTGAAATATTGTTAAAATTGTAATTGTTATTGATTTACCTAAAAAAACTTTTTAGTAAAATAGAAAATATATATTTTCAAGGAAGATGTAAGCAATATCTTAAAAGGCCAATATAACCCTTCTTATTAAATTATATTTTAGTGTGTTTCGGTAGTGACAAATTTGGGGAGAGGACATAATATTCCAAAATTTTTCTGAAAATACAATATAATAATTAACTGCACAATTACTAGAAATTTGTAGCTTGGATATTATATTATAGAATTTGCTTGCATACAAACCAATTTTGTAGAATGGCCCATATACAACCTTAATGCAAACTACAATTAATTCTATCTAGTATTGGGTATTGTGACCAATTCGGCGATTCGATTTAATTCTTATTTTTATGGTTTCGATTCGATTCGATTCGATTCGATATCGATTAGCTATCAATATTTCATTTAAAATGTTAGTTTTGCAGACATGGGATCCATATTTTGATATAAATGCTGGTAACTGAAACTCTCCTACTTAAGTTTATTACTGAAATACACATCTACATTAATAATAGGTTGCACACAGTTGTTTATTTTAAACAACTTTTATTTTAAATGAACACTGTAACAAGAAGTCATAAATATGTGCATCCATTGTACACCATGTAAACAAACTGCAAAATGCACATTACTGTAAAAAAAAATAAAAAGACTGTAAATGTGCAACAGTGAAATCTATTAAGAACTTCAAACATGTTTAAGAAATAAAACATTTTTCTAAATTCAAAACGTTCAAAACAGGCCAATCATAATACAAAGCATTCTAACTGTCCATAAAACTAACAGTTCTTAACTACAGCCTAATCATTTTTGATCACCAGATTTTTCTGCAAAAAAAGCAGCTGATGGTGACACCTTCAGGACGAGAGATGAATATTCATATCCTCTTACGTGAAGCATGCGCATTAAGAATCGATTCGGGGATTTCCCGAATTTATATTGTTGCGTTAAACTGAAGATCGATTAAAATCGGAGAATCAATATTTTTTACCCAGCCCTACTATCTAGCGTTTATAGTTTTTTTTCTTGATACCTAATTCTTGGACTTGAGTTTACTTTACGCTGAATGATTTCTCTTTTGACTTCTGATGGAAAGCAATAAAAAGCATCCAACTGGCGTATGAAATGTAATTTGCCAATGAGGTTAGAAGCATTAGAAAGTTTATATTCTAAAGCTGTTATTAAAGTTCTTGCGTTTTGATCAGTGTCGGAAGTCAACAACAAATACGTTTCCACAATTGCACACAGTAATTTGCAAATGGAACGGTAGAACCCTGAGGCAGTAAGCATGTAGAGTTGTACAACAATAATTAGCATCATTTAAGCGCATGGTCCTCCGCTACATTAATCAGTCTTGTCTAATTGCTTCATTAATGGTGAATGGCCATTAAGCCTGCGCACAATGGCTGTGCACTGATTAGACAGACACCTTTTGCCCTTGGAAAGCCATCATCAAACTGAAGGTTTGAACTGAGACATTAAAAATGACTGTTTTTATCAGAGCTGCCTCAAACTGCTTGATTTTGTGGTGTGTGTGTGTGTGTGTGTGTGTGTGTGTGTGTGTGTGTGTGCGCGTGTGTGCGCGTGTGTGCGTGTGTGTGCGTGTGTGTGCGTGTGTGTGCGTGTGTGTGCGTGCGTGTGCGTGCGTGTGTGTGCGTGTGTATGGAACTCTTTCACCCTGATTAAAACTATAGGTGTTGCAGTGTGGTTTTCTGATTTAAAACCCATTTCAGTCAGTCATGCCATGTTTTTTGCCCTTAAGGTTTCCAGTGTAAACATGTTAGTGAGCTGAGAGCTCCAAGCAAGGAGGTCTAGAATACCTGGAAAAGATGTTAACATTCTCAGAAGGATGTGATTCGTGTGATATTAGTTTATACTGACACCCATATGATGTATGATGTTTTTGTTTGTTTGGGCTGGATTTAGCACTGTGCCTAGCTGAGGCTTGTCACCCCTGTATTTTCTGTTGAATCTGTTTATAACTTTGTTGTTTTTGATTCAGTGTTGTTGTTGTTACCTTACTAGATCAAGTAATGTCCAAAGCATTTCATAAACTGCATAGACTACATATAACATCATTTAAATGGGGGTATCCTCCGTATCATTCTCCTTCTTGTCCCGAGTCCTAACAATTCCAGTGCACTATGCTGCATAACAGAAAAATTAGAATTTGAAATAATGCTTTGGACACACATGAGTTACACTTTTCGCCAAAAGAAATAGCATAGTGTATGATACCTCTTTCATTTCCTAGGGGGAAATAGCAGCGGTACAGCAGACATAAATCACACAATGGAAATAGCAATTAATACATCCAGGGGCACAGGAACAGGGGGGACCAAACCTCCCTGCCGGCCCCCACTCCCCCAAACTTTAAGGCACATCACCATCGGCTGATATTAAATTATGTATGCTACCTCTGTTGGCTCACATTAAAAGCACATGATATATTACATTCTGATTATGTGCTGTGATTTACTGTAGTTTTAGCACTTGATGTTTATTTCACGTAGATAAAGATGTCTTTTACCCCTGCAGTAAGACATTTCATTAGTACATGTATCCTCAGAACGTATAAATTCTCAGAGCAGCGGCGCCTTATTGCCGGTTATTTAGATTGTCTAGAGAGAAACTTTGACAGTGTTAAAGGGATAGTTTACCCAAAAATGAAAATTTTGTCATTAATTACTCACCTTTATGTTGTTGCAAACCCATAAGACATTCATTCATCTTTGGAACACAAATTAAGATACGGTTGAGGTCAAAAGTTTACATACACTTTGCAGAATCTGCAAAATTGTAATCTGTGTGGTTACCTGAATGATCCACTGAATGATATTTTTTTTTTTTTTTTTTTTTTTTTTTAGTGATAGTTGTTTATGAGCCCCTTGTTTGTCCTGAACAATTAAACTGCCCGCTGTTCTTTACAAAAATCTATCAGGTCCCACAATTATTATTTTTTTTTCATTCATTTTTATATATTTGAACCCTTTCCAACAATGACTGTATGATTTTGAGATCCATCTTTTCACACTGAGGACAACTGAGGGACTCATATGCAACTATTACAGAAGGTTCAAACACTCACTGATGCTTCAGGAAGAAACACAATGCATTAGGAGCCAGGGTGTGAAAACTTTTGACCACAACTGTATTTTTAATGAAATCTGAGAGCTTTCTGATCCTGCATAGACAGCAACCCAACTGACACGTTCAAGGCTGAGAAAAGTAGTAGAACATTGTTAAAATAGTCCATGTGACATCAATGGTTCAACCTTAGTCTTATGAAGCTACAAGGATACTTTTTGTGTGCAAAGACAAAAAAAGCTTTATTAGCTTAATTTTTTCCCCTTCTGTGTCAGTCTTCAAACTACTTTTAATAATAAAAGTCATTATTTTTGTTTTTTTGCACACAAAAAGTGTTCTTGTAAAATTAAGGTTGAACCACTGATGTCACATGGACTATTTTAACAATGTCCTTACTACCTTTCTGGGCCTTGAACATGTCAGTTGCATTGCTGTCTTTGCAGGGTCACAAAGCTTATCATCAAAAATATCTTGTTATATCTTATATAATTTGTGTTCCGAAGATAAATAAAAGTCTTACGGGTTTGGAACAACATGAGGGTGGGTAATCAATGACAGAATTAAAAGAAATGAATATTTCTTTTAATTTCAGAGGTAAGCTCTACTACATCCTATAACAACATGAAATTTGTATATTAATTAGCATGATTCATGAATATTAAATAGGTACTGTGACACTCTGGCCTAGGAAGATTAGCTAACAGTGAGCAGAGTAATATTCTTGAGCCCAGAATAGCGGAATTACAATCCACCTCAAGACATAACGAGATTCAGCTCAGGGTGCGGTTGTACATCCTGATAGCTGCAGGTTGGAAGGACCTTAAGGAAATGTTCTGTTGTGAGATCAGTGTTTTGCTGAAGGTGCTTTCCTGTGCAGTGACAGTCCTGTAGCAGTGGGTGAGAGATGTTGCTCCTGATGCTGGAGAGCTTAGCCAGCATTCCTCTCTCCATCCCCACCCTCGGGGAATCGAGGCTGATGCCCAGAAAAAGCCAGCTTTTCTAATCACTCTGTTAGCATCGCTAGCTATCAAATCAGCCAAATCAAAGACTAACGCTGTTAGTGTTTCCAACCAGAATTATTATTCTACTTACTTATGTGGTATGTTATAGAGCAGTTTATTCAATTTCTCTAATCTAAGTGGACAAGAGGCAAGTGTGTTTGCGTTTCCAATGTGTTCTAGAACAGTTTTTGTTGGCTGAGAAGACATATACAAACAGATTTGTTAAATAAAGCTATTGTCTTACAGTTAAATTGTTATTCTAAAAAACCTTTTAGCTGAACCAGAAATATTTAATCAGTTGAGGTCAAAAGTTTACCTTACAGTATCTGCAAAATGTTAATTATTTTACCAAAATAAGAGGGATCATACAAAATGCATGTTCTTTTTTTATTTACTACCGACCTGAATAAGATATTTAACTTAAGAGACATTTACATATAGTCCACAAGATAAAAATAATAGTTGAATTTATAATAATGACCCCGTTCAAAAGTTCACACTGGGCTTGATTCTTAATACTGTGTTGTTACCTCAGTGGTCCACAGCTGTGTTTTTTTGTTTAGTGATAGTTGTTTATGAGTCCCTTGTTTGTCCTGAACAGTTAAACTGCCTGCTGTTCTCCAGAAAAATCCTCCAGGTCCCACAAATTCTTTGGTTTTCCAGCATTTTTGTGTATTTGAACCCTTTCCAACAATGACTGTATGATTTTGAGATCCATCTTTTCACACTGAGGACAACTGAGGGACTCATATGCAACTATTACAGAAGGTTCAAATGCTCACTGATGCTTCACAAGGAAAAACAATGCATTAAGAGCCAGGAGTGTAAACTTTTGTTTAGAACAGTATGACGATGTTTACATTTGTCTTATTTTGCCTAAATACAGGTCCTTCTCAAAAAATTAGCATATTGTGATAAAGTTCATTATTTTCTGTAATGTACTGATAAACATTAGACTTTCATATATTTTAGATTCATTACACACATTTGAAAGTAGTTCTAGCCTTTTATTGTTTTAATATTGATGATTTTGGCATACAGCTCATGAAAACCCCAAATTCCTGTCTCAAAAAATTAGCATATTTCATCCGACCAATAAAAGAAAAGTGTTTTAATACAAAAAAAAGTCAACCTTCAAATAATTATGTTCAGTTATGCACTCAATACTTGGTCGGGAATCCTTTTGCAGAAATGACTGCTTCAGTGCGGCGTGGCATGGAGGCAATCAGCCTGAGGCACTGCTGAGGTGTTATGGAGGCCCAGGATGCTTCGATAGCGGCCTTAAGCTCATCCAGAGTGTTGGGTCTTGCGTCTCTCAACTTTCTCTTCACAGTATCCCACAGATTCTCTATGGGGTTCAGGTCAGGAGAGTTGGCAGGCCAATTGAGCACAGTAATACCATGGTCAGTAAACCATTTACCAGTGGTTTTGGCACTGTGAGCAGGTGCCAGGTCGTGCTGAAAAATGAAATCTTCATCTCCATAAAGCTTTTCAGCAGATGGAAGCATGAAGTGCTTCAAAATCTCCTGATAGCTAGCTGCATTGACCCTGCCCTTGATAAAACACAGTGGACCAACACCAGCAGCTGACATGGCACCCCAGACCATCACTGACTGTGGGTACTTGACACTGGACTTCAGGCATTTTGGCATTTCCCTCTCCCCAGTCTTCCTCCAGACTCTGGCACCTTGATTTCCGAATGACATGCAAAATTTGCTTTCATCCGAAAAAGTACTTTGGACCACTGAGCAACAGTCCAGTGCTGCTTCTCTGTAGCCCAGGTCAGGCGCTTCTGCCGCTGTTTCTGGTTCAAAAGTGGCTTAACCTGGGGAATGCGGCACCTGTAGCCCATTTCCTGCACACGCCTGTACACGGTGGCTCTGGATGTTTCTACTCCAGACTCAGTCCACTGCTTCCGCAGGTCCCCCAAGGTCTGGAATCGGTCCTTCTCCACAATCTTCCTCAGGGTCTGGTCACCTCTTTTCGTTGTGCAGCGTTTTCTTCCACACTTTTTCCTTCCCACAGACTTCCCACTGAGGTGCCTTGATACAGCACTCTGGGAACAGCCTATTCGTTCAGAAATTTCTTTCTGTGTCTTACCCTCTTGCTTGAGGGTGTCAATGATGGCCTTCTGGACAGCAGTCAGGTCGGCAGTCTTACCCATGATTGCGGTTTTGAGTAGTGAACCAGGCTGGGAGTTTTTAAAAGCCTCAGGAATCTTTTGCAGGTGTTTAGAGTTAATTAGTTGATTCAGATGATTAGGTTAATAGCTCGTTTAGAGAACCTTTTCATGATATGCTAATTTTTTGAGATAGGAATTTTGGGTTTTCATGAGCTGTATGCCAAAATCATCAATATTAAAACAATAAAAGGCTTAAACTACTTCAGTTGTGTGTAATGAATCTAAAATATATGAAAGTCTAATGTTTATCAGTACATTACAGAAAATAATGTAAAAAATAATGAGGGCTCGGGTCTGAGAGTCTCGGGCTGGGCTCGTGCAGGACTCTATTCGTTCCCTCGTTTGAATTAAATAAGATCTGAGCAATACCTCTCGCTTGAAATCGTATTCGCGTTTAAAATTACAATAGCGGCAGCTTTTATAGCAAAAGATATACGGCCCTTTTCTGTGGTGGAAAACCCCGGGTTTCGCCACCTGTTAAATACACTGGAGTCGCAATATAAGCTTCCCTCACGCAGACACTTTTCAGAAAAGATTATGCTTATGAACTTGTAATGCGCCGAGTCGGGATAGCTCGCCTAACTCACGTTGCAGCAGAAAATTAACCAAACCGCACATGGGTCGCATTCCACATCTTGAGCTTTATTCTCCTGGCAACAGCATTACTTATTTAAGAAGACAACTTAAATGAGCAACAGAAATGAGAAGTAAAACCATCGCACCCGCAAACATGCGGTACTCATGGCATATAGCTGCAGACTGTGCACAGAACAGAACTCTGCTCTTAAAGGAGCCACAACATTTTCACCCGTTACAAACTCTACAACGAAACCAAAGCCCAGGTATTTACATTTGTGTATTTATTCTAAATGTTGCTGTTGTGTTCTGTGTCCAGACTTTAGTTTTGTTTGAAACATTCAAGAAGTGTTTTTTTTTTTTGAGAAGGTAAGATTAAAGTTTCAGTTCATATATCTGACTGTTTGTATTTATTAAGACAATTGTATATATTTGAAGTAAAATTGAAAAATGAGTATGCATTGTCAATGCATCGTGATGCATCGAGATATTGTATTGAACCGAATCGATGACATGATAATCGTAATCGAACCGAATCGTAAGACCAGTGTAGGTTCACACCCCTAAAATTTACCCTAATCTTCAAATTCAAAAAGTTTTCACCCCCTGCTCTTAATGCATTGTTTCCCTCTGAAGCATCAGAGAGTTTAAACCCTCTGTAATAGTTGCATATGAGTTTCTCAGTTGTCCTCAGTGTGTAAATATGGATCTCAAAATCAAAATTTTATACAAAAATACAAAAAATACAAAAAACTAAAATGCTGAAAAACCAAAGAATTTGTGGGACTTGAAGATTTTTTCTGAATAACAGTGGGCAGTTTGACTGTTCAGGGCAAACAAGGGACTTATAAACAACTATCACTAAACAAAAAATAAATAAATAAATAAAATACAAAAAAAAACATCAAAAATAATTAACATTTTGCAGATTCCGCAAGGTGTATGTAAACTTTTGACCTCAACTGTAACTATTTATCTATCTATTAAATTGTTATACTATTTCACTATATTCTATTTTTCATTCTACTGTATTTTTGATCAAATAAATGCAGCCTTGGTACGCATAACAGACTTCTTTCATAAACATACCAAGAAACTTACCAACCCAAAACTTTTGTGTGTGTGCTTTGACAAAAAACAAAAAAACAAAAAACATACTAGGTCTAAGCAACATCTTATTTAATCCTCATAGAGAAACTTGTTTTGTTCTTCCTGCTCTTATCAATACTATGGTTGACCTTAGCCATGCCTGATATAGACCATCTCTTTTATGAAGTCTGTTG
Source organism: Garra rufa (assembly GCF_049309525.1). Classification (NCBI taxonomy): domain Eukaryota; kingdom Metazoa; phylum Chordata; class Actinopteri; order Cypriniformes; family Cyprinidae; genus Garra; species Garra rufa. The sequence continues at coordinate 34,160,980 of NC_133368.1, read as the reverse complement.
CTGAACAAGACTGTTCATCAAAGACCTGTTCGTGGACAGCATGATGTCTAGCAGTTTATTCTTCTTTCTGATCGACACTGCAGATGCCCCTGGCTTACTATCTATCTAGCTGCTCTAGAGTGATGTCCAGCATCACAAGCAGTGAATAATCCCATCTGATCACACCTTTCTTTCCTCTCACAGGTGGACGCTGGCTGGATTGGTTTCTGGTCCATAGTTGGAGGTTGTGTGTTCGGTGTGGCCATGGCGAGGTGAGTAATGGCCGTATGCATGAGAAATGATGGTGGTGTTGTCATACATTAGCATTTGTTAGCATTTACTTTACATGTATTGTCCAGTGACTTGAAAAGCAAAAGCAGCAGACCCTAAAACATTAGTCACACATCAGCATTCCTTCCTTTTTAAAAGAAACCAGGGCTGAGTTTTACTTACTTATTTTAGTGAGGTCGATAGTGAGGGTTTTTTAGCAGTGGAGCTTTTAAGGGGCTGAATTTAGAGTTTTTTTTTACTTCTTAGGGAGCAATTTAGCATGCTGAAAGCGTGTTGTAACTGTTGGGGCTGTCAGCATGCTAAATCTCTCTCTAAATTCATCCTCTTTAAAGCACCGCAGTTACAGCCATCAAAGCATCGCTTTTGTAACAAATTGACTACCTTCAACAAAACACTTCTAAACAAATCTAAAAAAAATGGTTGCACTCCAAGTATATTTTAATTGTTGATATACATTCATGCTGACATCTTTGGCCATTGCATTGTCTCTCAGTGCATTCAATGGGTGTTAAAAATTGTTTTAAACTAAAAAATCATCTAAAGATCACAGTGGTCTGTTCTGCTTTCTATTTTACAACACAAGCAGACATCCAACGTGAACGCTTATGGGCCCAAACACAAAAACAAAGAAAAATGCAAACGAATGCCATGTGACTGTGGTGTTACCTTAATCTGGGCCCAGACTGAAAAAGCTATCAATGAGCGTGTTATTCTGCGCATACATGAGAAGAATTAACTTTCCATAACTCTCCAGTCTCGCTCACCACAGATGGATCTTGTGAAAATCATTACAGATGAGATGCAGACAAAGTGTGTGTCCTCTCTGCACTCTTGAGTTTTTGCCAATCAAAAGTTTGCTTGCTTTCGTCAGTTCCGTTTTTCCAGTTGTGCCCTGGTTTGCTAATCTAAACAGCTAATCAGATTGGGCTCTCTCACAACACCAATTTCACATTCTCAATTGGCCAAAAAGCCACAGACAGTGCCAACAGTAAAAACACACCACAAAAACTAGGCCAGCAGACCCTGGAAAACACGACCCCAATCCTGTGCAGTGACACAAGGCAAACTAGAGACTAACTAGTCATTCAGGCAGCACATTGACTAGTCAGTTTTAAAGATATGTAGTTTTGCCAAGCGACAACCTCCCGCTCTCTCTGTTGAAGCCAACACGGAAATAACTTGCAATTCATCGACTGGCCGCTAGAGACTAGCTGGAAAAGGGAGTCAATTCCATTGACTCTCCATGTTAAAATGCCCAACTTTACAGCAGAAAATAATATGTTTACAGCCTAGTACAAAAAGTGGTTTTGGTTTATATAGCTAGTTTTGCCCTTCTTGTCAACTGAGGGGGTGATTTTTTTTTTTTTTTATAAAAGTTATATTAAGTTATATTAAGTAATGCATAATTAAGGGTGCGGCCACTTGAGTGACAGGTGGATTGCCGCTGCTGTCACCACTGTTGCACTAGGCAGGTGTGGTTTTAGCAACCAGCTCCACCCACGTCCTTCCTTATTGTCAAATTTCGATTATCCGGGAGTGACGCACAGTGACGCGAATCCAAGATGGCGGCGGCCGACTCCCACCCACTATGAGCTTCAAAATAGCTCTTCAGAAACCTATTTGTGACGTCAAGTGACATATTTTTTTTTACAGTCTATGAGTTTTGCCTTTCGTGTCGCCCTACTGTTATAAATAACAAAATTAGTCTCCCACACTTTTTGGGAGATAATCAATATATGTTTTGCTTTACTTTGCTTGACAGTGGTGTGAAGGAAGAAATGTAGACAGCTGGTAAAAGTATTACTTTTTGAAACCAGCACTGAATCATTATAGGAATGGGCTAAACAATGTGGTCATCCTTTTTTGCCAATCAAAGGTTTGTGTGCTTTCGTCACTTACATTTTTCCAGTTGTGCACTGGTTCACTAAGCTAAACAGCCAATCAGAGTAATCTCTCTCACGATGGACTTTTGACGCCAATTCCACATTCTCAATCGGCCAAAAAGCCGCAGACAGACTAGTGCCAACAGTAAAAACACCACAAAAACTAGGCCAACAGACCCTGGATGACACCACCCCAATCCAGTGCAATGATTCAAGGCTAACTAGAACTATTCATTCAGGCAGCACACTGACCAGTCAGTTTTTTAAAAATATGTAGTTTTGCACGTCTAAACTGTCGCCCTACTGTTATAAATAACAAAAATGTTCAACTCCAAGTATATTTTAATTGTTGATCTGCATTCATACTGGCATCTTTGGCCATTGCATTGTGTCTCAGTGCATTCAATGTGTGTTAAAAATAATTTTAAACTTTTTTAAAAAAGTGTCTCAAGATCACTGTGGTCTGTGGTTTTAAAGCAAAAGCAGAAATCCTACGTGAACGCATCTTACGGGCCCAAACAAAACAAAAACAAAGAACTAACAACAACAAAAGCTGACTATGGTATCACCTCATGTTACCTGTGTCTGTGCCAATCAAAGGTTTGTGTGCTTTCGTCACTTACATTTTTCCAGTTGTGCACTGGTTCGCAAAACTAAACAGCCAATCAGAATGATCTCTCTCACAATGGACTTCGACGCCAATTCCACATTCTTAATCTGCCAAAAAGCTGCAGACAGACTAGTGCCAACAGTGAAAACCCATCACAAAAACTAGGCCAACAGACTGTGGAAGACAGGACCCCAATCCAGTGCAATTATGCAAAGCTAACTAGAGACTAACTAGTCATTCAGAAAGCACACTGACTGGACACTCTCACACACTCACACACGCACACACACACGCACACTATAATATGCCGTTATACTCCATAGAACTCTATGTAAAAACTAAGCTTTATTTGCAAAGGCCTATCTAAAGGGTTAATGGGGCCAACTGATAATCAACAGTAACATTTACTAATTTTACCTCTTCCCAATAGGGAAAACCACAAACAATCAAGAATTCATCATTATATGGTGTCATGGCTTTGCAATCAAAAAATGTGGTTATAATGGAAGTCAATGGGGCAAAAACAGCCACAAACAACAAATGAGGGAGAAAAAGTGAAAATCTGATGCTGCGCCAAAACTAACAATGCATGAAAACCAATCTTCTTACTAATCTTTCACATGTCCAAGACTGTTAATAAGGTTAAAAAAAATCCAGTCCACAATTACCTTTTATATTGAAAATAAGTCATTTTGTGTGTTTTTTTTTTCCAAAATCAGTGACATCATTTATGAACTTTGCAATTAAAGAGTCAAAATCCTGAATTTTTTCAAAAGATTTGGTAGTTTTGATCAGGACTGAGGTTGATTAACAGATTTATGCAAAAAAAAAAAAAAAAAAAATTATCTGATAAATTTTTACAGCAGTTTAATTTAGTGGATTTCATCCACGAACATAACGAGAGGGTAGTAAATGTGAACAATGCACAAGGGTTAAAAAATATGTAGTTTTGCACGTCTAAACTGTCACCCTTCTGTTAAATATAACAAAATTAGTCTCCCACACATTTTTAGGAGATAATCATTATATTTTTAGTTTATTTTGCTTGACAGTGGTATGAAGGGAAAAAAATGTAGTTATTACTTTTTTTAAACTAACACTAGATCGCTATAGGATCTTTCATCATTTCCGTTTTTCTAGTTGTGCAGTGTTTCGCTAAGCTAAACAGCAAAACATTGGTCTCTTTCACAATGGACTTTGACACCAATTCCACATTTTCAATTTGCGAAAAAGCTGCAGACAGACTAGTGCCAACAGTGAAAACACACCACAAAAACTAGGCCAATAGATCCTGGAAGACACCATCCACATCTAGTTTAGTGATGTAAGGCAAACTACAGACTAACTAGTCATTTAGGCAGCACACTGACTGGTCAATTAAAAAATATGTAGTTTTTCACATGTCTAAACTGTCGCCCTACTGTTATAAATAACAACCCCCCACATTTTTGTAAGCATTATATTTTTGGGTTTATTTTGCTTGACAGTGGTGCAAAGGCAAAAAAAAATGTAGAGAGCTGGAAAAGTTATTACTTTTTGGAGCACTGGATCGCTATAGGAATGGGCTGAACATTGGGTGGTCATCATTTTTTGCTGATCAAAATTGGTTTGTGCACTGGTTCGCTAAACTAAAGCCAATCAGAGTGATCTCTCTTATGATGGAATTCGTTGCCAATTCCACATTCTTAGTCAGCCAAAAAGCTGCAGACAGACTAGTGCCAACAGTAAAAACACCACAAAAACTGGGCCAACAGACCCTGGATGATACCACCCCAATCCAGTGCAATGATTCAAGGCTAACTAGAGATTAACCAGTCATTTAGGCAGCACACTGACTAGTCAATTAAAAAAAAAAAAAATTTAGTTTTGCACGTCTGAACTGTCCGTATACTGTTATGAATAACAAATTTAGTCTCCCACGCTTTTTTGGGATATAATCATTATATTTTTAGGTTTATTTTGCTTGACAGTGGTGCAAAGGAAAAAATGCAGACAGCTGGTAAAGTTATTACTTTTTTGAAACCAGCACTGGATTGCTGAAGGAGTGGGCTGAATGGCGGGTGGTCATCCAACTTCCACTTTGCAACTAATCAATTAGGGCAAACGTCACAAAAAATAATGCATATTCATGGTAAAACCTACGCCAGGCACAGTTTGTGTGCTGAGCCACTGACAGAAAGAAAAACTTCCTGAGGAGGGAAGATATGAACTACAAAAGAAAAGTAGTTTTTTGACAAAAAATATGCATTTTTATATACATTATACTTGTCACAACAATATTTTAAGCCTAATTATTAAAGTTTCATGACAAAAATGCTAGAATGCTGACAGCGCTAGAAACTTTCTAAGGTTTTTTTTTAGCTTTTAAATGGTCTCTATAAGTGTATCCGTGGCAACTAGGCATATAAACCAGTGTCAAACTTATGTCGTACTTTTCAGGTCGTTCCTACGCTCCTGCTGGAAAGACATTATTTTGTCTCCGTTAAGCCACTTTTTTCAGGCTGTTTAGGATCCTCCCAGGTCCCAAAGCTAATTTATTCTCTTCCTACTAATTTATTGAAATCAGCTTTTGTTATGAACAGTGGGTGAAAATGCTAATGAAACGGTCACATCGCACAGACTGATTAAGACACTGGCGTAGAGAAGAGAGAAAGAGCAAACTGTTGTCTGCAAAAAAAAACAAGAGATTTGTCTGTCCCTGATGACTAAATGTTTGCAGAAGGGCCCCAATCAGCACATCCAGCCAGGTTCTGCATTTTGAAAACCTTTTAATTAGGCAAACTCTGCATTTAATCAGTTGTCACATTGCTGCACTGGATTTTGGGTTTGTACTAGAAATGCCGTTGTGATGGAGAGGGACAAAGAGGGTTAAAATATCAAGACTTGTGATCTGCCTTAGTTCTGTGTGTTATTCAAATGAGTTGTGAGCTACACACCAAATGGGGATTCGTAAAGCTGATTAAAGAATGCACACCCCGTCGGTTGCTTTGGCACTTTTACGTGTTTGCCTTTTTCTCACTTTGGCTGTTCACTTGGGACCGGTTGCCGAGAGAAGCAACAGATGCCCCACTAAGTCTCCACGGCAGCCTGGTCCTATTAGTGGTCGTTTGGCGAGTGATCTCTCATTAATGGGCCCCTGTGAGTTACGGGGTCCAGCGCCCTCCCTGTGCCACGAGTCGTGCAGCAAATGCGTTAACATGAGTTATTATACGCCACCAGCTCTTCGCCGCAGAGCTCAGCCCTTTGGGTCAAGTCCATGCTTTAGAAAAATGGATGCATTAAAATTGAGCTGCAGGGGCGATAGCTGCACATTCTAATTGATGCGATTCCGGAGGCGGATATAATAGCTGCAAGTCCTCGTCAAAGACTCGTCCTCATTCACCGTTATGGTAGAGTTGTACTAGACGGGTGTAACATAAGAGGCTGTCTCCGCAGGTCAATTAACGGTTTGTGGTGTGAGGTATGCTGAGCAGTTGGGCAAACACTGGGACGCCTGAAAAACCACCAGACTTTAATTGTCAGACAGCAGTCGGGAGGTAGGGGTGACATTGCTTTTTGAATGCAGAAGGCGGCGGCTTTGTGGGGTCAAGAAAGCGTGAACGACAGCCGATTAAAGTTAATGCTTAAAATTTAAAGGGACAGTAGACCAATTTCACCTTTTGTGTTCCATTAAAAAGTCATATGGTTTATAATGTCAAAAATGTACAGATAATTTACTCACCCCATAGTCATCCAAGATGTTTATGTTTTTCTCTTTTTAGTTGATAAGAAATTATGTTTCTTGAGGAAAACACTTCAGGATTTCTCTCCATAAAGTGGACTTCAGTGGTGCCCCCAAGTTTGAACTTCCAAAATGCAGTTTAAATGCAGCTTCAGAAGGGCTCTAAATGATCCCAGCCAAGGAAGAAGGGTCTTATCTAGCCAAACTATCGGTCATTTTCGAAACAAATTGACAATTTATATACTTTTTAACCTCAAACACTCATCTTGTCTAGGTCGAATAACTGTTTTTTTACCGGTTCTCATTTTCATTTTCTTCCCCAATTTCAAAGTCATCCTACGTCGCTGCAGAGGTACCAACCCAGTGTTTACAAAGTGAATAAGCAAAGAAGATAAAATGCCCTTTACAAAAAAAGGTAAAACTGCGATGTAGGGTGATTTTGAAGTTGATGGGAGTTTTTCGACCTAACTGTATTGACCCGGATTACACAGACTATGCATTTGAGGTTAAAAAGTATATAAATTGTCAATTTGTTTCGAAAATGAATTTTTTTTGCTAGATATGACCCTTCTTCCTCGCCTGGGGATCATTTAGAGCCATTTGAAGCTGCATTTAAACTGCATTTTGGAAGTTCAAACTTTGGGGCACCATTGAAGTCTATAACATAATTTCTTTACGACTGAAGAAAGAAAGAAAGACATGAACATCTTAGATGACAAAGGGGTGAGTAAATTATCTGTAAATTTTTGTTCTGGAAGAAACGTATCTTTTAAATGTTGTTTCAATATATGACATGTATTCTAAAACATATGACTTTTTAATGGAACACAAAAGTATCAGTATAATTCAGTATAATGAATGTAAATGGAGATCTGTGCTTTTAAACTTCCAAAATGATTTTAAAAAGCAACATAAATCATTGAAAGAGTAGTCTACGTATCTTATATGCATAAAATAATTGATGCCAAACATTTTGACATGCCATATTGGAATATATGCAAATATGAATGAGATTTGAGTGTCTTTTCTTCACATAAAATTAATAAATAGCTTTAGAACACTCAAAATATAACCTCGGGTATTAAAACTTGTATGGCTTAATATAACATAAGTGATGTCTCTTACTGAAATATGTAGTAGAAAACCCATAAAAGATTTAAGTTATTAAAAAAAAAATTGACCTTATTTTATACATATTTTGGACTATGGGAAGCTACTCAGGCTACCTGCTGCTATTTTTACCGCAACACAACTCGGAAAATAAAATACAAATACAATGACCACCGATACTGAAAGAGCTTACAGGTGGCGATGCATATAAGCGTATAGACCTAAACCAAATGCTGTACCATCAATTTTTTCTCACAAGGAGTCTAAACGCCCCCAGATATAGAGTGAAATCCGCGTTGAGAAACTCGTTCAGTGGCTGCAGTGTCATGACAAACGTCAGCTTTTTACATCCTGCCAGGATGGCATCTAGCGTTTCTTGTCTCTGCCATTTGTAAGCTGTTTCAGTATCTGTGGTCTACTAAAAGCCTCAGAAGGAGAGAAGAAAGATGTGGGTCTTTATGAAGTTCTGTTCATCCACAGGCATCTTCCCATACTTCTCTTCTTATCGCTAAGAAAGCATGAAGATTTACATCGTTTCTCTTGTTGCCTTTCAACTGAAAATTACAACCAAAAACTGCACAATGTGGCATTGTATCAATGTTTTATTTTCCGATTTGTTGTGGTAAAAACAGCAACAGGTAGCGACAGTAGCTCACTCAGTGCAACCATTTCACATCATCAAAATAACCCCAAAATATGTATAAAACGATGTGGATTTTTTAAATAATGTTAATCTTTAATTGGTTTTCTGCTACATATTTTAGTAGGAGACATCATTTACGTTATATTAAGCCATACAAGTGTAATACCCGGGGCTCCTTCTAAGTCATATAGATCCTTTTTATTACACTTTTCTGGTGTCCTCTGGTGATGAGCTAGGGGAACAACCTAATACACTTCTCCATTAGTGTTCACCGAATATAGAAACTCACAAACATGAGGGCGAGTAAATTTTGACAGAACTTTAATTTCAAGGTGAATAATTACTTTAAAATGCATTAAAGCTCATAAGCCGTCATTAAAATTGTTCATGCAACATATAAACAGCTGAAGTGTTTTTTATAATGGCTTTCATCTCTGTTGTGAAGAAAGGTGATGAAGAACATGCCCTAGGGATATTGCTATGTATCATGTTAGAGGTGCTAAAATGTGTCTGATGCCTGATGAGAGGAAACGGTGTGGAGAACTTTGTCAGAAATGATAAGTTAGTGCGGATCAAATATACAAGACTATGTGAGGATTTGTTTTGAGTCATCTCCAGTAGACAAGTCTTTGAGGGACAAGATTTTCTGCATGCGTCTGATCCCTGACGTGGGTGCCGAAAATAACATCTGTGAGAAAGTTTCACCTGCTTCTGCCTGTAATTTGCTTCCTCTGTAGCTTTTTTTTTTTGTCTTGTTCTGTCACCTTTGAGCTATGACTCGAGATTCAAGTTTCTCTCTCCTCCTCCTACTTTTCTTTGTTTTGTGTTTTTGCCCTCAGGTTTGCTGACTATATTCGAGGAATGCTGAAGCTTATTTTGGTGCTGATGTTTGCCGGAGCATCCTTGGCGGCCACCTGGTTTACTCTCACCTGCCTGACCAGGCTTACTCACCTGCCCTCCACTAAAGGTATACTGTGCTGAAAAGGGCAGTATGTTCTGCCTCGTGCACATCTACAAAACTCTCGCCCCACAGGGAGTCTGGTACGTGAACACCGGCATAGGCAAACTGCAATTGTATCTGTAAAAGGGAGCCAGAGGAACTCATTAAGTCCAGATCAGTGAAGGGAAAAGGGAGTGGGGCTCTAGAGAAGCTGGCCTGAAACAAACATATGCCCTATAGATCAGCCAGCTCAAATATTACCATCAATTATCATTTTATGCTTGGCACCTGACTTTTTTTATCTGCAGTCTCACAGAATTCCTGGCAGACAGAGCTCATAGACTCATGGGCCATCACTCCATCTGGCAAGATTTTATCGCGCACACGTGTCCCATTGCCATCCGTGGCTTCCCATGCCTCTCGTGATTCATATCTCATGCTAATGAACAGTAGGCTATGTTGTGGCAACATCAATTCATCAGAATCTATTCTAGCCGGAATAGTTATGCAAGGAATAATTGACAATGAACGTTCGCCTACCATGTCCGTGTAATTTAACAGTGCCGTTGTCATTTCCTTCACTTATACTAAAGTTACCAGTTGAATACCAGTACTTCCTTACATTCAATGTACCAAATTAACGCTCACCATGAGTCAAATGTGGGCATTTTTTGCACAGTGATGGGGTAATTTTGCTTCTATTCTAGTCGCTGTGACCTGCAAGATTTCTTTGAATGACATTCGACAAGATATGCCGTTGCTTAGAAGCAACAATGCATGCTTGAATAAACCCATTTCTTTGTAAATGTAACCACAGTGCAAGTGCGGATAGAACACGCATACAGAATCCTTATGCTTTATTGCTTCATTTCAGTGGTTGACAGAGCAGTTTGAAATAGATTTCTTGTTTCTGACTTCTGAGTAATATTCAAATAATAATATTCATTATGTAACATTGTTATGTAAGGAATAACTGACAATGATTGACATTGTGGCCACATTCTTACCTTGACTGTATAGGTGCCTTTGTAAGTTCTTTCACTCATACCATGATTATCACGTATATACAGTAGAAGTTAAAAGTTTACATAAACCTTGCAGAATCTGCAAAATGTTAATTATTTTACCAAAATAATAGGGATCATACAAAGTACATGTTATTGTTTGTTTAGTACTGACCTGAATAACATATTTTTACATAAAAGACATTTACATATAGTCCACAAGTTTTTTTTTTTTGTTTAGTGATAGTTGTTCATGAGTTTCACTGAACAGTTAAACTGCCTGCTGTTCTTCAAATCCTTCAGGTAACACAAATTATTTGGTTTTTCAGCATTTTTGTGTATTTGAACTCTTTCCAACAATGATGAATGATTATGAGATCCATCTTTTCACACTGAGGACAACTGAGGGACTGCAACTATTACAGAAGGTTCAAATGCTCACTGATGCTTTAGAAGGAAAAACGATTAATGAACCAGGGGGTGTAAACTTTTGAACGGAATTTTGCCAAAATATCATATTTTTTTCATTTAGTACTGCCCTTCAGAAGATACTTACATGTTCCCTAGAAGACAAAATAAGTTAAATTTACCTTGATCTTCAAATACAAAAAGTTTTCACCCCATCTTAATTTTTTTCTTCTGAAGTATCAGTGAATGTTTGAACCTTCTGTAATAGTTGCATACGAGTCCCTCAGTTGTCCTTGGTGAGACAAGAATTTAAAATCAGACAGTCATTGTTGGAAAGGGTTCAAATACACAAAAATGCTGAAAAACCAAAGAATTTGTGAGACCTGAAGAACTGAAGACTTTTCTGAAGAACAGCAGAAAGTTTAAATGATCAGGACAAACAATGGACTCATGAACAACTATCACAAAACAAACAAAAACAAAAAAAAGCTGTGTATCACTCAGGTACCAACACAGTATTAAGAATCAAGTGTATTTAAACTTTTGAACAGGGTCATTATTATAAGTTCACTATTATTTTGTCTTTTATGTAAAATATCTTATTCAGGTCAGTACTAAATAAAAAATAACATGCATTTTGTATGATCCCTCTTATTTTGGTAAAATAATTAACATTTAGCAGATTCTGCAAGGTGTATGTAAACTTTTGACTTCAACTTGTATAAGACATTTGTGTTTAGAACAAAATTACATTAAAAAGTTGGGAATCATTATGAACTTTGAAAGCATTTGATGTTTTTATTCACCAAGGTTGCATTAAATTGGTCAAAAATTACACTACTTGTGTGAGGTCAGTAAGATTTTTTAAAAGGGAATTTATTCTTTTATTCAGCAGGATCTATTGAAAATGACAGTTAAAACATTTAAATTAAATTCATTTTTAAATAAATGCTGTTCATATGAACTTTATATTCATCAAAAAATCCTGAAAATATGTATTACGGTATCCACAAAAATGAAAAAAATAATATTAAACTTATCAACTTGATTTAATGTGATTATAATAAGAGATGTTTCTTGAGCAGGAAGTCAGCATATTAAAATGATTTCTGAAGCATCCTGTCACACTGAAGGCTGGAGTAATTTATTCTTCACATGAATAAATTACATATTGAAATATTCAAATAAAATCATTATTTTGAATTCTAATACTATTTTACAGTTTTTACTGTATTTTTGATTAAATAAATGCAGCCTTGGTGAGCATAAGAGACAAAAAAAATTTAACCTAAACTTTAGAACACATGCATTAAAGCATCTATGTTTCAAATTATTATTTGTAAATGCTTGCAGTATTTAGGGTAAAGTTTTAATGCAACATTTCCCATAGGTGTTAAAGTCTTGTTTGTTTATCTATAATACTGTTTTCTGATTATTTCCTATCCAGTCTTTTAGTTTTTAGCTCATTTTTTAAAACTAGTGTTTGCTCTGTACTTTTCAATGACACTGCCAGCTGAGGGGTCTGTTTCTCCAACTGGAGACTCTGATGTGCTTGTCCTCTTGTTGTTGTGCATTGGGCTGTCCATTTATCTCTCTGCCCTGGTTAGAACCAGTTTGTGTTCTTCTTTTAAAACAGAACTGCACACTCACACATGAAACAGCTTCTCATCCTTTAAAATGACAATAGACTCATGACTTTCAAAAGTAGGGTGTTTTTTCTTCCCAATTTTTAAAATAAATTGAATTTTGGAATGAAAGTGTATTTAATACTGCAATTTCCACACTTCATTAAACTCCATGCTGTGCTAAGATAAAAAGAAAGGTTTCTTGTAGTACCAACTTAGAACATTATAATCATTACTTACGCGTTTCTTAGTCCATTAGAGTAATATGTGCTGAAATGGTGTTTGCCAGCACAGGAAATTTTGATTAGAAAGTTCAAATATTAATTTGTAAGGTTGTCTTTCTTTTCTTGTGTAAAGAATGAAGTATTCTAGAAATATATTTGTGATACAACCCTTTCTCTCTGTCTCTCTGCTCCCTTAGCCACTCTCTACACATCCTGCATCCTGGTGGGTATCTTCATCAACAGTAGTGTGCCCATTTTCTTGGAGCTGTTCATTGAGACGGTTTACCCAGTTCCTGAGGGCATCACCTGCGGAGTGGTCACTTTCCTCAGCAACCTCTTCACTGGACTTTTGCTGTTCTGCCTCACCTTTTACTTTACAGGTACGTTGATGTTTTAACTCTTGAAGGGCAAGGCTTTCCCTCAGCCCAGGCACACGAGTAAAACTTATAGACTTACACTTAGGACAGTGTCATTGTCCCAATGTCATTGTCCTCCTGAATGATGATTAACTTTCTGAGTAAGGATGTTCTGATGAAAAAATGTGCAGGGAGATTGACTTGTCTGTCCTATCTTGCTGTGTAAATAGTAGCTTCCATCTCAATATTCATGAGTCACTTTCTGACAGGTTTCCTTGGATTGACAGGTAGTCCGTGATAGTTTTATTCTAGCTCTTGCTGTTGGGGGACACCATTTCGGCAGGTTGACACAAAGGCTGTTTGTGTTTTCCTTTCAAAAACAACATGTCTTGAGGCATTGTGTTTTGGTGCCTAAATAACACATACATAACATATACACATAAATAGCACATATGATCTCAATAATTATTAATAGTGTTCTCTGTTGCGAATGGGCAAAATCTTCCAAATCTTCCTGTGTCAAGGACACATTTCACAGCAAAACAATAAGAAAAATTTGCTATGAAGAAAATGTAAATATATATATATATGTGTATATATATATATATATATATTTTTTTTTTTTTCTTTTATGCCAAAAATCATTAGGATTAAATAAAGATCATGTTCCATGAAGATATTTTGTAAATTTTCTACTGTTAATATATCAAAACTTAATTTTTGATTAGTAATATGCATACCTAAGAACTCAATTTGGACAACTTTTAAAGGAGATTTTTTTTGCGTCCTTAGATTCCAGATTTTCAAATGGTTCTATTTTGGTCAAATATTGTCCTATCCTAACAAACCGTAAATCAATGGATAATTTGTTTTAGGATAATTAAGCACATTAATGCCACAGTTCTTCATAATTGGCCTGTTTTTTGTTTATTTTTTTGTTTGTTTTGAATGATCCTCATTACTGTAGTTATTATTACCAAGATAAAAAATTAAGTGTAATAAAATTAATATTTATATTATTGTATTATTTAAAAAAATATATAGTAATATAAATACACCTTTACAACTTGTTATGCATTAGAGTAATTAGAATTGGGTGTTTAATAACTTAATATTAAGACTCCTAATTGCAGACTTTATTTGATTTATGCTTTTATTTGTTCATTCATTCATTCGTTCATCCATCAATCTATCTATCTATCCAACCATCCATTTTTCATTAATTTATTTTATTTAGTACATTTTTTTTGTTTTATTGAGGGATAAAATCAGACTTGCAAAATGATTAAAGCATATTAAAACAAGTGAAAAAACATAGATGTGTATTAAACCTGAGCCAAATATAGGAAACAGAATGTGTCTATTATATTTGGTACACTTTGCAATAAGGTTCATTAATTAACTACATTAATTAACATGAACTAAGAATAAACAATACTCACAGCATTTTTTAATTTTAATGTTAATTTCAGCATTTACTAATAAATTATTAAGATTCACATGTTGTGTTTGTTAACATTAGTTAGTGCACTGTGAACTAACATGAACAATGAACGACTGTTTTCATTAACATTAACAAAGATTAATAAATAGTCTAATAAATGTATTATTCATTAAGTTTTTTTACTTGAAACGTTTAGCAACCACCTAACCAATACTAAGAACATCCTAGAGCAACCTAGATCTCTAAAACTTCATGGCTGTGCCTGGGAAACCACCCACAACACTTGTGGTTGCCGGCAAGCACAGCTGACATTTTCTTCAGAAATTAGCATATGTTATAAATTATGGAGCTGTCAACCTCTGTTCACACTGACCGCTGTCAAGTCCAGATGCCCGCTGCGATACACTCATATCCACATTCTGTCATTGGCCTTGACTGACCGGCTGACGGGTCTCTTTTTTTTTATGAGCATTCAGGTTGCTGGACAGCTCCCAGACAGCAAAAACTCCTCAGTCTTCCTGCTGATTCTCTGGAGAAGATTAAATTGAGATGAGTGAGCTTAACTGGCTCATCCTTTCAAATCTGATTGGGTTATCGGTCCCAAATGAAGCCATGAGATTCGTTCTGCCTTTGTGTGGCTGTCAGAACAGCAGTGGCCCGCCAACACCGTGCCACGGCTGAAAATAACATCCACACAATGAGGTCTCTATAAATAGAAGGTTATTGCGTTGGCATTGCTATTGAGTTTTGAACACTTTGTTTCTGTTTAGGCCGACCGGTGTGTAGGCGCTGAAGAGATGATGGATGGATTTCTGTTTGTTTCATCAGAACCATCCTGCAACCTCTCGCTGTTTCCACTGGCAGAAAGCCCTTCTCGACATAATAAGCTCTCTGTTAACTAAATTGCACAAAATCTTCCTCTTAAAGGTGCAGTTCCACTTAAAATTGGACACCTAGGGAAATTAATAACACTTTCAAATGTGCACTTGCATAGGATGAAGCAGTATCACTCTTACACGTCCATTGATGTTTTGTCCTTTGTTGTTTTCATTGCCGTTTTCAATCTTCATAAGCTAGTTCTTAGAAGCAATGACCTAACCATGCGTGTTGCTGTCTAGTGGACCCACCAGTTAAATGCAGTCAATTCTAGACAAAGACACAGATGACGCACACTTAAAATGCTCACTAGACGTGAAACTGAAGTATACTTCTGCCTCAAGGGCACTTACACATTGGAGAGAGCTCTGACTCATCTCTCTAATCATGAAGACAAAAACTTATTTCTTATTAAATTTCATTGACATTCAAGAGTTTGAGGCCAGTAAGAATTATTTGTTAAGAAATGAATACTTTTATTCAGCAAAGTGACTATAATCATTTAGAATGTTACATAAGATTTGTATTTAAAAATGAACGCTGTTCTTTTGAACTTTTATGTTTATCAAAGCATCCTGAAATAAATGTATCATAGTTTCCATAAAAATATTAAAGAGATAGTTCACCCAAAAATGAAATTTTTGCCATTAATTACTCTCTTTGTCACACAAATTCTGATATTTTTTTAAGAAATCTAAATGCTTTCTGACTGCAAAAACAGCAATGCAACTTCTCGTAGCTTCATAAATTTACCATTGAACCACTGATGTGACATGGACTATTTTAACAATATACTTACTGCCTTTTGCCTTGAACGTGTCAGTTGTGTTGCTGTCTGTGCAGGATCAGAAAGCTCTTGGATTTCATCAAAAACATCTTAATTTGTTTTCAAAGATGAGCAAAGGTCTTACGTTTTTGAAATGACATAAGGATGAGTAATTAATGAAAGAATTTTTATTTTTGGGTGAATTGTACCTCAATAACGTCATATTTAGCCCCTGGAATGCGAATTTACTCAAGGGGAACCTTGACCAAAAAGTGTGTATTTCACACCCTCGAAACGCAATTGGCCGGGTTTTGTTGTAACAATCTGGCAATCCTAGCATGCACCTTTACATAAAACATATAGTACTCCAGTCCGTTCTTGAAATAATGACATTAAAACATCATGCCCACAGCTAAGGTTTAGCTGCTAAACTGTAAACACTTCACAAAACAATAATGGTGGATATGTTAGCCAAGAGCTAATGTGACTAACTGAAACAATACAGATTGCAGGCGCACCAGCCTAATTCGCCCATCTCTCTCTACCTGGTCTTTTTCCTCCCTGCATTATCCCTATAACTGCCGGTGCAGCAATATAAACAGCAATTTCACAATGATTATAAAGTGTGCACTTTTTTATTCGCTACACTACATTCTTTATTATTAAATGAAGTAATTAGAACAACAACAGTCTACATTAATCGACACATTCTTAGGAAATAGTGGATTCACAGTGAATTATCAGAACTATTTTGGCAAGACAGTATTATCGTGCTTTATCTGGTAACCTGAACCTGCACTAGGTATACATCACATATTAGCACAAAAAAATTGATATTTTGAGAATGTACACATAACATATCATTTGTACTTACAGGTTGTGGTTCGGAGACGCTTGTTAGTCCAAATAAAGTAAATTAGAATCCAAAGGATCGAATTGTATTGCTGTGGTATCGTGGAAAAAGTTAAATTGATTTGATTCTTCACATTATCATTTTTCGGTAATGAAAACAAACTTGCTTTCACAATGCATAACACAGCGTCTACTTGACATGATGCAGCCGGCGAGATTTAGGAATATACTAATGTGTTACCAAGTGACGTAGATTGGTAATAGGCGAAAGATTTGAAAATATACTCGTGAAGAAGATTCCGTCGCCTCTTTCTTTTGAGAGACGCTTTTTGATTAACAACTTAGATTAACAAAAGACTGTTTACATTGAAGGATAGCTACATTACAACCTACAAAAGAGAGATTTTTTGAAAACCCATATGACCTGCTCTTTAAGTGGTGTCCTTCTCTGTCTTAGTTAGAAGAGCCTTGAATCCTGTTTGAGACAGTGTCCTCTTGTTTAGCCTGTAGTAATTACCCTGTTTCTTTCCATTCTGTTACTAATATAGATCTGAACTATGGTTTAGATTGGGTTGTCAGTGTGCATTGAAAATCGCCTGTTCCCCTTTAGATTGAGCCTGCCTCGACAATGTTGTTTTATTTTCCAGATGCTCTTTTTTTTTTTCAGCCACCCAAGGTTGAATTGATGTGCTTTCAGGAATTGCACCTGCCTGTGACCAATGATACATTCAAGAATGTCTTACACTTTCTTTGTATTCACTTTAAAATGAAGTGAAAGGGATGTGCTTCACTGAGTTACAGTTGCTGTCCTTCCCAGCTGGCCATTTAAATTGGCAAGGTTGGTTCATTCACCCTTAATCTGAAAGCTGTGAATAGCTGGTAAAGATTGAACATTCAGCCTTTTTGAGGCCATGTCACCTAGTGTGTGAGGCTGGCCCTTATGTCAAACGTCAATAATAAAATTAAGGGTCCAGTAACCTTTTGTAGAGACCCAGAGTGCGCACTTCCTGCTCTAAACTCTCCTTGCAGCATTCGATTTAGCAAATGTTCAATTGCCTGTGAAGGTAAACCTTCAGCAAAATCAAGTTTCCTAGCTTTTCACACCTTGCTTAACCCCGAGGTACAGCTGAGGTGTGTATATTTTTTTTTATGAAGTACTTTTCATAGGAATAAAATATGGTTTAGCAAGCAATATTACAGTGGATATGTTGCACATACACTACTAGTGAAACATTTTTGAACAGTAAGTCTCTGCTCATCAAGCCTGCATTTATTTGATCCAAAGGACAGCAAAAACTAACATTTTGAAATATTTTTACTATTTAAAGTAGTTTTCTATTCCTGTGATTTCAAAGCGTAATTCATTACTCCAGTCTTTAGTGTCACATGATCCTTCAGAAATCATTATAATATGCTGATTTGCTGCTCAATTTATTATTATTATTATGTTAAAAACAGCTGGGTAGATTATAGTCTTTATCATTACTTCGGATCAATTTAAATAACCCTTGCTAAATAAAAGTATTCATTTCTATAATTTATTTCCCAAATACACTTCTGCTGACTCCAAGCTTTTGAATGGTATATTGTACATTGTTACAAAAATAATAATAATAATAATAATAATAATCGTCATGTGATCATGTGACACTGAAGACTGGAGTAATGATGCTGAAAATGCAGTTTTGATCACAGGAATAAATTGCATTTTAAAATATATTCAAATAGAAATCAGTTATTTCTAAATAGTTAAACGTTTCAAAATTTTCACTTTTGACTGGTATCAAAAGTACTAACTATAAAGTTATTCTTTAAATGATTTTGAAACAGTGTTAGTTGTACTCTTTACATTTTGAAAAAAGTATAAATTTTTAGCTGTACATTTCAGTATTTGGATGCATAAATTCATACAATGATTTAAGATTTTATTGTTTCATTTATTTACATTTTTTTAGTCAAAGTATTTTTTTTATCAGCCATTTATTTATTGAAATTAATTATTGACTATTGTATTGATCACATTTTGATTTTTTGTAAATAAAAAAAATATATGTTTTAAAATGTTAATGATAAAATTTAATTGTTATATAATGTAAACTATAATTCACAATATATTTGAATATATTATTGAATTTATTTGTTCTCTCTCTCTCTCTTTCTCTTTCTCTTTCTCTCTCTCTCTCTCTATATGTGTATATATATATATATATATATCATTTTATTTATTTATTTTCTGCCATGTCAAACTAGGTAAATAAACCAAATTTAGAGGCGCAAAATATAAGTGTGATTTAATCTCTTAAGGAGAAAACAGAGCCTACAAACTGTCAGTCAGCTTTTCTCTATGCTGCTTGGGGCCATAGCGAGACATTAAACCAAGCTGAAATATGCCATCAGTCTGCCAGCTGAATGGGTACCGATTAAGAATAATTACAGCAATAAGAAGACCATCTCAGACGCCTTAGCTCGCCTGACAGGAAGCGAGGAGCCCTGTGGGCGACTGCGAAGACATTGGGCCGCCTGGTCCCGACGTGAGACGGCGTCTGTAGGATGTTTCCCTCGCATCCCTCCCCCCTTGTCCTCGCTTTTGTCTCAGTGCTCCGCGTGTAGGAGATTGCGAGTGTCAGGGTGAGTGGCCTGTTTATGCTGTCATTCCACCGTGGCCTTTTCAGCACATTACAGCCCCTGAGACGATGGCAGAAAAGAGACAGGCTAAATTGCACCCTTAATAACAACATCTCTGCAATCTGCCGTCAGGTATTAAGAGGAAGGAAATACGACATAACAGTTTGACTGCTGCGTAAACTGACAGACAGGATATAATTGCTGTGCCCCCATTATTGCGAGAGAAGGTGGGAGAAATCGAATCCTTTAACCCAAGATCTTTTGCATTCTCCATAGCGCCGCAGCCTTTAGGGAGAGAATGAGTGTTGTGTCCGAAGTTCTGCCTCCCATTAGCGCTGGAAGGGTGACTGTTGACGACTCACAGATTTTTGGGGAGCGTCTGATTGGATTACCTGAGCCGAGCCGCTCTCTTCATTAACATTCGGCGCAGACGTCCCGCCTGCTTGATGCTCCCTCTCTCTTTTAAATTGATGAGGCTGGGGCGGGCGTGCGGCACAGACATAATAGCCAGATAAACACAACTCCATTAACCTGCCGCTATACCAAGCGCTGCTGAAGGGATAGTAAGGCCTGATTAATGAGGGGGCTTTTGGAAAGAATCGCTGCTTCCCGTTTCTTCGAGTCGACATGGCTCTATCCTCCAACGTACCTGCTTGTGTTGACTGTGCTGCATGGCTAAATCATATCATTTAGGCCAAATGGGCTCAGCAGCTGACCCAGCATGCATTTCACCTTCTGCCATCGATTGCAGCTCTCACTTCAGGGGCAATTGATCAACCTGTTATCTGGATACGGGACGCCTCGAAATTGAAATCCACTTCTCTATTAAATTAAGTTGCGCTCTTTCCTTTGTCCTCGAGGGTCTGTGTGTTTGACCTGGTTTATGTTATATTCGACCCGGCGCTCTATCAGAGCCACAACAGCTGGTGTGAAGCTTTCATCCATTGAATCGCTGCTGTGTATGTCAACTGTGAATGTGCTTGCACAGCACTCGCATGCTGTTTTTAGTGTTGTCTTTTAAAAGGAGTCTTAGTATTCATGTGCAGTGCGTGTGAAATGATTCTATTGCTGGTTTAACCTTCAACCTCAGTGTAAAACCTCTCGTAACTTTAACTGCTTGATGAATGCAATACAGTGGCTCTGGAAGACAGTGTTTGTCTTTTTTTCTTTCTCACATACTCTGAAATATTTCAGAGAATTATATTGTTTCTCTAGTCTATTTGCTTTTGGTTATTGGAGCATGAAAAGGTATAAGGTTTGGTCAGAAGTGCCAGCTGCATTTAGCCAAGGAATTGCTGTTTGTAGCTACCTTTAGTTCTGTGATGTAGTGAAATGAAAAATAAAATACACTATGGAGGGTGTTATTCCTATTATTATTATTATTATTATGAAAGGTATATACTTTTTCCATCAGGAATTGATTGGATGATAAAAAAAATGTATTTCATGGCAAAATCCACTGCTACAACAGTATAATAGAAGTAAACACATTACGTTTATTCATACATTTATTATTATTTTTATTTAATTATTTTTTTTTACCTCTTAGAGCTGTAGTGTCACTCGTGAATAGTCTGTGATCAGAGCTTTAACTGAACTCAATAAAAAAAACATTACATTTATTCATAAATGTATTACATTTTTGTTTTGTGTTTTTTGCCTTGTCAATCTTCAACCTTGCAATTTGCTATTTAAAAACAATTATTTTACCTATTTACCATACAAACAAGAAAAAAAAACAGATGCCTACCATATTTGCAATTATGTTGCAAATTTTTAAAGGGATAGTTCACCCAAAAATGGAAATTTCCCTATGATTTACTCACCCTCAAGCCATCCTAGGTGTATATGACAAATGCAATCAGAGTTGTTTTGAAAATGTTCTGGGTCTTTCAAGCTTTATAATGGTAGTGAATGGCTGTTGACAATTTGAAGTCCAATAAAGTGCATCCATCTATCATAAAAAGTACTCCACACGGCTCCAGGGAGGTTAATAAAGGCCTTTCTGAAGCGAATCGATGCGTTTGTTTGAAAAATATCCCATTTAAAACTTTATAAATCATAATCTCTAGCTTCCACTACATGTTGTATGCGCATTCACGATAGAGTGGTATTCCAGCAAATGATGTATGCGTGGTGAGAATATAATGGAGTTGAGGTCAAACGTTTACGTACACTATGCAGAATCTGAAAAAATATTAATTACTTTATCAAAATAAAAGGGACCATACAAAATGCATGTTATTTTTTTTATAGTACTGACCTGAATCAGATATTCAGATATAAGATATTCCTCAAAGACGTTTACACATAGTCCACAATGATGCTTTTCCTTCTGAGTGTTTGAACCTTCTGTAATAGTTGCGTATGAGTGCCTTAGCTGTACTCTGTATGAAAAGATTGATCTCAAAATCATACAGTCATTGTTAGAAAGTGTTCGTACACAAAATTGCTGAAAAACCAAAGAATTTGTTGAACCTTAAGAATTTTTCTGAAGAACAGGCGCCAGTTTAATGTCCAGGACAAACAAGGTGCTAATGAACAAATATTACTAAACAAAAAAACACAGCTGTGGATCATTCAGGTAACAACACAGTATTAAGAATCAACCGTATGTAAACTTGTGAATGGGGTCATTTTTATAAATTTAACTATTATTTTCTCTTGTGCACTATATGGAAACATCTTTTATGTGGAACATCTTATTCAGGTTAGTACTAAATAAATAAAAAAAATAACATGCATTTTGTATGATCCCTCTTATTTTGGTAAAATAAATAACATTTTGCATATTCTGCAAAGTGTATGTAAACTTTTGACCTCAACTGTAGTCTACGTTTTGTTTAGAGCAAAGGAAAACCAGTCTCCTCTTGGCAAAATCCTCAGACATTTTTCCTTACAATTACTCGTTTTGTACTTCAAATACGTGACTAGAGTTTAGTTTGGCTCATTCTACTGCGCTTCTGTGTTTGTCACTGCGTTACCCACTGGAATGTTACTCTCATGAACGCACATACTGTACGACAGTTAGCGAAATCCAGAGATTACGGTTTGTAAAGTTTTAAATATGGATATTTTTCACATACAAATGCATCAATTTGCTTCAGAAGACTTTTATTAACCCCCAAAGCCATGTGGAATACTTTTTATGATGGATGGATGCACTTCATTTTACTTCAAAATCTCAACAGCCATACACTGCCATCATAAAGCTTGGAGGAGCTAGGACATTTTTTTAATATAACTCTGATTGTATTCATCTGAAAGAAAAAAAGTCATGTACTGTATGCCTAGGATGGCTTGAGGGTGAGTTAATTTTCATTTTTGAATGAACTATTCCTTTAATGAATGTTAAAATGTGAAAAAAGCGTGAACCTTTTAGTTCATACATTTGTTATTTTCTCTACACTTGGAGTTATTCATAAGAACATGATAAACACATTTCTGTTCTATCACGCATTGAAGTGGCATCTGGTGCACAAAAAGCTGTTATCGCTAACCTCAATCAACCTTGTTCTTTTGTTTTTCAGAGCTCTCCTGGTTGAACTGGTGTCTGACAGGCTCCTGCATCTTCAGTCTCCTGCTCCTCCTCTTCTTTAGGGAATCATACGACCGCCTCTATTTGGACGTCTTCGTCTCTGTCTGAGCACACCGCTTGAGCTTTTTTCAGCTGAAGACTGAAGGCTTGTCTTTTTATGGCCACTATTATTCCAGCAGAGTGCAGAGAAAGGGCACACAGCATGTTGCTCACTTTTATGGATCTGTGGGTTTTTTTGAAAAATGTTGTAATTGTGAAATATATGACCAGCAGTGGTGGCAGTGCATTGTGTTGGCATCATAACTAACAGTGGGAACCGAGACCCGACTAAGAAGGGAAAGAAGTGTAGATATTGACCTTTCTACTTGACATTTTACCTCCTGGATGCATCCCTTTTGTATTTTATTTTACTTTTTTTTTAAAAAACGATTAATGGAAATTATGTGTTTACATTTACTGGCACAATATAAGAGACATTTATTACGTAGAGAGGCACAGACACAAGCGGATCTACCCACGGATTTGGCAGTCCCCCACAGTGATGACTCCTCTAGTGCTCTCACCACATCTAATGGGAGTGTAATGGATAATTATAGACAAGCTCAATTAGCCGCCTGGCGGGAGCTACGGCCGTCTGTGGACCGGGGACCTCTTAGAGCTGTAGTGTCACTTGTGAATAGCCTGTGGGATCCGAGCTTTAATTGACCTGCGATAGGACTGTCAATAAGTGGCATACACTGTGGTCCTCCAGTCTTCTTGTTTTCCTTATCAACCCACATTATGCAAAGGATAATTCAGTCCGCTGTGGGGTTTA
This sequence comes from Garra rufa, assembly GCF_049309525.1. Taxonomy (NCBI): domain Eukaryota; kingdom Metazoa; phylum Chordata; class Actinopteri; order Cypriniformes; family Cyprinidae; genus Garra; species Garra rufa. Next base: position 34,137,271 of record NC_133368.1, on the reverse strand, counting down.
ACTAATCACCTTGCGGCCATTAGTCCGATTCTGGGTCATGTTACCTCAAGGCATCCGAGGTCATAGTTTATGTGACGAGGGATCTGTATTATTCATGTTTAGGTAGCCATTAGGTAGCCATTCTCATGTGACAGCTTGGTTTGTAGCTGTAGCATGCGCACAGTGGCTGTCTGTTGCACAAGCATTTTAGGCTTTTATAATTTTATGCAATTGATCATGCATTTAAATGTAATTTATTAACTAATTTTAGGGAATAATACACTAATATCGGCGATAAGGGATTGTTAATGGTTTTTATGTCTGAGTACTGTTGCAGAAGAGCATTTGAACGTGGCATTATGGACTGCTGGAACAGTACAACACTATTCACCAGCAATAATAGCCATGTTCGGTAGCCTGTGGCATAACCTAATGCAAAAACGAGTGCAGTACTCCCTCTCGAGTTTAAAATACAGCCTGTCGTATGACCCGTTGCACACACTGGGCTGTTCTCTCTGCATTTTTCTGCATGGGGCCCATCTGAATCCTGACTGCTTTGCTTTGATTTTGCCTTGAAAGGTGAAATTGAATTGACTTGATTGACGGTTTTCTGAGGAAGGATGAGCATTTTATGGACACGGTAGATCTAACATTACCACAGCTTTCCAACAAGAACTTTGGACACACACACGGTTTTGTTCTTCTCTGGGAAAAGCCTGCATGTGAATCACTTTTTCGTGTCTTTGTACAGAGCGGTTCTCTTTTTACCTGTCATTAACGTTGCCTTAATTAACAGTGACCTTTGTTCTGTCCTCCTCTCCACTGTGATGTGCGTGCCGTGCTGCAGTCGGTGCTTGTGCTCTGTTCTGTCACTGTAATGTTAATCGTAAGTGGCACTGGAGAGGCGTACGTGCTCCTGTCCATGTGCAGATACATGTCAAAGATTTTTAGCACCTTATTAAAAAGATGTTTTTAAAATGGAACCGTGTCTTATTCTCCTGTCTGTCATCAAGATGCTAACCCGGCTTGAAGACATAAAACAGATCTGAATGAAAGAGATCTTAAAGGGATAGTTCACTCAGAAACGAAAGTTCTGTCTTTAATTACTAACCCTCATGTCGTTCCAAACCCGTAAGACCTTTGTTCATCTTCCAAACACAAATTAAGATATTTTGAGGAAATCTAAGAGCTTTCTCACCCTGCATAGACAGCAACGCAACTGACACATAGTAAGGACATCGTTAAAATAGTACTTTTTGTTCACAAAGAAAACAATTTTAACAATTAACAATTACTATTTTATTTTAACAATTACTATTACTTACTATTTTTCTGGCCCTTGAACATGGTTGTTGCTGTCTATGCAGGGTGAGAAAATATAAAAAAAATATATATCTTCATTTGTGTGCTGAAGATGGACGAAGGTCTTACATGTTTGGAGTGACATGAGGATGAGTAATTAATGACAGAATTTAGTTTTTTGGTTGAACTGTCCCTTTAAGATGCTACATTGACTGATTCAAACATTGGCGTAGTGTGAAACAGTCTTTTGAGAATGTGCTTGACCTTGGAGGAAACAACTTTTTGTTGCCAGTAAATGTGTTATCATCACATGATGAGCTCATGTTTTTTAGTTTGCACGCGCTCCGTGATGCCCCACACCCTTCAAAGCATGAGATCATAGATGACATCAGGTCAGGATTGAGAGTGGGCGTCCATGGCCAGTATGTGTATTTGGGAGTTGTTAACATATTGTGTGGTATACCAGCCAAAAAACCTGTGGTTTACATGCAAGCATATAGATTCTCCATTCTCATAGATTTCCTCCTGGATTTTCTCGGTGGAGTTTGCCTATATTTTTGTTGTCGATGATTGTGAAGTTATTTATTCATTTTTAATTTGAATAGGCCTAAATTAGTTCTTTTTAGGCTTTGAGAACTTTGAATATCATATTTTAAATAGATTACAAAACCGAACAAAAAATTACAACTATAATAATATGAACGCGATATTCAATTTTCAAAATTCAGTTGAGGTCAAAAGTTTTCATACACCTTACAGAATCTGCAAAATGTAAATTATTTTACCAAAATAAGAGGGATCATACAAAATGCATGTTAATTTTTATTTAGTACTGACCTGAATAAGATATTTGACATAAAATACATTTACTTGTAGTCCGCAAGAGAAAATAATAGTTGAATTTATAAAAATGACCCTGTTTGAAAAGTTTACATACTCTTGATTCGTAATAATGAGTTGTTACCTGAATGATCCACAGCTGTTTTTTTGTTCAGTGATAGTTGTTCATGAGTCCCTTTTTGGTCCTGAACAGTTGAACTGCCTGCTGTTCTTCAGGTCCCACAAATTCTTTGGTTTTTCAGCATTTTTGTTTATTTGAACTCTTTCCAACAATGACTGTATGATTTTGAGGTCCATCTTTTCCAAAGTCCTTTTAAGACAAGTCATGTCACTCGGCGGCCATCTTTGAAACGCCTCTAGGGCATCCAAGTGCATCTCCTATCTCTTTGAATGGGGAAACATCAAATTCTCCAAAACTGTCCGCCAAACTTACGATTAAATTTCATATTTGAAATCTCCAAAGAAATCCAACAAGAACTACCTCATAAATATAGTTCCTTGTGCTTAAATAGCGTTAAAAAAACGCTAATTTTTCCGGCTAGATGAGCCAGTGCGCATGCGCAGTACTGAACGCACGTCTTAGAGCGCCGACTGTTTCTATAGCAACCGGGACTTCTAACTGCAGCTGCAGTGACGCGCTGACTTTACTCATCAACGATTGGCTCTTTCACTAAGAAGGCGGGGCTTCGCGGCCATGATGACCGTTGCATTTTTCCCCATTCAAAACTACACGAGTGACATGTCTTTGGTATTCTATAGTCTTTGATCTTTTCACACTGAGGACAACTGAGGGACTCATATGCAACTATTACAGAAGGTTCATATGCTCTGGTGGTTCAGAAGGAAAAACAATGCATTAATAGCCAGGGGTGTAAACTTTTGAACAAAATGAAAATGTGTACTAGTACTGCCCTTCAGAATCTACAGAAGATATTTACGTTTACACCTCTGGCTCTTAATGCATCGTTTTTCCTCCTGAAGCATCGGTGAGCATTTGAACCTTCTGTACTAGTCCCTCAGCGTGAAAAGATGGATTTTTTTTCATTTTCATTCTTGCTGTATTTGTTCTATTCAAATTGTTGTGAATATTATATAGGGTAATCTAAGTGTAATTGAATATTAGACTTCACTTAGTAGTTTCTGTGTATATATTCTTTATTCTGTCTCTACAAGACAGAATGAGCCATTCATCTCCTTATCTTTTTATTGAAACTAACAATGATTTGCAGTTATGTGAATGTTAAATAGAATTACTTTACTTTCATCCTTTTGTATTATAAATCAATCCAATGGTTTTTAAGTGAATTAACGATCCTCAGGGACACAGAAACCATGAAGATATTTTTTATTCTCTTTACTTTTTAAAAAAAGTCTTACTTTTTCACTTTTTCCCCTTTCAAAGATTGAAGTGTTGAAGTTTCTTAAGTTCTTTTTTTTTTTGTTTCACAGTGCTGCTGTCAGAGCATTGAAAGAACATTGATCCCTTTCTTCATCCCACCATAGCTGAATAACAAAAAGGAGCATTTAAACTTGTCGCCTCAACTTTTCAGCACATAAAAAAGCCTTGAATTCAAGTGTTACTTGACAACAGCAGCAACAGGCATCCCGGGAGAAGATTGTCTTAAACAGGTGTTTTCATTCAGTGACAAGCAATTTCATAAAATCCATTTTGGCTTTGTTCCCCGTCCATGGGCTCAGTTCTGCCGTGGTTCCTGTTCTTGAGCACATGACGCACGTTCTGTAGTAAACAGAGCTCACTGTCAATCTAGGTGACACTTTTATAGCCATTGATTTGTTTTCTGTTGCAGCTTTCAGTCCTCACATGCTCCGTGTGTCCTTACATGTTTCCGGCAAGACGTTTCCCAGTAGACTTCTTCTGCGACAGATGAACAGAACCTTTGTCTTACAAAATATACAAATACATAGAAAAAAAATGTAGGATGGTTGTGTGTGTAGTTTCACCAGTTACAGTAGTGTGCTCATAAGTTTTCACACCCCTTGCAGAAACTGTAAGAGTCTTATATTTAGCATGTTTAGCAAAAAATAATGAATTTACACAAATTCAGAAGACAAATGTTTTTTAAAGTCTTTTCTGTTTACCAAGCCTGCATTTATTTGATCCAAAGTACAGCAAAAACAGTAATTTCTTTTCTCTAATTTAAAGTAACTCTGTTCTGTTTGAATATATTTTAAAATGTAATTTATTTCTGTGATTTCAAAGCTGAATTTTTAGCAAAATTATTCCAATCACTTGATCCTTCAATAATCATTCTAATATTATGTTGAAAACAGATGAGTATAATTCTTTCAGGTTACTTTGATAAATAGAAAGATCAGAAGCACAGCATTTATCTAAAATAGATAATCTTTTGTAACATTGTAAATGTCTTTATCATCACAATTTTGATCAATTTAAAGCATGGCAACACTTTACAATAAGGTTCATTAGTTAACATTAGTTAACCACATTAGTTAACACGAACTAATAATGAACTGTACTTATACAGCATTTGTTAATCTTTGTTAATGTTAATTTCAACATTTACTAATGCATTATTAAAATTTTGTCAACATTAGTTAATGCAGTGTGAACTAACATGAACAAACAATGAACAACTGTATTTCCATTAACTAACGCTAATAAAGATTAGTAAATACAGTAACAAATATATTGTTCATGGTTAGTTCATGTTAGTTAATATATTAACTAATGTTTAACTAATGAACCTTATTGTAAAGTGTTACCTAAAGCATCCTTGCTAAATAAAAGCATTATTTTCTATAATATCTTTCCCAAACCTATAATGATATATATAATTTAACAATTTATAATGATTTAAGTATTTAATATAACATACAGGTAAGATCCATGTTTATGCTTTTTTTTTTTTAATTTGCCCATTTTTACAGTGCTACCCAAAAATGTAATTCTCTTATGCAAGTTAACAAGTGTCTATTTTTAATCAGCTGTAGAGATTTCTCTGTGCATTGCAGTTTCTTTAAGGATACATGCAGTAAGCACCAGATGGCTGGCAGGGATGTGCGCAACATGGTCGCAGAGGCATTAGCAGCCATCTCGCTCCAGCCCTGACTGTGATAGCCTGCTGAATAAGAAGGTAGGCATGGAACCCACACTTTGAGCAAATCAATAGCAAAGTCCAACAAAACATAATGGAGCTTGATGATAATCAGTGAGCATGTTTGGATGGGGACTCTACTTGGCTGAATCTCATCAAGGTGAGTCACTTTCGTTCCAAGAACAGACGGAAGATGGAACGAGCAGACGGCATGTTTGGATTCAGTTGTGCGGCTCTAATGTGCGGAGACGTGGCTAAACCAAAGCAGCATGTCTCGAGACTTCAAGCAATTAAGAGATCCAGGCAAGCGGAAACGCAGCGGTCAGGAGAGTGACGGACACTTTTATCAGGCACTCATCTCATTTTAATCCCACAACACCTCTGCTCCAACAGCCATGCTCTGGTAATGAAGGAAGCTGGCTAGCATTAGTTGGCTACAATGGCCTAAACCAAAGTACATATGTATTGTTTTAATACCATTACTTCTCAAGTCAAGTCAAGATTATTTATACAGCGCTTTTTACAATACAGGTTGTGTCAAAGCAACTTTACAGTATTAAAATAATAAAGTAAAATGTCAATAGTAATGCAAGAGTTCCATATTGCAACAAAGTCAAATTGGGGAGGACTCATCTGGTTCCCATGGCCTTGTGTCGGTGGCCGTTTAGGGTAGGAGTTCTTTCTTGATGATCTGTCTCTGGGGCTCAACTACTGTAGTTGACACGGTATCCGCTGACATTCGGCTGTAGGTGTTGATCCACCATCTGCTCTTGGTTTGGACTGGGACTGCAGTGACCATCTGATCTGGATACGGACTGGATCTGGTGGCTATGGTGACCTGGGAATAAGAAACAAACAGACTAATATTAATGTAGATGCAAGAGTTCCAAGTTGCCACAAAATCAGATTGGAGAGGACTCTGGTTTGTCTAGGTGGCCGTCTAAGTGATGAGGTCTACACTGATGATCTCTCTGGGGCTCATCTAGTTGATGTGGTCTCTGCTGACATTCAGGGCTGTAGGGCATATCTCTGGGTGCTGATGGGCACGGACTAGATCCGGGAGACTGCAGTGACCGTCTGATCTGGATACAGGTGGCTGCGGTGACCTCGGAATAAGAAGGAAAGATACTAATATTAGCGTAGGTGCCATTCTTCTTCTGATGCAACGAGTACATCAGGTGTTATAGGAAGTGTCCCTGGTTCCGGTTGACCTAAATAATGCAGCCTAACAATCCTTTAACGGATTTGGATTATGAAATGTATTAAGTGTAGGCCAGGTTAAAGAGATGGGTCTTTAATCTAGATTTAAACTGACAGAGTGTGTCTGCCTCCCGAACAGTGTTAGGTAGATTGTTCCAGAGTTTGGGCACTAAATGTGAAAAAGATCTGCCGCCCGCAGTTGATTTTGATATTCTAGGTACTATCAAATTGCCGGAATTTTGAGAACGCAGCGGACGTGAGGGACTATAATATGATAAGAGCTTGCTCAAGTACTGAGGAGCTAAACCATTCAGGGCTTTATAAGTAATTAGTAAGATTTTAAAATCTATACGATGTTTAATAGGGAGCCAGTGCAGTGTTGACAGAAGCGGGCTAATATGGTCATACTTTCTGGTTCTATTAAGAACTCTAGCTGCTGCATTTTGGACCAGCTGGAGTTTGTTTATTAAGCGTGCAGAACAACCACCCAATAAAGCATTACAATAATCTATCCTTGAGGTCATGAACACATGGATTAACATTTCTGCATTTAACATCGTGAGCATAGGTCGTAATTTCGATATATGTTTTAGAAATGTGGCTTTCGAAGGAAAGATTGCTATCGAATAGCACACCTAGGTTCCTGACTGATGACGACGAATTGACAGAGCAGTCATTGAGTATTAGACTGTGTTTTAGGTTATTACTTGTGGAGGTTTTGGGTCCAATAATTAACACCTCTGTTTTTTCTGAATTTAGCAGTAAAAAAATTCCTGCCATCCAATTTTTTATTTCAACTATGCATTCTGTTAGTTTTTCAAATTGGTATGTTTCGCCGGGCCATGAAGAAATATAGAGCTGCGTATCATCAGCATAACAGTGAAAGCTAACACCATGTTTCCTGATGATATCTCCCAAGGGTAACATATAAAGTGTAAAAAGTAATGGCCCTAGTACTTTGCCCTTGGGGTACTCCATACTGCACTTGTGATTGATATGATACCTCGTCATTCACTGCTACGAATTGATGCCGGTCAGATAAGTACGATTCGAACCAAGCCAGTGCACTACCACTAATGCCAACATAATTTTCAAGTCTATTTAAAAGAATATTGTGGTCAATAGTATCAAACGCAGCACTAAGATCCAGTAGTACTAATAGAGAGATGCATCCACGATCGGATGACAGGAGAAGATCATTTGTAACTCTTAATAAGAGCAGTCTCAGTACTATGATACGGTCTAAAACCTGACTGGAAATCCTCACAGATACCATTTTTCTCTAAGAAAGAACACAATTGTGAGGACACTACCTTTTCTAGTATCTTTGACAGAAAAGGGAGATTTGAAATTGGTCTGTAGTTAATTAGTTAATTGGGATCAAGTTGAGTTTTTTTAATTAGAGGCTTAATAACAGCCAGTTTGAAAGTTTTGGGGACATATGCTAACGATAGTGACGAATTAATAATATTCAGAAGAGGATCTATGACTTCTGGAAGCACCTCTTTTAGTAGCTTAGATGGAATAGGGTCTAACATACATGTTGTCTGTTTAGATGATTTAATAAGTTTGTACAACTCTTCCTCTAGTTGGAAATGCATGGAATTGTTCCTCAGGAGATTTATAGCATATCTGATGTGATACTGTAGCGGATGGCTGCATAGTTACAATTTTATCTCAAATAGTATCTATCTTGGTAGTAAAATAGTTCATGAAGTCATTACTGCTGTGCTGTTGGGAAAATTCATCGCTTGTTGGTGCTTCATTCTTCGTTAATTTAGCCACTTTATTGAATAAATGCCTAGGGTTATGTTTGTTTTCTTCTAAGAAAGATGAAAAATAATCTGATCTAGCAGTTTTTAATGCTTTTCTATAGGATATGTTACATTCACGCCAGGCTGTACGGAAAACCTCTAGTTTTGTTTTCTTCCAGCTGCGTTCCATTTTTCGTCGTGCTCTCTTCAGTGCACGAGTGTGTTCAGTATACCACGGCGTCGGACTGTTTTCCTTAATTTTTCTTAACCGTAGAGGAGCAACTATATCTAAAGGGCTAGAAAAAAGAGAGTTTCTGTTGCATCATCAAGTTTTCCTGAGCTATTGGATATGCTGAGGAATTCAGATAAATCAGGAAGGTTACTTACAAAGCAGTCTCTTGTGGTAGAAGTAATGGTTCTACCGTACTTATAGCGAGGAGTTAGTTTTACAGTTTTAGTTATCTGGAGTATACACGAGACTAGATAATGATCTGAGATATCATCACTTTGATGCAGAATTTCAACGCCATTAACATCAATTCCGTGTGACAATATTAAATCTAAAGTATGATTTCGGCAATGAGTAGGTCCTGACACGTGTTGTCTAACCCCAATTGAATTCAGAATGTCTATAAAAGCTGATCCCAATGCATCTTTTTCATTATCAACATTTTAACATGTTAAAATCACCCACTATTAAGACTTTATCTGCAGCCAACACTAATTCGGATAGAAAATCAGCAAATTCTTTAATAAAGTCTGTATGGTGCCCTGGTGGCCTGTATACAGTAGCCAGTAAAAATGTCACAGGAGATTTATCATTAATGCTTGATTCTTTGGATAATGTTATATGGAGCACCATTACTTCAAACGAGTTATACTTAAAGCCCGTTCTCTGAGAAACACTGAACATATTGCTATAAATTGTGCAAACACCTCCCCCCTTACCTTTTACACGTGGCACATGTTTGTAACAGTAATTTTGGGGGGTAGCCTCATTTAAAATAATGTAATCATCTGGTTTTAGCCAGGTTTCTGTCAAACAGAGCACATCTAGCTTATGATCAGTGATCATATCATTTACAAAAAGTGCTTTCGTAGAAAGGGACCTGATATTTAATAAGCCAAGCTTTAGCATTTGTTTCTCAGTATTATATACATTTTTTATTTGTTGAACATCAATTAAATTGTTACTCTTACATTGCTTTGGATGTTTATTGTATTTTCTAGCTCGGGGAACAGACACAGTCTCTATAGTGTGATATCTATGTGCTGAGAATTAACTGATTTCTGTGACGTGAGGCAGCTAGCAGACGGTCGGTTTACCCAGTCTGTCTGCTTCCTGACCTGGGCCCCAGTTAGTCAAGTGCAAACGCTAAGACTATGTGCCATATTTCTAGATAGAAGAGATGCTCCACATCCGGAGGGATGAAGAGCATCTCTTTTCAACAGGTCGGGTCTGCCCCAGAAACTCGTCCAATTGTCTATGAAACCTATGTTATTTCGTGGGCACCACTTTGACATCCAGCCATTAAGTGACCACAGTCTACTGTGTATCTCGTCACCACGGTAAGCAGGGAGGGGACCAAAGCATATTACAGTGTCTGACATCGTACTTGCAAGTTCACACACCTCTTTAACATTATTTTTAGTGATCTCCGACTGGCGAAGTCGAACATCATTAGTGCCGACGTGAATAACAATCTTACTGAATTTACGTTTAGCATTAGCCAGCACTTTTAACTTTGTCAAGATGTCAGGTGCTCTGGCTCCCGGTAAACACTGGACTATGGTGGCTGGAGTCTCTATTTTCACGTTCTGTACAATAGAATCGCCAATTACTAGAGCACTTTCATCAGGTTTCACAATGGGTGCTTCACTGAGTGGGGAGAACCTGTTTGATGTTCTAATCGGAACGGAAGAACGGTGTTTTGACCCGCGACTATGCCGTCTCACAGTCACCCAGTTGCCCTGCTGCACGGGCACTGTAACTACCGGAACCGAACAATTTGCATGTCTCCCTGAGCTAGTCACATCCAAAGCTGTATCTAAGTCCCTCACATTCTTACTATCCTCCATTAAAGTTTGGATTTGTGTCGCTAGTTCTGAAATCTTCTCTGTCAGCCTAGCTATTTCCTTGCATTTATCACATGTATAAGGCTCACTGCCGACAGAGATAGATAAGCTATACATGTGGCAGGTGGTGCAGACAACAATAGCAAGAGAAGAAGCCATTACTCACCGTTTTTGTAGAATGGTTCCAACTTACCACTGTTGTTTTGATGAACTCTTGAAGAGAGGGATGTGAGGAGGAACAACGGAGTGAATAGGACGTAAAAGGAATCTCAATTCGCAAGCTAATCGGCTAACGGAATGCTAACTTGTTGCAAATCGTGGTTGTGGAATAAAAGCGAAATGGTTCGCGAGAGAGAAAGGAGAGCGGTAGTAGGCGCGAGTAGAGAACGTGAATGTAAATGCAAGTCGCCAGTGGCAAGCTAAATAACTAAATAGCTAACCCACTGCACTTGCGGTTAACGGGTAAAGTGAGCGGTCAGATTAGTGTGACGGATAATTTCACAAGTCTGTTGGGAGTAAAGCTGTTTTTAATTACTTTAAACAGCAGAGAGTAATAATAAGATAGAGATTTCTAAAGAAAAACAAGCTCCAGAAAGCTACAAACACAAACCACACGGCAGCTCAGCAAAACAGGAAGTGACATCAACACTTCTCTTCACTTCAAAACTGGCCACAGTGGATTTGCAATATTTAAACTATTATGCCCCTTTTTACAATATGTAATATAAGTCTCACATGTCCCAAGAATGTGTCTGTGAAGTTTCAGCTCAAAATACCCCGCAGATCTTTTATTATATTATTTTGAAAATGCCTAATGTGAGTAGAAGCAGAAATGCACTGTTTTCCTGCCTAGCTCTTTAAATGCAAATGAGCTGCCCCCTTTTTCAGAATAGAGACAGATCATTACGCATCATAATCTGAAAACCACGCCCACCAGGGGGAAAACAATCCAACTCTCCATTGATTTAAATTGAGGGAAGCTGCCTCCTTGTCATTTCTAACTTATAACAAAAATCACAACAGTGTCTAAAAGCTGCTATGTGACAAGGTTTACAGCAAACAAGCTTAAAAACACAGAACTGCATTTTTATAAGCTGTCGACCTAAAAAACAAGCATTTAAGGACACAAAAGTAGACCGCAACATGTCATTTTACTCTGAGAACTACGCCCGCTGGAGGGAAATTTAACGGCAAAGGTAAACATTTGTTATTTTTAACCATGTCAAAGGATTGTAAAGAGGAGGTATATTGATAAACTAAATTTTATTGGTCTATGTCAGTTCTCCTTTTCCTTACCTTCATTTGTTGCAAAAAAAATTAACCAACTGAATGGCCCAATGTGAAATAACCTGGCATCTACAACTATTTGTGTCCTTAAACACATGATTTTTGGGGTTGACAGCTTATAAAAACGTAGGTGTTTTTTTTTTTTTTTTTTTTTGCTTGTTTACTGTTCACCTTGTCAAATAGCAGCTTTTAGACATTGTTCTGTTTTTTGTTATTAGTCAGAAATGGAAGAAGCTCTCCGCAATACAATACAATACAATCCCCCCGGTGTGGCCTAAATGTGCTATGTCTCTATAGGACTGTCTTTTTTTTAACAGCTGGGATCTCAGATACTCCTGCTAAAAACATCTGTATGGTTTTGATAATCATGTTTATCACGCTGAAATCATGCATTTTAAACCATATTAGTTTAAACTTCTGATATAGGGTTTTCTGAACATACACATCCGAAGCAAGTGCACAGAAAGTGGATGTCACACCACATGTGAGTACTAAACTAAGTTCTCTTTCATGTCTTATTGCACTTAAACTGTCAAATACACACAGTAAGATGAGTAAGATGATTTGTCTGGCCAGGGGAGTTACTCCAACTCTCCAGGTTTTATGATCATGACACCACCTTTTTTGCATTTTAGCGTTGGTGTCTGTGACTTTCATGGATTTTGGCATAGAAGGTGAATATATTGAGGTTTGTTATCACTTTGCTGTGGTTGTTCTGTTCTGTTTGGACACAATCCTTCAGTGTTTGATGTTTCACTATTCTTCTCTGATGATGTCTTGCTATATTTTGTTTCCGCAGTCATAATCATAAAAACTGTTGATCTTACAACACCAAACAAGTGGGCTGTTAAGATTACAGACGCTCCTGCTAAATGGGCTTCCATGATTTGTCTTTTTTGGACGTCTGACAAGCCATTTCACAGGCCACTTGTTAACACTGCTGAACACGCTAATATACAAACCAGCGAATAAAGACAATGAAAAGATAACAGCAACAGTTTTTTTTCACTGTGGCCAACACAAATTATATTAACACCTATAATAATGGTGTTTGCATTATTTTGTGCAAGCCCTGTATATTCTATTATCAGTTTTTTTCCTTTTTTCCCTTTTTCTTTCTTTTCTTACTGTCTCAAGACAGTACCAATTTAAACAATATATGTAACCCTGGACCACAAATCCAGTCATAAGGGTCACTTTTTTGAAATTGAGGTTTATACATCATCTGAAAGCTAAAAAAAATAAGCTTCCCATTTATGTATGGTTGATTATGTTAGGATAGGAAAATATTTGGCCAAGATACAATTATTTGAAAATCTGGAATCCGAGGGTTCAAAAAATATCATCATTCTTCAAAGCTCAGTAAATATTGGTCACAGACACAGAGAGTTACTTTAAATTTCACCAAGCTGATTAGAAAGTCCCACAGATCATGGTTTCATAAAATGGTTTCATTTTAAGTCTTATTTTGCTGTAACAAAGTAGTTATATCTAAGTATGAGTTGTTTACTTACTTTTTTAAATTAGTCTTCCCATTAATGCCATTATATTGTTAATTCAGACTGATTCACGAAACGCGAAACGCACACAAACAAAACAGGTGAAATTTAATTGCATGAACCAATCACAGATGAACATAACCAGTCATATCCAATCATTGCCTTCTCTCACGTGACTTTCCCCCATTCATTCTCAATTACCCCCCACCAAACTCACTGCACGCTTTAGGGAGTCTGTTAAACTCAGTGGGCTCAGGGTTGGCGAAAGGGAGTGTTGCTGTCGCTGTTGGAGAATGTTTCTTTTAGAAATGTTATGTTTAGTTTCTTTTTTAAGGTTATGTTTTGTAATATTGCTGTTGTTTTATTTTTGTACTGCAATTTTCTTTTCTCATGCCTCCTCATGAAATGCCCCTGTCTATTATGTACCAGTAGTTCAAATAGTAGCGCAAAGCAAAGATGTTCAATTCCCATTAAGCACACACTGATGAAATGTACACTCTAATCATCTATATCTCTATATGTAAAGGGTGACTAATGTTAATGGACATCTGGATTATTGTTTTGTTCCCTCATAAATGCAAGAGAGCAGCTAGCAGAATTGGGACCTGTGCTGTTACATGGGCTCAATGGAGCCAGACAGGTCAGGAGTTATGACTTTGATCTGTTCAATCATAAGAGTGCTGAATGGAAATGGCCTATGTCAGAGGTCAGTAGCTCCATTAACCTGTCCTTGCAGCAAGTAGGGGCCGAATCGCATAGCAATGCTGCTACAACAGCTGTTGCAGGTGCTCACCTGTCAGGTTGAAGCACCTCTGAGATGCTAATTAATAATTAATCATGTAGCTCATTATTCAAAGTGACTTACTGTACATGAACCACGACCCTGCAAGATTTTAGTTTCCAGGCCAGATTGCCACACCACTTTAACAGATAGTAAGAAAGAATAGGTGATGTTAGTGCTATGGATGTAATAGAGAAATGAAAAATGGTTTATTATTTTTTTTTTCTTTGAATTACATGGTTAAAGATTTACAGTCAAACTGAAAATTATTCAGACACAATATATAATTTTTGATTTTTTTTTTTGCTAGTGGGTGCAGGACATTATAGTTCATTTATGTAAGTGATGATAAAAAAGTAAGTGAACTGTGACATATTATACCAAAAAATTATTCATACAGTGGACTATCAGTAAAAATGATTACAAAAAAAATTGGGAACAAAAATTTGACACTTTCAGTGGACCATGTTTTGTTACATACCTTTCTATCGAAGTTATCTGAATTTATCAAGATTAAGTTATTGTGACAGTTTCTCATATTTTACTACCATTTTGTAAACTATAGCGAATAAACTGATAATGTGAGAAATGTTGAAGGTGTCTTAATAAATTTTGGTTTGACTGTATGCGCAACCCCTTTAGACATATTATTATAGCTATTATAGCACAGCATCCTATATGTGTGAACGTTACAGTATATTTTCTGAAGATACTTGGACAAAGACATTGCTTCATTTAGTAGAGAATACTTTAAAAAGTGACTGGCATTGTTATCTATCTCTTTAAACTTTTTTTTTTCTTTTCCCCTTTGTTTTGAAGTTCCTGAGTTGCTTGTTCTGGGTGTTTTTTTCTTACAAAAGGTTCAGAGCAAAGCTTGCAGTATGTTTCCTAATGGAAAGTTGTAGAGCTATAAAAAAATCAGTTTTCTCACTTGTTCCTCTTCTGCACTGCAGTGTTGGTATGTGTAAAAATAACTTTCTCAAACATTATTAACGAACAACTGAATTAAGTTTTGCTTTAGACATTTCTGTGTAGATATGTTAGAAAGAACTTTCTGTTGAAAACTTTCTTCTTGCAAATTTGTGCCACAGATATATTTCAGTCAAGGACAATGTTCTTCTTTATTTTTGTTTCGGCGCATGTTTCAGCTTTTATAAAATCAGGCAGTAGATTAAATAAAACAGTTAAGTTTTGTTAAACAAATGCCCTACTAACCTGAGGACGGTCAAATGAAGGATTTTTTTTTTTTAAATCACTGTCTGATTTTTGTTCTATTCATTTTCTCTGTGCAGAATATATAATAGAAGCTCCATTTAGTTCTGAACCGTATTAGCTTAGTGGGGTAATTTAACATCATTTGGCCTGCTCCTGCTTTCATTAATGTGGATACTCTAGAGGCAAAAGGACCCTTTATCACTGACCAATTATGGCCACCCACCCATTCTTTAATGTCACATCCAAAAAAAGGTAAACACTGCTCGGTCATAAATGACTTTGAGAGAAAGTCAGAAGAAGCAGGAAGCTGTGAACACTGGATGAGGTGATCCTTGCGTTTGACTTTGGAAGAGAGTTTAGCACATTTTCTTCGATATGCATGACTCATCTGTGCTCGCTATTACAAAAAAATAAATAAATAAGATTCAAGTGCTCAGAGCAAGGCCTTGCTTTTAATAAATCATAAAGAACAGAATGGTGAAAAAAAAACAATACACTTTACTGTTTTCACAAATTCACATTTTTGCAGTTTAAACAACCCAGCGCTTATGAAATATGGACAAACCCAGAAACTTAAATGTTCAACCCAACCTTCTGGATAGTTTTATTTAACTTATTTATTGTTTAAATATTACTATATGGGTTAAAATGACCAAAAAAAGATGATAAAAAATAAAAATCAGACAAATAATTACTAGAGGCATTAGCAATAATCAAAAGGTAAACATTTTTTAATAAGCAATTTTAAAAAAGTGTATTATTTAATTATTATTTATTCAACTTATTAATAAATGTTCATTTATTGAACATACTAATAAATGTTAATTTCCAACCTTTTTGGTTGCTATTCCTATTTCCAACCAATGGTTCAATTTAAGCAAGAAATATAGTCATTTTTGAGCAATAGTTGAATTAAATAAAACTACCCAGAAGGTTGGGTTCAAAATGTACCCCAAACCACTAGTTCAAAACAACCTCTGGGTTTGTCCATATTTTACCCAGCATTTTTTAGAGTGTACACGGAGACGATCTCAAAAACGTGGATTTTTTAATGTTTTCAAAAATTTCCATTTTCAGGCTTCCAAAACTTGAGTAAATTAACACCCAAAACGCCCCAAAAAGTTTCATGTTTTTAGTTTAAAACAGTGTAAACACCCAACAGTGAAATGTTTTTGGACAGTAAAATTTTTAATGTGTTTTAAAGAATTCTCTTCTACTCACTAAGTCTACATTTATTTCCAAAATACAGCAAAAGCAGTAATATTGTGAAATATTTTTACTAAATAAAATAACTGCTTTCTATTGGAATATATTTTAAAATGTAATTTATTCCTGTGTTCAAAGCTAAATTTTCTGCATCAGTATTCCTGTCTTCAGTGTCACATGATCCTTCAGAAATCAACCTAATAGAACAGAAGGCAGCAAAGATCAGCATTTATCTGAAATAAAAATATTTTGGAGTGTGTATTTTTTCTTTTTTGAAAAATGATAGAAATTAATACTTTTATTTAGCAAGGATGCTTTAAATTGCTCAAAAGTGATGATATAGACATTTATAATGTTACAAAACATTTCTATTTCAGATAAATGCTGTTCTTATAAACTTTCTACTCATCAAAGAAACCTGAAAAGAAAAACAGAACCTGAAAAGAAAAACGATCTGTTTTCAACATAATAATCATAGTTTTCTTGGGCATCAAATCAGCATAGATTTCTAAACTTTGAAATCACAAGAATAATTCAAATAGAAAACTGATTTTTTTAAAATAGTAAAAACATTTTGAAACGTTACAGTTTTTTCTCTAATTTGGATCAAATAAATGTAGGCTTGTTGAGCAGAAAAGACTTCTTTAAAAAATTCAAAATCATTAAAAATCTTACTTTTTGAATAAAATAAAAAGATCCTAAAATAAGGTCCTATTTGTTTTAAGCAAAGTCATTTTTCTTTTATTCTTTCTCTGTCAGTGTGAAATATGTCAGATTTTATAAAATCATCCTAGTGTAAGTTCCTCGTATACGGAAGAGATCCGATCAATGACATCTGGTTGCAGATGATATCAATCATTTCAAAGCATCTGTTGTTTCACAGCACAGAGCGACTCTCTTCCTCCGAGATAAAGGCGATATTCTGTGCGTAAAGGAGCTGTTTATGGTTCTGAGAGCCACTCAAACTGACTGGTTTGCTCATCTTGAATGCATGCAAACAGTCTCTCCCGGACTCCCTGTGGAGCCTAAACACCAAAACAATTTCAGCTTTGTTCACAAACATCATAAAAGAATGATGTGCATCTGATGTGTCCCTCTGTGTTCTTCATAGAGATCATTGGTTATATAGTAACAATAAAGGCAACCCAGGTAAAAAAAAAGTGCACTAAAATGCACTTTATTTAAGTATACTTAGTACACTTTTCAGTAATGTACTAAAAGTGCTCTATTTTCGCACACTAATTTTGTACTTAATGTACTAAAAGATAGTATTAAGTATATGTTAAGATAAACTTAATACCATCTAAGTGTACTCAACTGTGCTATTTTGAGACACCCTGAAATTGAACTAAAATGTGCTTTTAACATACTATATCTGTATTTTAAAAAATATATTTAGTTAAAACTAGAAATACACTTGAACCCTATTTTTAAACATTTATAAATATATTTAAGACTAATTTAAAGTATAATAGTAATATATTAAAAGAATATACAAAGTGTGAAAAAAGTGTGCTAAAATACAATTCAAGTACACTTAGTGCACTTCCCTAATGTACTTAAAGTGCTCTATTTTCAGGCACTGATTTTGTACTTAATATACTAAAAGTTATTCTTAAGTACTCCTTAAGATAAACTTAAGATCATCTAAGTGTACTCAACTGTGCTATTTTGAGACACCATGAAGATGAACTAAAACGTGCTTTTAACATACTATCTCAGCATTTCCAAAAATGTATTTTGTTACCACTTATAATACATTTGAAACATATTTCATAAACCTTTAAATATACTAATTATACATAAAAAATAAACTTACTGATTATTTAAAATACAATAATAATATATAACAAATGTATACAAGGCGTATTTATAATGTATTGCCCACATATTTTTTATTAATAAAAAATACACTTATTAATTATTTAAAATACATGAATAATATATAAAAAATGTATACAAAGCGTATTTATAATGTATTGCCCAAATATTTTTATTAATAAAAAATACACTTGATGATTATTTAAAATACATGAATAATATATGACAAATGTATACAAAGCGTATTTATAATGTATTGCCCAAATATTTTTATTAATAAAAAATACACTTGATGATTATTTAAAATACATGAATAATATATGACAAATGTATACAAAGCGTATTTATAATGTATTGCCCAAATATTTTTATTAATAAAAAATACACTTGATGATTATTTAAAATACATGAATAATATATGACAAATGTATACAAAGCGTATTTATAATGTATTGCCCAAATATTTTTATTAATAAAAAATACACTTGATGATTATTTAAAATACATGAATAATATATAATAAATGTATACATAGCGTATTTATAATGTATTTTTTATTAATAAAAATATGTGGGCAAGACATTATAATTACGCTTTGAATAAATTTATTATATATAATTGATATATTTTAATTAATTAATAAGTGTATTATAATGAATAAAAATGTATGGGCAATACATTATAAATACGTTGTCACGAAACGTGTAGGAAAGCAAAAAAATAACGTCTTCAATAAAAAGTCTTCAATAAATCCTCAGGCAGAGTAACAATAGACAGGAATGGCGGGAGAAGACGTGCACACAACGAAGGAACATAGGTGTAACGCTTGTAGCCGGACAAAGAAACAAGGAAATCAAACAAACTTATAAAGGGGAGATAATTACAACAACAGGTGGAGGGGATCACACTAATGAGCAGGAAGACCAAAAAAGGGCATGGGAGAAACCAAACAGACAGTCCAATGGGGGAAACACTGGGAAAAACCAAGACAAACAGTCCAAGGGCGTGACATACACTTTGTATACATTTATCATATATTATTCATGTATTTTAAATAATTAAGAAGTGTATTTTTTATTATTAAACATATGTGGGCAATACATTATAAATATGCTTTGTATACATTTATTATATATTATTCATGTATTTTAAATAATCAACAAGTGTATTTTTTTGTAATAAAAATATGTGGGAAATACATTATAAATACGCCTTGCATACATTTGTTATATATTTATGTATTTTAAATAATCAACAAGTGTATTTTTTATTGATAAAAATATCTGGGCAATACATTATAAATACGCTTTGTATACATTTGTTATATATTATTCATGTATTTTAAATAATCAGTAAGTTTATTTTTTATGTATAATTAGTATATTTAAAGGTTTATGAAATATGTTTCAATCCTATTAGAAGTGGTAACAAAATACATTTTTTGGAAATGCTGAGATAGTATGTAAAAAGCACATTTTAGTTCATCTTCATGGTGTCTCAAAATAGCACAGTTGAGTACACTTAGATGATCTTAAGTTTATCTTAACATATACTTAAGAATAACTTTTAGTATATAGAGTACAAAATTAGTGTGCGAAAATAGAGCACTTGAAGTACATTAGGGAAGTGCACTAAGTGTACTTAAATTGTATTTTAGCACACTTTTTTCACAATTTGTATATTCTTTTAATATATTATTGCTATACTTTAAATTAGTCATAAATATATTTATAAATGTTCAAAAGTAGGGTTCAAGTGTATTTCTAGTTGTAACTAAATATATTTTTTTAAATACAGATATAGTATGTTAAAAGCACATTTTAGTTCAATTTCATGGTGTCTCAAAATAGCACAGTTGAGTACACTTAGATGGTATTAAGTTTATCTTAACATATACTTAATACTATTTTTTAGTACAATAAGTACAAAATTAGTGTGCGAAAATAGAGTACTTTTAGTACATTACTGAAAAGTGTACTAAGTATACTTAAATAAAGTGTATTTTAGTGCACTTTTTTTTAACCTGGGAGAATTACCACACTCAAAATCAGTTTAAGTGTTAGTGCTAATAATGCATTCATATTAAGTGTACTTAAGTACAACTTTTGGGAAAATGTACTTCTACTACAGTACATTACTAATAGATTTTTAATAAAATCAATTTAATGTAAACTTAAAATTACCACACTCAAAATCATTTTAAGTGTTAGTGCTAATAGTGCATTCATATTAAGTGTACTTAAGTACAACTTTTGGGAAAATGTACTTCTACTACAATACATTACTAATAGATTTTTTATATATTAACTTATTTTAAACTCAAGATTAGTATGTAAACAGTGTACTAAAAATCAACTAATGTTTAAAGCATTTAAAGCACACTTTTGAAAAACACACTAATAAAACTCTTTTGGATGTTTTTTCTGTAGTGTACTTTATTGTAGTACACTAAAAAATTATTTAAGTATTACTGGTATTTAGTATACTTTTGTCAAGTGTACTAAAGTCCTACTGAAGTATAAACATACTTTTAATTAGTAAATTTATAGTGTATAACCATCAAACTTTTATTTAACACACAAAAAAACAATGTACTAAAAATGTATTTGCGGGTATTTAAGTGTATTTTAATTGCATTTAAGTATATTTTTTTTTCACCTGGGAAGACATAATGCATTGAGCACAGATGCAAACTTATTTATGGATTTAGTGGCCTAATCTGATTACTGATTTCAACTGTTTGCTTGACATTTCACATTTACTTGTTTTTTTAACAAGTAAAAACCCCCATCTAAAACCAGCATCAATCCAAATACAATGAATTTTTAATAGATTTTTTCTCATTTCATCACCTTTTAGATTCCATGTGAGATTAGAAGAAGATTACCCTTCATACCAGGTGTGTTAAGGAGGTTACAGTAGTAGCCTACTGGTGAAGACACATTACTCTGGAGTCCCAGACTCTGTGCTGACAGCAGCACAAATTGATTCCACGAGGTTTGCAGAAGCAGCCACAAAAGCATCTGTCTCGCTCCTCGCCACCGCTCTTCCCTGATGGGCCACAGATTCGGCCCCTACCTTCAGCATACGGTGCTTTCTTGGCATGAAGCCAGCTGGCCACTCAGGGGAGGACAGCGGTGGTCATCTGTCAGTGCCAGTCTGTCAGCAGATAGCGGGTGATGGATGGAGCCTTGTGCTCGTCAATAAAACCCACTTTGAAATGATTGCAGTGCTGTGCGGCGACCAGGCCCTCCCGCTGAAGCGCAGCGGGGTCTGGCCTTCACCCTCCGTCTAAATGTGTTGCCCTGCTGGACTCAGAGGGGTAGATTGAGATAAGTTTGGCTTTTGTGCTGAGGAACAGTAGGTTTATGTATTGTTACACTGGGACGATAACATCATTCACTCTGAGCATCTCAGAGCACACATAGTTCACCCAAAAATGAAAACTGTCATCAGTTACTCACCCTAATGTCACTCCAAACATGAATGCAAAATTTTATAAAGAATCTTTGGCATACTTTTTTAAAGGAGACGTTCATTTCCGGAACAAAAATTTTCAGATAATTTACTCACCCTCTCGTCATTCAAGATGTTCATGTCTTTCTTTCTTCAGTCGTAAAGAAATTATGTTTCTTGAGGAAAACATTTCAGAAATGTTCTACATATAGTGGACTTCTATGGTGCCCATGAGTTTGAAATTCCAGAATGCAGTTTAAATTAGGGCTGGGCGATAAAACGATAACGATATATATCGCGATAGACAAGAGATCGATATCAATAAAAAATGTGTTCGATATTTTGTATTCTTCGTCGGCCCGCCCAGCCCCCCTTTAACGTTCAGTTCATAGCGCCAGATCACAATAGAAGTTAAGGTTATCTTTCCTACAGAACGGGTCCATGTTGTTGTATTAAACAAACTAAATAGCCTTATGTTATTTATCTTATTTACACGACGGCATTTGATTTCTGTCTCTACAGGATCGCGCGTTTACAATGTCTCCTCACAGACGGGATCGCGGACTCCATTCATAAAAACGGACTTTACTATAGGGCGGAATGCCGCGGAATTCGTCGATTTTTGGACCAAAAAAAGTTGGTCTGTTAATTAATTCAGATCGCGATATGGACTAGTGTCTGTGAAAACTGAAATGCAGAAAGACCGTTTCAATAAGAATCCTGCATGTTCCGTTTGCCTCTATATGTATGAATGGAGGAGACGCGTTTTATTTTCACTAACGTTACACGCATAATGCACACGTGACGCTCCCGCTAATTTTTGGCCTTTGCATCTCACATGAACAGACAAACTCCAATAAATACATCTCCAAAGCTGCTGTGAGTGTCACTTTTTGTCAATTTTACCGTTTCATTAGTGAAACTAGCATCATTCATACTGTATTACACACTGAAACTTCACGGCAACCTGTCAAAATAAAAGTACGGTTTAACATGTAACAGAACAATATTAGTCTTGTATTACTTTGTACAGTATAATGTAGGTGTTTATATGTTCACATTTAAATAATTTACATAAAACAATATATAATAAAAAATAAAATAAAGAGTCACCACTTAATTGTTGAAAAAATACTATTATTATTAAACCTTTTTTTAACTGAATATAATTTTTCTTCTATGTATTAATTTTAACAGTAAAGCTCCGTTTATTTTTATTTTTAAAAATAAATCAGTCATTTTGCTTTCATTTGATTATCAGAAAAATTAAAACAAGAATTTCTGAAAGAAAAAAAAAAAAGATTGTAAGGCCCTATTGTTCAAAATGTTGAAAGTTTTGGACTTATTTTTTCACTTAAATAAATATTTTTGTTATTACACAAAGTATAGGCTAAAGTACCAGGAAAGAAGTAATGTTGGCTACTGGCAACCAGCAATCTGTGCAGAAATAAATATTATCAGCCAAGTGCTTTGCAACAACCTCTGACCTGTGGTCAAGCCGTACTTCTGGGCCATACATTAGCTTGACCATTCACTTCATCGACAATGAATGGGGTTTGAATTGAGGATTAAGAGATAATTAAGTGTATATTGTGACTTTAGACTTATGTTTACGTTTTAATTATTTGTGTTTTCCATGGTTGTTGACATTTCTGTCTTAATAACTGAGGGGATTATGATCAGAGGAAGGTTAAGTTTAAAATAAAAATGCTTGAGTGTAATATATTTTTCTCCTGGTCCTTATTTTAAATGGGTCATAAAAATATCAATAATTATCGATATCGACCGATATGAAACACTGATATCGTGATATAGTTTTCAGCCATATCGCCCAGCCCTAGTTTAAATACAGCTTCAAAGGGCTCTAAACAATCCCAGCCGAGGAAGAATGGACTTATCTAGTGAAACGATTTGTTAGCTCCAAAATGTGTTTCAAAGATGAACTAAGGTCCAACGGTTTTGGAACAACACAAGGGTGAGTAATTAATGACATAATTTTAATTTCTGGGTGAACTATCACTATTAAATGTATTGTGTCTTACAAAAAGACTAGGAATATAGCTCATTAGTTGGATGGACTATGGTTAAGACAGTTTTCATGTATTTGTGTAATATTTAAAACTTGAAAGCTCCAGTACCCATTTATTGTAACTGCATGGACAAGTGTGGCCTGTACTGTAATTAAAATACTTTTTCTTCTTTTGTGTTCTAGAGAAGAAAGTCAGCCAGCTTATAATACAAGATAATGACAGAGTTTTCGTTTTGGGTGAAGTCTTTCTTTGCCTGAATGGGGCAACTGTAATGCTGTTCGAACTAGAATTATTGATCATCTAAACACTGTTGTGAACTTTTTCTTCGAGACCAGGAGACGTTTGGATATCTTGAAGCAGAATAGATACTAGCTGTGCGTCGCTGCAGTCATCAAAAGTCGTCTGACTAAGGCATATACATTACAGTTTATATACCTTTCCAGGGGGAGGGATACATAGAGGTAACAAAGCATGCAAATGTGATATAGATAATCAGCCTAGTAGGATTTTCCCGGCCTCGATCTATTTAGCATTCAAATGCAAAGGTGCTAAACAAAAGGCACTGTTGTACTTTGAGCTTAGAATTCACACTTAATTTAGCAAACATGCCAGATGTTCTGTTTCAGGGCCTGGGCTGCCTGCTCTTAGAAATCACAATATACATAACTTTTCAGTACTTGCTGTTATTTTGGAACCTATGTTTAATCTTTTATAAATTTGAACAGATTCTAAAATTTGTAATCCTTCAACACCCATGTAAAAAGAGACTTTGCCAGTTTCTATCGACTTTCACTCTTTAACAACTCGAGACTGTCTTCTTTAAAAATGAGAGAGGCTTGCAGTCAGAGACTTGCGGTGAATAAACTCCCCACGCTCGCTGGGTAAATCTTGTATAGCCATGCCAACTTCAATATTTATGCCATCAGGTCTTGAGTGAAAAGGGCAAACAGTGTATCATGTCAAAAACCAACATCCATTTTTCTCTCTGAGGAGGGACTGTGTGAAGGCAAAACGGTGTGTGTGTGTGTGTGTGTGTTGTCAGCATTTAGGTCCAATTTCCCCCAGCCTGCCAAACAAATCCCTACACATACAAATGGGAGTGTATGATAGCCAACCTGACATTGGATTGAAAAACATGACAATTTGAAAACGCTTACCTTTCACTCTGCGGGAGACAGCGGCGTGACCTAGATTGATGCAGTGTGGGAGCAGTTGGGAAAGGACGAAGCAGCTCAAGTTAGACCGGGTTGGCATCAAGGTTTATTATCTTTTACAATGTACAATATACAAAAATATAGAGTACCAAAAATTCACAGTGTCTAAAAGGCAGTGATTACAGTCTACATCGCATATCTAACCACCAGGTCAGTTGCATAGAAGGGCACCAAGCCTCGCAGGGATGAAGCGCCTCATTGCGTCGTCCGGCTTTATGCGTGTTCAATAGCAGAGATACTCCTTTCAAAACCCGACTCACACAGAGCAGCTGCACTTGACCAACATATATTATCTGGGCAGGCACACGGCAACGAATGTGGGGATTTAGTGTGACCTTTTAACTTTAAATATAAGCTATTCTTGATTTCTTTTCATGCAGACAGTGGAGTCCAAAAGCCTCTGAAAGACATTTCAAATCTGGGATTTATGTCAGGTAATACTGGAAATTAGAAATTGGAAACTTTCTGAATGAAAAAAAAAAAAAAAATTATATATATATATATATATATATATATATATATATATATATATATATATATAAATCAATTAAACTTTTCACTCATATTATGTTGATAATATAATTTGCTATTAAAAAATATTAATAAAATCATCAATGAAAAAACTTGGTATTGGAGCATATCTTTAAGAGATATGCCAATTTCTAAATTTAGGTGAAACTGGAAATGAAAAATAGAAATATTCAGATTTTTGGACTCTAGGCTTGGTATGTGAGCATATCTTTAAGATAAATAAAGATAATATATTTTGCCATAAAAATGTAATGACTGACGATGTTCTTATTTTGCATTTTATTAATGCTTTCATATTTTTTAATAAAAAGGCTTGGTATTTGAACATATCTTTAAGACAGCAAAAAAAAAAAAAAAAAAAAAAAAAAAAGAATATAATTTGCAATAAAAATGTAGTTACTGAAAATGTTTGGACTCCTGTCGATTTTTTTAAACAAAAGGCTTTGTATATGAGCATATCTTTAAGGAAAAAAAGATAATATAATTTGCACTAAAAAATAAAACTGTAAACTGTATTCAAAATAGGAACATTTTCAGTAATGCTCTCAGATTTGGACAATTCTGTAGATTTTTTCAATGAAAAACCTTGGTATATGAGCATATCTTTAAGAAAGCAAAAATAATAATATAAATCAGCAATAAAAAAATGTAATAAAATGCATAACATTTTCAGTAATGCTTTCAGATTTTTGGACTCCTGTAGATTTTTTTAAATGAAAAGGCTCAGTATGTGCGCATATCTTTAGGATATAAAAAAAGAGTGAAAAAAAAGATTTTTTTTAATAAAATGCCAAATAATAACATTTTCAGTAATGCTCTCATATTTTTGGAGTCCTCTGTAGATTTTTTTCAATGAAAAGGCTTTCAATGAAAAAAGATCATTTGCGATAAATTATAACTAGTAAAATGCAAATTTCTGGAAAGTTTCGGTACGTGAACGTATCTTAGAGCAAAAAACAAAAAAGATAATATAATTTGCAATAAAAAATGTTATTAATAAAATGCAAAATAGAAACATTTTCAATAATGCTTTCAGATATTTGGACTCCTGTGAATTTTGTTTTTAATAAAAAGGCTCAGTATGTAAGCATATCTTTAAGATATCAAAAAAAGAAAAAGATAAGCAAAATTGCAAAATGCACATTTTCGGGTCCATTTTCAGGTCCATTTTCAGCTCTCAGATGTTTGGACTCCTCTTTTTTTTCTTCAATTAAAGGCCCCCCCCCTCCCAAAAAACAGCATTAACATAATCTGTATTTGAGTATTTGAATTATGAAACAACATAATTCATGTTAATTTCATGCACCATGTGATGTGAATGGCAAAAATCATTTCATATGACTGATGAACAAAAGTACAAAAGTTCTCTACTAGTTTTGACAGGACTCTAATGAATAATCTTCGATGTTATCGATCAGAGTTGGTCTCTCTGTTGCAGTCAAACTCTGGACACTGACAGGCTCCATCCCCACACAATCCCTACGGTTGGTATATTTACACAGCTGCTGCACATATTATTTTACAACTATAAGGCGTTTAAAAAACAGTGTTAGCTTTACAATATACATGTACATTATACTAACCTTTGCGTGGCATTACTTTTTTTTCGCGGTGGGACATCACTTATTTACAACCCATGTACTCATGCTTAGCTGAAAGCATGGCTGGCTTAGCATTCATTAAACAAGCATGATAAAATAGCTTAGTTTAGTTTTCAGTGCCCTTTAGAAACCAAGCATACCATAAATACTACTGTATATCCCGATGAAAGTTGCCGTTCCTGAATCGCTTTTATCGATAACTGTTGAGTTGCATCTGGAATGTTGGCGGGATGCCGCTGGGAAGCATGTCAACACATGGGCAAAAATAAAATCTGAGTCAAGCACATAGTGCTGCACTAAGATTCATTTTTTTAGATATTGTTCAGAGTGGCAAAGATCCATTGATCATTTCTGCGTAAGTTGACTCTCTGGGCATTTTTATGAATATATGATGCTCAGTGCTCATATCTCTGATGAATGTGATGATGGTTAGGAATATACCATCTGGAAACAATAATTAAAAATAATATATGAAATGTTCAGTCGATGTTTGAACTCATATCTTAAATAAACTCTATTGTCCATCTATCCTACAACTGCTGAATAATTCCCTCTTTAAAATAACCGTATAAAACAAGTGCCAAGCTATCAGTATTTCCTACGTTTTTTCATAATAAAATATAGTCCGTCTCAGTTTGAACCCAGTCATATTTAATATGACCACCGGGACTTACAGTAACAGAGTAGAACATGTTTGCTTCAGACCTAAGCATATTCCATGTTGGTGCAATATTCCTCGATTCCCATGCATTCGCAAGTAAAAAAGGCGTTTCGACTTTTCGGGGAAATAATGACGCATCCTTCTGGCCTTTCAACGTGCTGAAAATCTATATTCCGAAGTCCGTTCTGAAAAGCATCCTATTTGTAAGCTGTTCTCTTTTTTTGCAGCTTGGTTCTGAACTCTGAACAATTCACCCAGGAGATGCATTGATCCTGCAACCCATCCTCTTTTGTCAGAGATTTGCCCCTCAAAGGTCGGAAGTCAGTGGGACGTCCTTACATTTGCATCCAAAGGTAACACAATTCTGCTCTAACCAAACCTAATAATGTCACCATTGATTGCTCTCTTTTGTCTGTTGTCCGTCTATTCTTCTGCTGTAGTTTCAAAAAGAACTGCCACAGTGCGGCAGATTGCATTTCCCGTAATGGATATTGTTGGAGTGGTACGGGATGCCAGCGCAATCGTGTCTTCCCACCTTGAGCTTCAGCAAAACCTCCTTCCAGTAACGGGAGTTCTGCAGCGATCAATCAAGACATCAGTTTATCAAAGTCAGTGTAGCTACACAATCTTTAAAAAGTGCTGTTTGAATCACTGGACTTTTCCCCCGTCGGAACACCGTAAGGCATGGCTTCGGTGACGCGGTCCTCGAGGGGAGAGATCTTAGGGAAAAAATCAGCTGGAATGTTGGAACGAGCACCTCGTCGGGTGCAAAGTGTGTGGGTGGGAAAAGTGGAGGGTTTTAGGAGATGTCCGGAGCGGCCTTGTCACCATGGCGAAAAACCTACGGATGGGACATGTGTCTCAGCTGTGGTTATAGGTTCTGCAAGGAGACGGCGAGGAGTCTGGTCGGTAGTCATATTTGCCCAGCGCTGTGGGGTAGTATGTGGTGGTGTACACGTTCGTCTGCTGAAGCGGTGAAGGGAAGTAGTTGGTCCTCTCATCCGGCAGCAAATTGTTCTTATTCAGAGTCTGTGGAGAAAAACAAACAAGGGAGTGTTAGGCGAGCTGAGAGGCAAAAAACAAACCATCAATCTCTGAGATGAAAAACCACTGATCTTGCAGTCTGCAAACCTCTTGTGACCTTGAAAACTAAAAAGAACAGAATATGAGAATGTTGAGAGCACATGGCAAGATCTCACACCTTTAGGAAACACTTCAGCTTAACACATGTAAACTCTGTTCCAGCTAGTTCCTTAAAGGCACAGGGTGTAATATCTGCACTACTAGAATGTTTGAGCAGCTCAAATATTGTCTCAAACAAGAGCACGAGTTTGCAGATCCCATAGATCAGAGGACCAGAATATCATAGACTTTCGAATGGGTTCTTTTGATTTGAACATCATAGCGACTGCATGGCAAACCACTCAGAATACTCTAGCAACCACACAACAACGGGCTTAAAACAACTGAAAACAACATGACAATGTGCTAAAAATATGGTAGAAACCACACAGCAACATGTTAATACCACTTAAAAATACACACCACTATTTTTGAAAATAGGCTCATTTTCCAACTCCCCTACAGTTAAACAGTTGAGTTCTACCGTTTTCAAATCCATTCAGCCGATCTCTGGGTCCAGCAGTAGCACTTTTAGCATAGCTTAGCATAGATAATTGAATCTGATTAGACCGTTAGCATCTCACTCAAAAATGACCAAAGAGTTTCAATATTTTTCCTATTTAAAACTTGACACTTCTGTAGTTACATTGTGTACTAAGACCGACGAAAAAATGAAAAGGTGCGATTTTCTAGGCTGATAAGGCTAGGAACTATACTCTCATTCTGGCGTAATAATCAAGGAACTTTGCTGCTGTACCATGGTTGCAGCAGGCGCAATGATATTACGCAGCTGTCAACTCTGCCGGCTGCAACTCTGCAACTACACAATCTTAGTGCCGATCACTTTCAGGCACTACGTAATATCATTGTGCCTGCTGCACAAAAAAATAAACGACTTTATTCAACAGTTTCTTCTCGTTCCGTGTCAGTCTTCGACGCGCGTTGACAAGAGTATCATGACGTATGCGTGTGGTGCTGCTGACACAGGAGCCGGCGTTCTGACATAGAATGTCCATCTCTCTTAAGCTATGTTTACACTAGTGCAATTTTATTTTAAAAAGCATAACTTTTGCTACAGTTATGCCTGTATTTTACACTACTCCGCCGTTTTCAACCCTCAAAAACCGAGGCTTTCGGAAAAGCTGCAGACCTCGTTTTAGTTAAAAAATAACTCTAGGGTTGCGGACCAAAACCAAGACTTTTGAAAAGGATGGCATGGCTGCCCACATTTGCTCTGTGTATCCTTGTTGACCATGTTAACCTTGTATGTGACATGTGATTTCGGTTGTGTAGTGTGGACGGAGATGGTTTGTGAAACGGAGTGAAAATGGTGTAGACGAGGATCGTTTACATTTTAAAATGCCATTTTTAAAACGAAAATGCACTAGTGTAAACTTGGTTTTAGTTTGTAATCTGTATATTTGGGTTGAAATAAGTAAGGCTGGTAAGTTTGAAATGAGTAAGTCATTCCCTCTGTCGAAATCTTCATACATTTTTACGAAGAATTTTTTATGTACAACATTCATTTTCTTCTGCTAGTAAACAAGTTGCAGTACATCTGGGTTCTATGTCAGAATGGCAGCTTCCATGTCAGCAGTACCACATGCATGCACTGTGCATTGTGTGTGAACGTGTGTCGAGGACTGACACAGAAGAGAAGAAATTGTTAAATAAAGTAGTTATTTCTTTGCACACAAAAAGTATTCGCGTAGCTTTGTAACATTACGGTTGAACCACTGATGTTACATGGACTATTTTAACAATGTCCTTACTACCTTTCTGGGCCTTGAGCGTGTCAGTTGTGTTGCTGTCTATGCAGGGTCAGAAAGCTCTCGGATTTCATCAAAAATATCTTAATTTGTGTTCTGAAGATGAACAAAGGTCTTACGGGTTTGGAACATGGAGGGGGGTTAATTAATGACAAAATTTTCAATTTTGGGTGAACTATTCCTTAAAAAAACAGAACACTCTACCAGCCACACAGCAAGATGCTAAAATCACTAAAGAAGATTGTAAAAACCACACGGCAACATGTTAAAACCTCTTAAAACTCCCCAGCAGCTGCATAGCAAGGTGTTAAAAACCACGCAAACCACCCAAGTGTAGCAACACGCTAAACACCAGCAATGACAGCAACCACACAGCAACATTTTAAAAACCATTCTCAGCACCCAAGCAAACACATAGCAGCATGTAAAAACCACTCAGAACACCAATTTGCATAGAAATATGTTCAAAACCACAAAGAACCCCCATCAACCACACAGCAACATGCTAAAATCAATAAAGATTTTAACAACATGCTAAAAACACTCTGCAGTCCCCAGCAACTGCATAGCAAGCAACATGTTAAAAACACCCAGTGTGCAGCTCGTGAATCAGTATATTGTGTATACGAATCCTGTCACTAGTAAGTTTCCAGGCTCACTGCACATTGGGACAGTGATTACTAAATTTCCGGGGACATGACTACTTACAATGTCAACAGAAAACACTGTAGAATATCACTGCTGAAATTAACAACAGGCAGCACCCATTTCTTTTTGATATTATTTTTTATTCTCTTTACTCACATTGCCCAGATACATGTCCTTACAAAATTTCAGTCAAATATTAATTATAAATGTTAACTAGATGTGCTCAGTATAGGGCTGGACGATAAATCGAACGATATTATGATGCGCGTTTAGTCAATGAAGCCGGTACTTTGATTAGTAGTAAATCTCCATCACGTGCGTTCCGCTCAGGTTCCGCTGGAGCGGCAATTAATACACAGAGACGTAAATCACTGACAAGCTACGCCAAATCGCGCTCAAAATCACATTCGATTCGCATTCGATTTTGAGCGCGATTTGGCGTAGCTTGTCAGAGATTTATGTTTCTGTGTATTCTCTGTGTATCATATTCAGGTCAGTACTAAATAAACAACATGCATTTTGTATAATCCCTCTTAGCAATATTTAAAAAAACAAACAAACAACAAAAACACCTTAGCAAAATGCTAAATTTTACTCTGAACACTCTAGAAACCACACATCAACATGTTAAAACCACTTAGAACCACTGAGCAACATCTGAAATACCATTCAGAGCACCCTAGCATCTGTACAGCAACCCTATCACCACAGTAGGACGAAATTGAGAAATCAGGTTTTTTGCGATTCTGTTTGGTGGTACTAGTGGAGCAGAAACGGCACACTGCACCTTTAAATATGTAAGGCACTACTGAACGAAGTCCACAGCCGATAAGCTGTATAATTTAAAAAGTGGTGAACTCTGAGGTCATGGATGAAAGTAGCGTGTGTGTGTATGAAATGTAGAGCTCTCGAGAAATATCATTTGTCTAGCTCTAAAAAAGCTGCGGCTCAGTTATTGGGGGAGTGAAGCTATGAAACATACAAGATTGATTCGAGTGACTCACCGTAGCCGAGAACCGCTGTGCAACAATTATAGTTTTCAATACCTAGCAAACAATAGCAGTACAAAGAGGCTGAGATCTCCATTTTCAGTCTGAACAAGACAGATGAAATTGCTTTTTTATCCAAGAGTCAATGAGTGACAAGTGAAGGGAATGTTTGCTGCTATTACGATACCAGATTACATCTTCCTGACTGTGGTATCTTTAGCAGGCTTTCAGCAAACCGTTCCCTATGCGAAATCAGAATATTCATCCTGATTTACGACGTGGCTCTCAACGGATGCTTGTTCAAACAGCCATCAATCAGAGAGCCTCCATGTCACACGGTTAATATCACACAGCCATCTGCGCACCGACGTGCCCTGGGAATGCGTGGACAGAGGCCCAAGCGACGGCCTTTTGCCGTGGCGCTTATTTCTCGATCCACTCGTATTGCCCAAGTTTCATAATGAGTTTCGAGTGAGTAGTGGTCATGCAGAAGATCGATGGAAAAAGTGGCAAAAGGCTTGCGCAGGTGTCACAGCAAGGACACGAGGTGGAGGGAGAGCGAGCTGAGCCAAACTAATTGGATGAGCTCGACGATCAGTCACAACCAGCTGTGGGAGTCCACTGAGCGGCTGCTGCTTAAACAGCCTAATGGAGCCCATTAATAAAGACAGAGTGTGTGCCAGGAACCGCGTGCAGCCAGAAGAGGCGGCTAAACAAGCGGCCGCGGGGAGAGCGAAACCCAGCGGTAATCTCCAAACTATCAGTTATCTAGTGATGCTCATTTCGGACAAAACAAACGAGCATGCTCTCAGATAGAGTTCGGTTTGTTGACTGCTTTCAACTTTTTCTGCTAGCTCATCTGTGGGGAAATCTCCCGATATTGAATTGCTCAGAGCTTAATATGCAGAGACTCTATAAAAGGCATTTGTAGGTGTATTCCCAAGAAAAGTGTAAACACTGTGTCTCTGTGGTGTGATCAAAACATTGATCTGTTTGATTGTGCATACTAATGAGCTTGACATTTGCAAAATAGATTTAAATATGGTAAAATGGGGATGTTAAACTCTTTTAAGCAGCTGAGAACATTCTGAAAGTTGCCAAAATAAACAAATACAAACAGGATGTGCAATCTGCCAAGATCTACTGAGCTTTATGTGGAGGGCCACAGATTCCAAGTCAACATATATTAGAAAATTATCTTTAGGCTCAGACAGAATCTGTATAGGTCTCTGCACAATTACAATGACTGCTATTCCCAAAGTTCTAAAAATCTCTGCCTTTTGAGCGTTCATTAAAGGCCCACTGAAGTGCTTTGAAACATGCAGCGCTATTCTGCGTTGGCGTAATTTAAACTGAAACAGGAAGACAGGGCGGGACATATCAAGCAGCCACGCCCCCATTTTTAAATAGCCAATAGCGCTTTGTTTATATCACAGTTTGGGCTAGAGCCCTTGAGCTAGGTAAAGCACATGTGACAGTGTATGACAGCCACATTGGTAAAAAAAAAATGGCATTCTGTGTAGAATTCAAATGGGTCTGATATGTTTTGTGGTCGGTACCAATTCACGCATATGATCTGCTCTGTGCTATCGTTTCTCTAAACTTGTGTGTACACTGCGGCAATTTGCGTGACACAGTGCAAAACAGCGTCTTTCGCCCCGATGGAAAGCATATTTACACTTTCTGAATTGTTCCCTATCGCCTATATAGTGCTCTACATGCCATTAACCATACAGAAAATACTCATTCTGTCACAACGCAACGATTTCAGCCACAGCTTTAGCGTTTATTTGTAGTGTAGGAGGCGGGGCACTTCGGATTCTAGAGAGCATTTGATTGGACAGATAATTTGATGATGTCATCAAAATCATTGATCCATATTGGTGAAAGATAGAGACTGCAAGTTTTGAATGCTTATATCTTATAAATGCAAAATTTGTCATTGTTTTGGAGCACTCTAGCTTACACAGATAACCTAAAGGCTAACATATTCATACTAATAGCCCTAAAACTTCAATTTTGATTTTATGGGGACTTTTTAAATGTGATTATACATACAGCTACAGTATCAATGAGAGTGCAGTATTCTTGTAGCACATTATACTGTGTTTTTTTTTCAGATTCTTTAATGACTAAATGTTTAAAAGAACTAAATTAATTTGAAAAATAAATCCTTTGTAACATTATAAATGCCACTTTTGATTAATTTAATGCGTCCTTGCTAAATAAAACTATTCATTTCTTAAAAACAATTCTTTTCATGGCCCACAGAGTGCAAGTCTTAATTCTCCATTGTATTTTTAGCAGCTTCATTGTAACATTGTTACTATAATTCATTGCATATCTAATAGAACGTTTTGCATGCTTTGAATAAAAGTGTGCATGACTATAGCAAACAGCCACTGAGAACTTCAATCAGTCAGTAGAATCAGTAGAGGTTCCTTGCGAAGAGCCAAGGACTATACTACTGACATGGGTTAGATTAGAGTAGTTCACTTCCAGAATAAAAAAAAAAATCTTATAATTTACTCACCTCCATGTCATCCAAATAGTTCATGTCTTTCTTTCTTCGAAAAGAAATGAAGGTTTTGTGGAAAATGTTCCAGGATTTTTCTCCATAAAGTGGACTTCAATGGAGATCAGCGGGTTGAAGGTCCAAATTGCAGTTTCAGCACAGCTTCAAAGGGCTCCACACGATCCCAGCCGAGGAACACAGGTCTTATCTAGTGAAACGATCAGTCATCTTCTAAAAGAAATGCAAATACAAATATACTTTTTAACCACAAATGCTCATCTTGCACTAGCTCTGCAATGCATCTAAGACTTTATCTACGCATTATGTAATCATCTTGGAAAGAACATGGTTAGTTCTTCGTCTGTTTCTCTTCCAGCTTAATAAATAGTCCGACATAGCTGTTATACCTTTTTTTGTAAAGGACGTTTGACTTTCTTTGCATGTTCACTTGTAAACACTAGGTCGATACTTCTGCCTACGTCAAGCATGAGCTTTCCAACATGACTACATAATGCGTGAAGTTGAGCTAGTGCAAGATGAGCATTTGTGGTTAGAAAGTATATAAATTATTTTTATTTTTAGAAAATTACTGATCGTTTTACTACATAAGACCCTTATTCCTCAGTTGGGATCGTGTAGAGCCCTTTGAAGCTGCATTGAAACTACAATTTGGACCTTCAACCTGTTGATCCCTATTGAAGTGCACTGTTTTAACTGTTTTCCTCAAAAACATTACATTTTTTCTTGACTGAAGAAAGAAAGACATGGACATCTTGGATGACATGGGTGTGAGTAAATTATCAGGGAATTTTCATTCTGGAAGTGAACTACTCCTTTAAGTGCAGCAGCATGTTCAACAACAACATACTAAACCGGTTTTACTGCATAAAACATTATTATGATAATTATGTTTTTGTGAACATGGTGTCAACACTGACCTTGAACTCCATGGGTGTGTATTTCTCATTCTTTGGTGTGGTGTTGCCCTTGTAGTTGAGGTGGTTGGGAGTGGTTGGGTGGATGACCGCAGACTCCTGCGAGGGCTTGTGGAACCGCTGACAGTACACATACACCAGGAAAGACAGCAGACCGGCACCCAGGAAGCACGACACGCCTGTGGCTATCAGGTGTAGCAGAGTAAACCCTGGGAAAACAAGAGAAGGCAATATTACCGTAACCATTTGTCTGCAAATAACTGTAATATGTTGGCATTATCATTCAGACCTTTGACTAAATATACTTTTTCAAATAATGAGACAATATAGTCATCCTTGTCGGTGGAATTGGAGCGATACGGGACCATTGCATCCCTCATCATTAACGCAACATGTCCATAGCCATCATCCAGCGGTAGGCAGGTGCTTCAAAGCGTCTGGCTGAATGATGCAGTACCAAGGGACAGTGCTGTGATTAGCCGGTCCATGTGACGGACCGGGCATCCTGCCGGTCTGACCCGTAATGAGTGCGAAATGTGATTGAGGAGAGCGAACGCCATACCCCGTCATGAACCGCTCTAATTGGACAACGATCACTCAGGAGAGCACCACTACTGGAGCATGATGGCTAATATGTGCTGCCACCTGGAGAAACACCAAATTGGCACTGCGGTGCCACCTCTTGCCCGATATGGCCTGGATCCGCAACCTAAAAAGCACCGCTGTGCCCCCTCATGTATTGTTCATCTGGTGCATGCACTGGAAAGGCAGCACCTCTGCATGGGAGAGCCACAAGCGCCGTGGAGCACGACACATGGAAAACTGAAGATCAGCAGTGTGAATTATGAAGTTCACTCACTCAAACCTGCTTAGCGATTCCATTTCTGCCTGAGTTCAGGATGAAAAGGAGCTGACGTGAAACATGACACACAAGCAGCACATTGCTACGTCTTTGAGCGTTCACAAGAGCGTGCATGCATAAGCGCATACTAACATGCGGTGAATGCCATACAAACATACTGGTCAAAGCACTTACCCCCACACTGCTGGTCCTTCTCATAGCTAGATGCCGGGAGAATGGCTGTGAGGAGAAAGAGAGATATAGTTAGTGGCTGTTCACACAGGATGAGCTCTTGAGCTCTTTCTGAATGTCTTGAACTGATGCCAAACATCTTTCAAATTGACACGGCATCTTGAAAACACAACGTTCATGGTTCAAGATGCGTTGGAATGGTCACAGACATCCATCTAGAGCGGTAGCTGTCAAGTAGCTTTGCTTCAAAACAGTAGTTTTGCTTCAAAATCTAAATTCCTGTAGCTCAAGCAGTAGAGCATGGCAGTAGCAACGCAAGCGCCATGGGTTTGCTTTCCAGGGACCACATGAATGTATACCCTGAATGCAGTTCAAGTCTCCTGGGATAAAAGTGTCAAAATTGTCAAACTGTCAAATGCATAAATGCATATAAATGAAAAATTTACTTTAGACATCAAGCACTGAGTAAAGATAATATATGACCATAAAACCAGTCGCATGGGTATGTTGTATGAGTCAAAATTATACATTTTTATTTCATGCCAAAAATCATTACGATATTCCTAGGATATTCCTGACACTCAGATTCCTGATCTTCGAATAGTTGTATCTCGACCAAATATTGTCCTATCCTAACAAACTATACACCAAAGGAAATCGTATTTATTCAGCTTTCAGATGTTGTATACATTTTAAAAAATTGACACTTATGACTTATTTTGTGATCCAGTGTTGCATATCAGATTTTTTGTTCATATATATATATATATAAATAAATAAAGAAAAATGGTCAAGTAATAAAATGTATCAATATTCCCTGAACTGCATAGGCCCTACAATATGCAAAATTATTCATATTTTTATAAAATGGTTGTGCAGCCTTGATGTCAACATCAAAAGACAGGAAACATAGCTAATAAATGCTTTTAAAAGCTAATAAGTTTATTTATTTTGCTATTGTCTCTATGCTGATTTACATTGTTAGTCGTTTGATGTTGCTAACCGTCAAAGAGGTGTGCGCACATGAACGGCACTCATAGAGTGAGGGAGTATTGAGTTATTTTTGCCATTTTATAGGCCTTGAATGGTTAAATACACACTTGTATGTGTCAAAATGCTTTCTTTGCATATATCCTCGTAAAACATAGTAATTAAGTGAAAGTAAACACATAAGAAAACAAAAACGTGTAACAGTATATTGGATCCGGGCAGCTCCTAAAGTGACAGCAGTCTAATATTCCTGCTGTCTGTCATTCATGTTAATCAAACAACAAAACAGAGAAAATCTCTCACTGCTCTTGACTAAGTTACTTTTGTAACTTTAAGAAGAAGAAATATAGAATTAATTTACACAGTGAAGAATATGCAGTGTTTTTGTACATTCAATTACTTTATACAATGTATGTAGCATTTCTTATTTAGTTGTTCATTTAAGTTTTTTTGTCCTAATGCTTGTAATTCATTTCTTACTCTTATTTAAATGCTGACTGTTTTTTTAGGCTAGTATTAGTTTTTTGTGATACTGACACAGGTGACAAGAATTGTGAAAAATAAAGTCCTTGTTTAATGCAGAAAAAAAGCTATATTGTAATATATATTGTTACCATGAAATAAGATTACTCGTGATATAAGATTTTTGCCCACCTCTGATTGTGACCAACAATTTTGGATGCCGACCAACAATCTAACCATAAGCCAACTACTTAAAAATGGAGCAGACTGATGCAAGAAAAAGTCCTGTGAACAGGTCATTACAAGCTGCCTTGTTTTGCCTCCCTTTGCTGAATTACAGCCAAAACGTCAATCATTCCCCATCTTATCCCACTCCACTTTCTCCTTTCAGAAGCAACCTTCCTGGAAGTGGGGCAATTCAAAGAGCCATAGATCTGAGTGGTGAGGAAGTCTCCTGTTTTATACCTGAGGGATAAATGGGGCTGCAGTGATAAAGTGCAGGAAATCACATCAAAGTCGGTAAGGTTGCATGAAAGAGATGAAATTATTAACCCATGCTTCCATTACATATAAAAGAATGAATGGCCAATGCCAGTAAAACAGTTGCAAGCTATTTTGCAAAACTAAATCTTTAAACGCTCATTTAGAGTAAATATTCCATTTTGGTTAAAGTAATTTAGATGAAAACGCCATTTTTCACTGCTGCGATAGAGTATAAGTTTCTCTATTACCACCCAGAGTCATGCTTTTCAAGCTCTATCTGAAATCTCCACAAAGAGCAGAGATGGGTATGGGGGGGAGATGTTTTGATTGAGATGCACAATTCTCCTTGATCTCCTCACAGTCTAAGACACCTTAGGATTTGGAACCCGTTTCCCAAAATTGGAGAGAAATTGGATGTGAGGCTGCCTTGTGGCATAACATTAATATTAATTAGAGTGCCTGATTCACTTGGTATTCTGCTCTGATAACTCGTGTTCTCGCAGGCTGGGTGCGTTCAGTTCTTCACTTTGAACACTTCCACTCCACCAGCCAGAGTAATGAATAAGCGCAAGTAAACATATTACATCTAATCTATTAAAAACAACAGCGAGTTTGACAGGGTTTAAAAGTGTATGTTTATTTAATAAGGGTAACATGGCAATTGGGAAAAGCTTTGTCTCATAATGGAATAGTCGGACACTGTGTGAATGTGTATGTGTGTTTATATATAGCTCTCTCTCACCTGGAATCTCATTGCAGTCTCGGTGCTGGGAGCTGTTTCCCACACATGGTGTGGATTGAGCCCCGCACACTCGACTGCGCAGCTGCAGGCCCGAGTCATCGCACTCAGACCACACCGACCAGGCCATCCACCCACCTGCACAAAGACACGGGCATAAACACAGGATTTAAAGAAACAGTTCACCTAAACTGAACATTGTATCATCATTTACTTATCCACATGTCTTCCCAAACCTGTGTGAATTTCTTTGTCAAATTGTCAAATACCAATATTTATCTATATCTAATCTATACATACACATATATTTATACACACACACATATAGAATACACATAAGAATTCTCTTCTGCTGACCAAGCATGCATTTATTTGATACACCAAAAGCAGTAATATTGTGTAATATTTTTATTATTTAAAATAACTGCTTTCTATTTTTTATTTATATTTTGGCAAACCGTTGATTATCCCTTACATAAAGATGTCTATTTCAGATAAATGCTGTTCTTCTGAACTTTCTATTCATCAAAGAAACCTGAAAAAAAAAAATTCTACTCAACTGTTTTCAACATAAAAAAGAATTAAATAATATTTTTTCAGCAGCAAATCAGAATATTAGAATGATTTCTGAGGGATCATGTGACTGGAGTAACGATGCTAAAAATATAGCTTTGAAATCACAGAAATAAATTACATTTTGAAATATATTCAAATAGAAAATTGATCTATCTATCTATCCATCTATCTATCTATCTACCTCTCTCTCTCTCTCTCTCTCTCTCTCTCTCTCT
This sequence comes from Garra rufa, assembly GCF_049309525.1. Lineage (NCBI taxonomy): Eukaryota > Metazoa > Chordata > Actinopteri > Cypriniformes > Cyprinidae > Garra > Garra rufa. Next base: position 34,097,265 of record NC_133368.1, on the reverse strand, counting down.
CTCTCTCTCTCTCTATATATATATATATATATATATATATATATATATATATATATATATATATATGTGTGTGTGTGTGTGTGTGTGTGTGTTTATGTATGTTTATAAAGTGGTCCAAATGACTATATTGTAAGTCAAGGTCAGGGGTTTGTGAGTAGTTGACAAACAAAAAAGGTAACCAAATGCAAAATTTAAATAGACAGTGTTGCACAATTAATCAAAATGAAACTGAATTTGCGTTATAGCTTTGAGCAATTCTCAAATCAAAAGCTGCAATTTAAATAATTACTTAATATAATATAATTAGTAAATGCTACTTCTCACGACATCCTTTTGCATGTGATGTGAATTTAATGTGTATGTGGGAATCGATGTGTGCCAGGTTCTCTTTTTTAACATTTGCATAAAAGTTTACAGTATTTTAGCAGTATTCCAATAAATAAAAGCTCAAGGTTTTTAAATTGTATAAGCTTGAGGGCTTGGAGACAAAGAAGTGAAGAACTTAAACTTAATCTTGTATAATTAGAGTTAAAACTACTAATTTAATTCATTTAAATATTTTTAAATATAAAAAAACACTTAATAAAGGTGAAATATTTTGTTTATATACATGTTTTGTAGCCATTAACCATCATCAGAGAACCATGAATATGCAAATGTATTGTTAAATTATTGAAATATTAATTTAAGTTAATTTAACTCTATTAACTTAAGTCCCCATTTATAGTAACTGCATAGCAAAGAAAAAATAGGAGATTATTTAATATCATAGAGGTTTGGAACAACTTAACAGTGAGTGAATGATGAGACATTTTTGGGATGAACTCTTCCTTTAAATGGAGCGCTCTAATTTTGGTCATCCTCACAGTTCAGGCAGCAATCTAACCAGAGCGCTGCCGACTCAACGGCCCACCCACGCACATGAAACAAACACCGCCAGAGTCGCACGAGGAGGCAAAAATAATCAGAGTCTGAGGCAATACTTTCAGAGCAAGTGTACCAAGAACTTTACTGAGAAGAAGCTTTGATTTAAAATGTATTTGTTTGCTGGGAAAATCCAATCTGTAAATAGAGACATTCCTTTCATGTTTTAGCTTTTAAGATGCTTGTCTCGACCATACGCAGTGTTATAATTCTCTCAGAGCAAATTTGTCATTCATGAAGGGGGCCAACAGGGGCCAAATGTTTGAATCTAGGATCCAAAAGACTTCAATATCAGCAGCAACTGGTTCTAGAGAATATCAGAAAATGCAGATTCATGGTTGATAAAAGGCAGCCCTGATAACGTCTACAATAATCTTCATTTACGTTCCTCAGACAAACATTATATTATGAAGATTTTCTAACTGTAATGGACCCTTATAAGTGACCAATAATGCTTTACATTCTGAGTTTGCTTTTAATATTTTAAAAGGAAGTTATTTTTTGACTGATAATTAAAACACAGGATCTTCCATCATCAGCGTGAATTAAAGGGGTTAATTTGAAGAACTAAAAGCAATACAAATGCAGTATTAGAAGGCTTTATAAGATCCAGTCTTCATAAATATTTCGGTTTTGTCTTAAAGGGACAGCTTGATTTTAAAAGTGATGGCAGCAGAAGGTGACAACAGAGCTTTGCACTGCCACAGTCTGCTTGCACACAGCACACTTCCATATGCATGCAGCTCACATATGGCACCATCTGTAGCCTGGAGGACCCCAGAAGCCCCTCTCAGAATCTGCAAAATGTGTTACTGGTGATTGAAATGTCTGAAATAATTCCTTCAATGCAATGATAATCAGTTGGCCATAAACTATCCCATTAAAAAGACCAGCATATGTTGTTTTTAGATGCTGGTGTGCTTACAAGGCTTCTTAAAGATATATTACAACTTAAAAATTTTAATTTGGTCATCATTTATGAACCTGGACCACAAAACCAGTCGTAAGTAGCACGGGTATATTTGTAGCAATAGCCAACAATACATTGTATGGGTCAAAATTATCGATTTCTTTTATGCCAAAAATCATTAGGATATTAAGTAAAGATCATGTTCTATGAAGATATTTTGTAAATTTCCTACTGTAAATATATCAAACTTAGTTTTAAATTAGTTATATGCATTGCTAAGAACTTAATTTGGACAACTTTAAAGGTGATTTTCTCAGAATTTAAATTTTTGCACCCTCAGATTCCAGATTTTCAAATAGTTGTATCTCCTATCTTAACAAATCCAAACATCAATGGAAAGTCAATTACCTTTTATTCAAGGTTTTATCACTCAATTATTTTTTCCTGCAGTTTATATCTTATTATTCAGACTTTTCAGGTAGTTTGATTGACAGGCAATCTAACCAATTATAATGCAGAATCTGCCATTTTTGTTCGACAAACAAACCAGAAAGGAGAGTAGATGAACGTTGTGGACTTGAACTTTGTGGACTTCGAAAATTGTGTGTATTGACATCTTTCCGCAGGTGAAACAAGATTCCTCCTGATGTTCATTCATGTTTATTTCATACTATAACTAGTAAAGAGGAAGAGATTATCAGTTCATATGCCACTTGAACTGAGACGCTACATTAATCTGTCACGACACATTAAAGAGCCACAAAATGGTATTTATTGTTTGATCTTCTTTAAAAATGACTACATTTGAAAGCGGAGGCCTAGAGTAACCTGCTCTGTCTTGTTTGCCAGTGCGTTGACAGTGTCCTCTTTACTTTCGCAAGAATCGCAAGATATGACCTCAATTTTAATTGTGAGATGTAATCTCACAATTATGAGCTTAATGCAACATATAAACTCGCAACTGAGAGAAAAAAATCAACATAGTAAGACATACACTTGCAATTGTGAAAAAAAAACTTGAAAAAACAAGCTAAAAAGAAGTGTTTATAACATTTTAAACATGGATATTTTTCTTACAAAAATGTATTGTTTCGCTACAACGAGGCCTTTATTCATCCCCCAGAGCCATGCGAGGCACTTTTTTATTATGGATGGATGCACTTTATTGGACTTCTTTTGGACTGTTGAACAAAAACACCCACCGCTATTATAAAGTTTGGAAGAGACAGGACAATTTGTAATATAACTCCAATTGGATTTGTCTGAAAGAAGGAAGTCATATACACCTAGGATGACTTAAAGGTGAGTACATCATGGGCTAATTTTCAGTTTCTGGTGAACTAACCCTTTAAAAACAAGAAAAAACTATTACTCTTTTATATTTTTATTCCGTGGCGAAAATAAGCTCTTATAGAAACTGTATGTTTCTGAATGGTGATAATAATGAGCATAGGCGGAGGGTGAACCAGCTCCAGGGTAAGGCTAACTACAAACATCATAAACTCGTCTTTTTAGGAAAGAAAACAGACGCAGGTGTCACGTAGGCCAATAAAATATTTTTAATGGGACTGAATTGTATTTAATGTGATTGCAATTTAATAAAAACATTAGAAATTGATAATTATAACGTTTCATTTCAACTTATTCAAACAGCGATTATAGGCCTATTCAGAAAACTACATTATCACTAACTTTGCAAATCTCACTCTCCAAAACAAACAAACAAACAAATACGCACATACAGGATTTCTTCCAAGGGTACGCAGTTTTTTTTTTTTTTTTGCGAAGGCCAAATGATGAGACGGCTTAAACTCAACAAAATGGTATACATCTTATCAAAAAGCATGCTTTCCGCTATTAAAATTGTTCAGTTTAAAAATGGAAAAGTGATTATATTTAGTTTCGTTTTTTTATTAATTAAATTTAGAAAAAAGTTTGAAGCATTTTTTGTTCGTTAATTGTACGTTAAATGTTTTTTAAAGTAATGACTAAGTTGCCAGCGGCAGTGAGTCGATCATCTATATTTGATCAATTTAGCCTTCTCAAAGCATCAGGACTTGCCTAAATCAAAATCTATATATAAAATAGTTCAAGCATATCACACATTTTAGTTTACACGTTTAACCTTGATAAATGCGCGCTGTTGGATGAATATCCAATCGTTTGTGTGGAGACTTGAAGGCAGCTGAAGCACGCTTTGCAGGAAATGGAGGCACCAGAGCGATCACTTTTTGTGTGTGTGTGTGTGTGTGTGTGTGTCTTAATTTTTGCTCATAAAGGTAGGAGTAATACATCATTCTGACCTGTAACGGGTCAACTTTTATTTTAGTGCACTCACAATATAAACAACTCGTTGTGCTTTTATAAAATAAATAGGAAAACAGAAGATGCGCTTTCTGCCGTCTGGTCTTGAACAGCATCGCTTCACAATGAACATAGAAAGCTTTAAATTACCACTTTAAAACGAAATAATTCAAATCGAAAATAGAAGCTTTCATTATGTAATCTGTAAAGATTTAAAGATATTTCTATATAAAGGCACGTCCAATGAAGAGATGGCGAGTAATTTTTTTTCTTCATCTCCATTATTGATGAATGTCTAAAATATAAAAATAAGGAAAAGCCTAAAACAGGCCCGATTATATTTATTTTATAATTCTATTAAAATTATAATGTTATAGAATATACTATAAAATTATAATTATAATTACAAATTATACTGGCATAGAGTATATTAAAACTTTAATTATTGTAGCTGCTTATATTTTCAGATTTTTGTTTCTCTGTTCTAAATATCTTAAAATTTAGAGGATTTGCTGCAACGCAATTTTGTCCGATATGCGAATTATTTATTAGCCTATTAGTATTTTAATCCATATCGCAAATGTTTTAAAAACACCTTTAAAAATGACTTTATTGCATTCCAAAACTTTTAAAGAACTTTTCAATATACATGTTATCTTATATCTTAAATGTACTTGTATCTTAAATGTAAACCATGAATTCGTTGTATTCCCTGTGTAATGAATCTCTTACTTACATTGTAGGTACCTCTGAGCTTTGTTGTTTATGATGAGAAAAATCAAGAGTTGCGCGCACTCAACAAAACTCGCAAGACTCATTTGAACGCTTCTGATTAGACATTGCATTCCTAAATTCAACAGAATCGTGTGTGATTGGTTATAATACGCAACACTGTAAAAACGCCTAAAAAGAATTACGGTGCAGATGAGCAGATCTTAATGTAATGCCGCAATTGACACTTTCTATTCCTTTTCATTTTATTAGCAACAGACGTAATATATTGAATTTTTTGTGCAGGGGAATATGTCCAATTTAGTGGCATTTTTTGCCCCAGGTCCCCGTGGCCAGGGGAAGGCCCCAGCCTTACACACGCTCCGCCTATGATAATGAGTGTTGATGGACAGATGACACATTGAAAATCAAGTGTATCTTGTGCTTACCGACAGAGGTAGAGCTCAATTTGTAGATCATCGAGTCTTTTGGAGCACATCTCACATAAAACATGGTTTTATCCCATTGGTGGTTTTGGATTTGAACTGATCTTACCATCACAGGTGTGCGTGTTGCAAAGAGCCTCCTCTGTGTGCAAGCCGATGCAGATGTCCCCTCCATTGGCAGGGGCGGGGCTGGTGCATGTGCGCGTTCGTTGGTAGTGCCCACCTCCACAGGGCACCGAACACTGTGACCATGATGACCAGCAAGCCCAGGCGCCGTTAACTGCACAGACCAAACACGTACAAACAAATACGACATACAAAGACAAACACAAAACAATCAGGCAAGGAGGGGGACACAATCATCCAAGCATCAGATAAGCGGACGCAAATGCAGCGCAAACAAGAAAAGCGGCGCGGAGGATGCAAACACAATGTACCAAACACAAACATAAAAACAGCATTAATCAAACAGCCAAACACAAAACAATCCAAAAAAACAGACATGATTGGAAATTCCCACAAGGGGGACAAGGCAAGCAGACATCTGTTATGGGATGTGATGGTGATCAGGACATTCAAAGTTCAGGGCAGAATGTCACGCATGGAGTTTCAAACAGCTTTATTTGTCCCATAAAGCTCCTCAGAGAACACTTGAGAACAACAGAGTTGTTGTTACAACGAAAACCAGATGTTCACTTCAATTTCTTTGTTTAGTCCTCTGGAAAATCCAGATTAAAATGGTAAATGATATCTAGTTGGTCCTAGCCAGTCACCAAGTTCCAAAAACCAGCTTGACCACCAAAAGCTACCATCTTAAACTAGATTTATCAGGACTGACCAAGATAGAAGCACTGCTGTTGCACAGTTTCCTCTCACTTTAACAGGCCCTGCTACCATCCTCTTGACGTCTCATCAGACTGATGGAGGAGAAGGTTAGGGGTGGCTCCTTCTCTCTGCACTAGAAAGCACTGTTTAACTTCAGTGGATTAGCATGTGTGTACTGGGGCACGATTGAAGTGTGAAGGCAGAGCGATCGCAATCGCAGCGAGTCCAGCAACCTCGCACACTGAGAGAGAAGCCGGGCGTTGGATTGGAGTGCACGTCTGAGGTCAAAACAATGATTAAAATGGTTGGCTGATGTCAGTAATGTGTTTGAATCCATGTGCCCTACCCCCTTTCATTTTGCTTTGTTATTTCAATCCTATTTTCACTTTCTGCCTGAGTGGAAAACAGCATAGCAAATACTGTGGGTGATGTTCATTTGTCACACTCAGGGAGAGTTTAGAGCAGACAGTGCATTGGCAAGTGGCTGTCAATATGTCTAAAGAAACACACAAAACCATCTGTTGGGAACCTCCAGGGTGACTGGACAGATAATTTGCAGGATGAGTCTTTAAAGGTGAAGTATTAGCACTTTAAAAACAGGGCTCTGTTTGTTTGAGGCATATAGTGCAATTAAACCTGGAGAAAAATATACTTTAGCACCCGTAAACTGTCTATTAGCATGCCCGAATTGTCTGTTAGCACTGTTAAACTGTCTGTTAGCACCTTTAAAATTTCTGTTAGCACCCTTAAACTTTTCATTAACATTCCTAAACTGTGTTAGCCGTCTGTTAATATCACCAAATCATCAGTTAGCATCCTTAAATTGTGCATTATCAAAGCCAAACATGCTAGCAATTGCATGCTATAGCTAAAAACACTCTAACATAGTAGCCAAAGAGGACAATAAAACCTGGAGAAAAATGTATTTTATGACACTTAAACTGTCTATTAGCATGCCCAAATTATCTGTTAACACCATTAATCTGCCTGTTAGCACATTTGAATGTGTTAACACCCTTAAACTTTTCGTTAGCATTCCTAAACTGTGTTAGCACCCTTAAACTGTATGTTAGCACCCTTAAACTCTGTTAGCATCCTTACCCTGTCCGTTAACATTTTTAAACTGTCATTTAGCATCCCCAAACATGCTAGCAGTCATGACAGCTCTGAAAACATTTTAGCAACCAAAGAGCAACTCCCTCTGTGACTGTGGCAGACAAATTTGTTACTCACATTTTCTTCTTTAAATATAATAATCTAGTTATTTTAACAATTCAGCTTGATGTAATTTATTTGCACACTTTCCCATTAAATTTCTGGTGCTAACTGGAAATTTCATTTGATCTTGTGATTTCTAAATCAGAAAAGAGTATTTGATTTATCCTTGAGTTCAAGTCTGTTTGGAATTATGTTGAAACCTCTTAATTCGACCACAGCAGGTCCCTATGGGGCTTTGGGTTTCCATTAGCTAATGAAATCAGTAATACACTTCACACACTCTAATGGAAGCCGAGGCTTTTCCAGAACGATGAGCAACTACCTTGATTATGAGCATATGTGGGAGTCTATTTTGTGTGCACATATGTAAATGTGCATTTGAAGTGTGCTTGTGTTTACATGCATGTTTCTGAGTGGGTGTACAGTAGGTGTGTTACCTGGACAGGGCTGAGGATTGCAGTCCTGATATTCTACTGGAGATCCCCGGCAAGCGGTGGGAATGCTTTTGCCTTCTGTGCTGGTGCAGGTGCGTTTGCGAGTGCGGTAGCCTTTGGCACACTCCTGAGTGCAAGCTGACCACATCTCCCACGATGACCAGCCAGAGCCTGTGAGTCGTACCCCTGGTGTCTTGAGAAGCTCCTCAACTAGAGCTGTAAAATATATATTGCATGTTACAAATTTGTCAGTTTTTGTCATTACTTTGCTTTTGTCATTGAATCCACCTGACTAATAAAGTTAGTGTTAAATAATTATAAGTATAATATCTTTACAGTAATCATTCTTGGCCATACAGCCATAAAGTTGTTTTATTTGAGAAGCACTGGAGAAATTATGTATTTTTGTAGGTCAAAACCTGTTAGCATATTAGTACTTCCAGTTCCATCGTTCAGAAGTTGATAAATTTTTTTTAAATGGGTTTTAGGTTAAATGCCAGAACTAAGGTCTGTGATTAACACAAGCTCAAAATATTTTCACATTTATCCTACAACAAAATACACCAGTAATACCCTCTTGTGATATTTTTGAAGCTCTGACTTGTTTTGCTAACAAGTGGCTAAATAGGACTACAGAAGTTGTTGGGAACATTAAATATCATCACAGTGAACCAGAAACTACTCTACAAACTAGTCCACTTTTACAGCCTCCATTACCCTGCTTTTATGCACATTTTGGAGTACAGCATCAGAAACAGGGGCGCTACAGCAATCAAAAGTACGAAATCGCTCTTAACTCCTAAACCACCGCTTACGGGCTCAAGTGTCTTAGTTTCGCAATTGCATAAACAATTGTACATTGCGCAGTATTTTTTTTAATTGCAATTTGCAGCTAGACGGATGTACTGTTATTTCCTCTACAGTCAAAAATCTGGGTGTTATATTAGACAGCAACCTGTCTTTTGAAAATCATATTTCTCATGTTACAAAAACAGCATTCTTCCATCTTAGAAATATTGCCAAGCTACATGTTACCTGTTTCTGATGCAGACGTTAGTTCATGCATTCATGACATCTAGACTGGACTATTGTAATGCACTACTAGGTGGTTGTCCTGCTTCTTCAATTAACAAGCTACAGGTAGTCCAAAATGCAGCTGCTAGAGTCCTTACCTTACCAAGAAAATATGATCATATTACCCCAATTTTACAGTCTCTGGCCTGGCTACCTATTAGGTTCTGTATTACTTACAAAATATTACTTCTTACCTATAAGGCCCTTAATGGTTTAGCTCCTGCATACCTAACTAGTCTC
>NC_133368.1:33998004-34087679 GCF_049309525.1 Garra rufa | reverse complement strand
GTAATTAAATCTAAACCCACTAAAGAAGTTAAGCCATGAGTGCCGTTGCAAGGGCTCAGGAATTGGGGGCGGTGTGTTAGTAAAGCACCAGCCGCCTCACAACCTTCCCTTTAGCTTGAAAGGCTTGTTTTTGGCACAAGTGTATCAGTTTGTTTGCGCTGGCCCTCTGGCGTTCCAGCCTCAAGGTTGAGGAAACACACAGAGTGTTGATACAGCGCAGAGTGCCAAGAATGAATCCTGCCGAGAAGGGAGCTCAAACTGGGTTGAGTGCTAAACCATTTCAACACTTCCACTCTGTCAGGAACATCAAGGGAAAAAAAATCACGCTTTTAACAATGTCATTTACATGGATTCTGGACAACCCTCTTGTTAAATGCCAAAAAGGGAAGATTCTGTCATCATGCGTGCAGTGTTCTTTAAAATCCATATGATTCATCTTTCTCAGTCGAACTAGAATTGTCATAAAACCAAAAATCCACAGCAAATACCAGTGAAATTTCATTACCAGTGAATTAATTTCCTAAATCTCAAGGTCACTTGAACAATAGAGTCTGGCTGCAGACATGCACTCTCAGCGGCGCATGCGCACTCAGACACATGCACTCTCAGCCGCGCATGCGCAATTAGACACATGCACTCTCAGCCGCGCATGCGCAATTAGACACATGCACTCTCAGCCGCACATGCGCAATTAGACACTTGCACTCTCAGCCGCGCATGTATAATCAGACATGCACTCTCAACGTGATACACAGGATTCAACGGCCACACAGGAATTGTAAGTATATTTATTTGTACAAGATTAAGTAAAGTAAAATTGTTGTTTTTAATTCTTAGGTAAATGATCTTTACATTTATCTGATATTTCAGGCACACACAGGCACCTCGACGTAATGGACGTATTTTAAAACGGATTAGAGGAATCAACGACCGCTAAAGGATTATTGTAAGTGTTTTTATTTCATTCGCACAAGAATAAAGAGATGTGAAAGTGCTTTTTCAATTATAAGGTGAACGACCGTTATCAAAAAACTATCCTGATATCTATCACATCGCGTCTGTGGTAATTGGGTACCTATTATAATTTATACGGTAAATTAGTGAAGAACTGTCTAAGTAAATTCAGTTTTGTTTAGACGGTGAAAAAATGAGTGTTTTACTGGGCTTGACCTGCTCTAATTGTTTAGACGAGGTGCTACTCAACATTATTTAATCTGAAGATGGATTTTTTTTTTAAATAATAAAAGTAATTTTAAAGTTAACAACGGTTCTTTAAAATGAGACATGAAATACAGCTCAAAGAAATTAACAAAAATTAAAAGAATATTAAACAGAATGATTTTCATTTCTGTCCCTTCAATTTATGCTCACAGCTGCTTCAATCAGTAGTCTTAGAAGGTTTAAAGCACCTGTTACCAAAGTGCACATTCTGCACAACTTGCTGCACTTTGTATCATTGCCCCTTGTGCCATTCATTTTATCTAAATCTAATTTATCTATCCATTTTACTCTATCTATCTATCTATCTATCTATCTATCTATCTATCTATCTATCTATCTATCTATCTATCTGTCTGTCTGTCTAATCCATCTAAATATAATCTATCATCTAAATATAATCTGTAATCTTTCTAAATATAATGTATAGTATATCTAAATCTAACGTATGAAATATTAATATTACGAAATTGTGCTTATTTCCTCTTATTATATTTAAGGGTTTTCCTGGACAACCATATGGAAACGACTTTGGTGTATTAATGTTGATGGTAAGATGTACAATATGTTTGTGGTTAATTTGTGTTTTTGCTCTTAATACATACTTGTCTTTCAATTATTGTCTGCATTGTACATGTACTGAATGCCCCATTTGACTACACAGTTGTAAGTATTATTATAGTATTCACTAACACTGAGAAACTGAAACTTACAAAGGCCATTACCTTTTATGTTTTGAGCAGCTGGACATGGCAGAGCTGAGGAAATGGTGGTGTGTCATGTTGATAGAGAATTTTGGACTGGAACGGTAAAGAATTGTTTTTTTTGTTGTTTTTGTTTTGTTTTTTGGATTTTGAAAATTAAAAGCTTTCATGAGAGAGGAATTATGTAACATTTAATGTTCAATCTCTATTTTACAGACATGGAAATTGTTTGCCCACTATGCTGAGGAGTCCAAAGCCTTCCTGAGAGGTGATCAGCAGCCTGTATTTTGGTTGTATAAAAGGAGGTTTGAAGAAATCTCTCAGGTAAAAGCACTTGAAGAATCATAAGGTTAAAAATAGCATGTTTTCTTGACAAACTAGGTAAACTTGTGCTGTATTTTTCTATACGTTCAGGTAATTTGTACATGTTACTTTGTAGCTCCTCAGGAAAAGTGCCAGTTACCTTAAAAGGTAGTACTAAAGGTAACAGATTCAAACTCAAAATTCTAGGTAGATGAAATGTCTCTTCACCCGTGAGTTTGCATCGGAAAAGCAGGTGGTTCAGTCTATTTGAAAAGTAGGTGTTGTTAGAGGGATTGCAGTCATTATTGTTCAGCATATTTGTATATATCCTCTTTTGCATTGTTGTTTCTTAGGTGCGTGTCTTAAGACTGCAAGTCAGTGATGCATGGAGAACTCTGGGGATGATCTTGGCTCAATTCAGCTTCCTCGTATACTGTGCATGGAGGATGAAGAAGCTGCTGAGGCCTTGGACTGGTTCATCAAGGACGATCTTGTAGAGCCACTGATATTTGTTTTTGAATTTTTGCAAGACATGCATAATTATAATTTTTAGAGCATATTATTATCGAACACTACATTTAAAAACATAGTTGTTTATTTTTTATGTAATGATTTTATAATATAATAGTAGTTATAGTAAGTAATCTTTCATTTATTTTATCTATGTATTAAAATTGTTTGACAACAACAACTTAAATAACCCACATATTGTCACAATACCATGTCATGTTATTTACTAAAGTAAACAATCACCAACAGCTGTGTGTTGAATTATTTTCCTGGTGTGTTTTGGAAGCATATTTAACATTGAACATTGAATGTGACAGCAACAGACTATGACTTTTAATCTATGATTTAATAATTCATTATAAAATGTTAAATGTACAGTAGTCAACTTTTAAAGTGGATCAAAAAAGTACATCAAAGTTGTCCTAAGACAAAAATGTGTATTGTTTTGGTTTTAGGACATCTTTGATAAAAGATTTTGATCCACTTCAAATGTTGATTACTATATATACATATAAAATTCTCATTGTGCAATGAAGGATTATAAATGGTGTTAGTCAATGACTTAATAATTCATTTTAAAGCTTATATATACAGTAGTCAGCACTTCAATCGAAGTTGTCCTTAATCCAAAACAATAACCATTCTTGTCTTACAGGACAAATTTAACTTTTTTGATCCACTTCAAACGTTGACCACTGTATAATGTTTCAGTTTAATTTTAATATAATTTATAATTATTATAAATAAGGAACATGTGTATAAGAAAAAGTTAAGCTTTATTTAGTGATGTTTTTTGCCAATATGCACATCTTTTACACAGGCACATATGCAAAGTAATCTGACATTACTGAAGTAGATTGAGTGTTGATTATTAGTGTTTGTACTAGCATTTTATATAAATCCGAGCCATGACCAGAAACACCAGTCTTTACGGCACTCTTAAATAGCAGCATTTTCCAGTCCACCTCCAAAAAATACGTTTTCTTTTTCATGTATATTTTCAGGCGGTGTTAATAGGAAGTTATTTTATTTCGTGCTTTTAGTTTGTAAAAAGCATTTTGAAGTGTTTCTGCCTTCGACCTACTGTAAATATCGCATGCATGAATCTGAGCGCGTGCGTGAGGCTGAGTGCATTTATCTAAATGCGCATGCGCGGCTGAGAGTGCATTTGTCTAATTGCGCATGTGCGGCTGAGAGTGCATGTGTCTAATTGCGCATGTGCGGCTGAGAGTGCATGTGTCTGAGTGCGCATGCGCCGCTGAGAGTGCATGTCTGCAGCCAGACCCTTCTCCACTTGAATGCAGTGTTGGGCAGTAGCGTCGCTACAAGTAGTGACGCTACTAGCTTAACTACATTTCTCAGTAGCGTGGTGGTAGCGTCGCTGTTTTCTGAATCAAATAGCTTTTCAGTAGCTAAGCTATTATTTTGATCAAGTAACGCGGTAGCGTCAACAAAAGCTACAAGCTATATATTGTTCTATACTTTAAGCTCAAATCGGAAATATAACTGCTACGGATCACTGATCCTGGGTCAGTAAGCGACGCCACCGCCACTAAACCTCGTGATGCCATTGGCTCATTAAACTGTCAGTCAAACCGTATTATTCCTCCCGCCTCTCTCGTGAATGAAGTGCGGCACGCAGTTTGAAGCATCTCAGCGTGTTTGCAGACTTGAGGTAAATAAAGAAGTGTTGATTGAAAGTACATTTATAAAGGCTAATGTTTTTTTTTTTTTTGCATTCGAAGATATGAGAAAAGTGTGTCTTAGTCTAGCACTGGTTGTCGAGACTTTTGTTGTCGATATTTTAGCTAAATGTCAGAAAAAAACTGAGCGCCCACATAGCAACAGAAAACTGTATAATCTGCAATGCTAGTGATGGGCGCCTTGATTTTAGTATTTGAAGCAGGCTAGTGCTCTGGGAAGATCTCAAACTCAGAAGTACAAGATGGGCAGAGAGTGGATGTCAAATTCATGGCGAAAGGCAAAATATTTCGGTTCGTTAGTAAAAACAAACAAACAAAAAACGTCCAGGTTCCATAGCAAAATAAGAATGAAACCGTGTTCTAGTCTAAACGAATTATAATAATCTTTGCTAATATTCTGAATACTTCAAACTGCTTTGGACTTTGCAGTAGCAAATTATGCCTTTACTATGACCAACATGACAGAATATGATATTCACAGTGTTGGGCAGTAGCGTCGCTACAAGTAGTGACGCTACTAGCTTAACTACATTTCTCAGTAGCGTGGTGGTAGCGTCGCTGTTTTCTGAATCAAATAGCTTTTCAGTAGCTAAGCTATTATTTTGATCAAGTAACGCGGTAGCGTCAACAAAAGCTACAAGCTATATATTGTTCTATACTTTAAGGTCAAATCGGAAATATAACTGCTACGGATCACTGATCCTGGGTCAGTAAGCGACGCCACCGCCACTAAACCTCGTGATGCCATTGGCTCATTAAACTGTCAGTCAAACCGTATTATTCCTCCCGCCTCTCTCGTGAATGAAGTGCGGCACGCAGTTTGAAGCATCTCAGCGTGTTTGCAGACTTGAGGTAAATAAAGAAGTGTTGATTGAAAGTACATTTATAAAGACTAATGTTTTTTTTTTTTTTTTGCATTCGAAGATATGAGAAAAGTGTGTCTTAGTCTAGCACTGGTTGTCGAGACTTTTGTTGTCGATATTTTAGCTAAATGTCAGAAAAAAACTGAGCGCCCACATAGCAACAGAAAAATGTATAATCTGCAATGCTAGTGATGGGCGCCTTGATTTTAGTATTTGAAGCAGGCTAGTGCTCTGGGAAGATCTCAAACTCAGAAGTACAAGATGGGCAGAGAGTGGGTGTCAAATTCATGGCGAAAGGCAAAATATTTCGGTTCGTTAGTAAAAACAAACAAACAAAAAACGTCCAGGTTCCATAGCAAAATAAGAATGAAACCGTGTTCTAGTCTAAACGAATTATAATAATCTTTGCTAATATTCTGAATACTTCAAACTGCTTTGGACTTTGCAGTAGCAAATTATGCCTTTACTATGACCAACATGACAGAATATGATATTCAGCTGTTTGGTCGCGCTGGTGTCTTACGTGTCTTACGCGCACACTATGTTCATTTGAAAAATAAAACACAGTCACCCAAAAGTTACACTAGTCAATTTAAATAGTGTGTATAACATGCAGTTCAGCATGACCACCGGTCCTGTGGCACATTTTTGCTCATCATGATATTTTCCGTCGACGTGCATGAAGTACAAAGCTTACCCAATGCATAATAATTTTGCTTCAAATACATTGCAGATATGGAAACATTTGTATTTGTGGCAAGAGAGGTAGTCTACATAAGCCCATCTTTACTTTCACATTTAATTTGTTTTGGATTGTTTAGGCAAATTTATTTATTTATTTATTTCATCATTGTTCTGTTCTGAATAAGATTAAAGTTAAAGGATTTGTTGTGGAGTGAGGGAAATAATGTCATAACATTATGCTGTAGGCCTGTTTATTTCAGAATATAATGTGACTTATAGGCCTAGCCGCTGAGACCTGTCGGTTAAATTTTTACGTTAATGCATTTTACCTTCTGCAAACGAAAATAGCCGCTTGATTCGGTTATATATTCTTACTGTCAGTTAACAAATTTACAATAGAATTTAGCTTTGCTTCCCAGATAGTAACAGAGTCTGGGCCAAATCTGGCTTACATTCCACACTTGTCTTTTATTCACAGTCTTGACTGCAAAAGTTTGTGATTTGTTTTTATTTTTGTATTTGTTATGTACTATAGATTCTGACAATTAAAAAAATCAGGCTCCTGTATTCATGAAATCAGTCACTATCTTTGTTCAAACACGGCAGTAAATTAAAGTGCTGTTTTTGTGCGGTCTGTCATATTTTAGTAGCTATATACAACAAATCTACAGCGCTTCCTTTAGGCTATTTATTACGAAGCTGTCAACACTGTAAACTCTGACGACATGCAATCAGTTGACGAACACCCATCCATATATAGACTATGTTATTCAATAATATGTATAAAATTATTTTATTTACAAATTTTGTGTTTTCCCTGTTTTATTCGTTTAATATTGTGAGACTGGTGCCATTGCTTTTTTGTTTTTATTTTTTTCAAGAAAGAATTCAACCCCCCAGAATATGAGATAAATCCAGCCCTGTACATGATACAGATTTTTGTTGCCAAATTGGTTTGGAAGAGTGGTTGAATAAACAATTAAACTGAACTTGCATGTCTGTATGACTGACAATTTAATTGATCACTGAGAGAGCACTGACTTTGTATGATGTTGGTTCAATAGAAAAATGAAATTTTAAAAAATA
This sequence comes from Garra rufa, assembly GCF_049309525.1. Taxonomy (NCBI): domain Eukaryota; kingdom Metazoa; phylum Chordata; class Actinopteri; order Cypriniformes; family Cyprinidae; genus Garra; species Garra rufa. Next base: position 34,080,608 of record NC_133368.1, on the reverse strand, counting down.
GCTTAGATGTAGTGAACTACTTTTGCCATGATGCTGTAGCTTAGCTTGCTACATTACCAAAGGCTGTAGCTTTAGTGTAGTTAAGCTTCATTTAATGAAGAGTAACTGTTAGCTTAGCTCACTACATTTTCCAAGTAGCTTGCCCATCACTGGATATTCAGCTGTTTGGTCGCGCTGGTGTCTTACGTGTCTTACGCGCACACTATGTTCATTTGAAAAATAAAACACAGTCACCCAAAAGTTACACTAGTCAATTTAAATAGTGTGTATCAGTGATGGAGTACTCGAGTCCTGGACTCGGACTCGAGTCCGACTCGAGTCACTATTCTTTGGACTCGAGTCCGACTCGAGAATCCACTCTCTGGACTTGTGACTCGACTTGGACTCGCGGATTGATGACTCGTACTTGGACTCGGACTCGAGGATATATACAATCGGACTTGAGCATTCATCACTTTGTTTTTGACTAAATATGTTATAAAAAAAATTATATAAGGTGTTACACTTTTCCTGTTTGGTGCCCAAGACCGGCCGCGATCTCCCTTCACAGACACTGCTACCTCTCGCTCTCTTTGCTTGACAACACACTCACTGACGTCACTCACTTTTACGCTCGTACAATGCATGATGCATGATTCGCGGGCTGAATGTTAATGTTAATGTAAATGTGAAGTTCGCCTAGGCGAATTTTGCTTCTAATGCTGGAAAGAGCAGCGCTAAATGTTGTGTGTGTAATCGCTCAATTGAGGAAAAGACAGGGACAACCTCAAACGTTAACAGACACCTGTCACGGATGCACCCAGAAAAGAAAGTAAAATGCTTTCCATTGCCTAACGTTAGCTTTTTTCAAAAAAATATTATTGACTAATGCATATATGATAACAAACAGAAGAAGCTAGCGATAATGTATGTCTGGTTCAGATTACAGCATTTTTTTTTTTGTCTGTTGATAACTTAACGTTACTAGTCTCTGTGCCAGATCAGATTTTTGCGATATTTGTCTGTTGCGATAGTCACTGTGTCAGATTAAACATTTTTTTTTGCAATTTTGACTCTTAAAATCCTGTGGTGTCGACAAGAAACATATCAAACTAACGTTACACGTTGCTTTCTGACCAGTCGCTTGCCGTCACACACACGCGTGCACGCACACGTTAAATAATTCGGTCACACACACAATCTCTCTCTCTCTCTCTCTCTCTCTCTCTCTCTCTCTCTCTCTCTCTCTCTCTCTCTGCATATCGTATTGATTTTTACGTTTTAAGTATCTTTAAAATACAGTGTCCTGTAATATGCAGGTTTCTTTTTTTTTTTTTTTGCTAAGTGTATTTCTGTAATACAGTGTTAAAGAATTAGTTCACACAAAAATGGAAATTTCCTAATCATGTACTCCTCCCACTGCCATCCAGGATCTTTTTTTTTCTTCAGTGGAAAATAAATTGTTTTCTTAAACATAAATAAACCCCCTTTGCAATTCTGACAGTGGTGTAATTTTTGTTTAATGTAGAACCTCTTTAATACATTTTATCAGTTTTTTGAAGGTCCCAGAGTGGAGACGGAACTCTCAGACTCGAATACGGGACTTGAGACTCGAATCGGACTCGAACTCTGGGGACTTGAGACTCGACTCGGACTCGAACTCTGGTAAAGGTGACTCGACTTGGACTCGACTCGGACTCTTCTTTGGTGACTCGGACTTGGACTCGGACTCGAACACTGGGACTCGAGACTCGACTCGGACTCGACAGTTGGTGACTCGACTACAACACTGGTGTGTATAACATGCAGTTCAGCATGACCACCGGTCCTGTGGCACATTTTTGCTCATCATGATATTTTCCGTCGACGTGCATGAAGTACAAAGCACAGATATGCAGATATGGAAACATTTGTATTTGTGGCAAGAGAGGTAGTCTACATAAGCCCATCTTTACTTTCACATTTAATTTGTTTTGGATTGTTTATTTATTTATTTATTTCATCATTGTTCTGTTCTGAATAAGATTAAAGTTAAAGGATTTGTTGTGGAGTGAGGGAAATAATGTCATAACATTATGCTGTAGGCCTGTTTATTTCAGAATATAATAATGTGACTTATAGGCCTAGCCGCTGTGACCTGTCGGTTAAATTTTTACGTTAATGCATTTTACCTTCTGCAAACGAAAATAGCCGCTTGATTCGGTTATATATTCTTACTGTCAGTTAACAAATTTACAATAGAATTTAGCTTTGCTTCCCAGATAGTAACAGAGTCTGGGCCAAATCTGGCTTACATTCCACACTTGTCTTTTATTCACAGTCTTGACTGCAAAAGTTTGTGATTTGTTTTTATTTTTGTATTTGTTATGTACTATAGATTCTGACAATTAAAAAAATCAGGCTCCTGTATTCATGAAATCAATCACTATCTTTGTTCAAACACGGCAGTAAATTAAAGTGCTGTTTTTGTGCGGTCTGTCATATTTTAGTAGCTATATACAACAAATCTACAGCGCTTCCTTTAGGCTATTTATTACGAAGCTGTCAACACTGTAAACTCTGACGACATGCAATCAGTTGACGAACACCCATCCATATATAGACTATGTTATTCAATAATATGTATAAAATTATTTTATTTACAAATTTTGTGTTTTCCCTGTTTTATTCGTTTAATATTGTGAGACTGGTGCCATTGCTTTTTTGTTTTTATTTTTTTCAAGAAAGAATTCAACCCCCCAGAATATGAGATAAATCCAGCCCTGTACATGATACAGATTTTTGTTGCCAAATTGGTTTGGAAGAGTGGTTGAATAAACAATTAAACTGAACTTGCATGCCTGTATGACTGACAATTTAATTGATCACTGAGAGAGCACTGACTTGGTATGATGTTGGTTCAATAGAAAAATGAAATTTTAAAAAATAGCTTAGATGTAGTGAACTACTTTTGCCATGATGCTGTAGCTTAGCTTGCTACATTACCCAAGGCTGTAACTTTAGTGTAGTTAAGCTTCATTTAATGAAGAGTAACTGTTAGCTTAGCTCACTACATTTTCCAAGTAGCTTGCCCATCACTGCTTGAATGTATCCTAACAGGAATAGTAGGGCAGTTTTTAAGCATATTTCATAAATGAATTCTATTCTGAAGCACAGTATAGAAAGCTTAAATGAGATATTTGAAAAAGAACTTGATCAAAATTAGAGAACACTTAAAAGGTACCTCCAAGTTATTGGTGTTAATCTGGCATCTGGTGCTAATTTCCTTAATTATATGGCAAACCCTATTTAACTGGCAGAATTTCCCTAATTTTTACAGAGTTTGCAAGATGGTGGGCCACTCTAAGATGACTGAAACCCTGCAACAGGGGGTTATCCAGATGAAGGCCAAAGGGATGACACTTTCAGCCACTACAAGAGAAGTTGGCCATTCCATATCTGTGATTTCTCAAACATTGCAGGTTTACAATGACACTAATTCATTCAAGTCCCCCGGAAAGTTTGGTCGCCCACATAAGATGAATGCACAAGAATACAGGATAATGCACAGACTCTAAATGGGAAATCAGTTCAACACTGCAGCTGGAATTGCTCGATAGTCCAGTGCTGAACAGGGTGAGGGGATCTGTCTCAGCATGCTTAAAAGAAGTCGGACTGAAAACTCACTCGGCAATGACCAAGACTCTCATAAGCAGAAAGAATCAAAAGGCTAAGCTCACCTTTGCTGAGGAGCATGGAGACAGGAGAACTGCTCCAAAGTTCACTTTAGTGATGAAAGCAAGTTTAATGTACTGGGTTCTGATGGGAAACATTTTGTTCAGTGTCAAACTGAGGAAAGACTGAAAAAGTCAGTGAAAGGTGGAGGAGGAAGTGTCATGGTTTGAGGGATGTTTTCTGGAGCAGGTGTTGGACATATTATAAAGCTACATGGCAGAGTGAATGCAAATGCTTATCAGAATCTCCTTCAGCAACACACAGTTCCTTCCATGCAATAATCTTCCAATCAGCTTGTAATTTTCATGCAAGACAATGCCTTCGTCACACTGCAAAAAAGCATCACTAAAGAACACTTTGCAGCCGGGAAAACAGAACCCAGTTGAAAAACTCTGGAAAAGCCTTGGCAAAAGTTACCAAACTATTGAAAAGAGTGTGCTGTCATTCAAAAGTCATTCAAAGCAAGGGCCTATGCACTTCCTATTAATTTCTGACAGCAGTAACCCTTCAAGATTTTAGTTGTAATCTTTCATGCTACAGTGGTTCCTGTTCTCTTATTTTTTTTATCACTGTGTTTTCCACAAAATGAAGGGTTTTGTTGAAATGCCTTGGTTATTTTGTCCAACATGTAAGTAGAACAATGGTTCTGGGCGATGAAGATGAACAATATTTTAGTTTATTTTTACAGTAAATATTGTAATATTAGTTTATAAGTTTATATATATATATATATATATATATATATATATATATATATATATATAAACTAATATATACTGTTTTTAGTAAATACGGGTTATATGATGCAATTATGCAATTGTCTTTGAAGTGTTACAAGCTGTTCCTGCATATAAAAGATCTCTAAAGTTGCAAAGATTAAAGAGAAATTTTTTATATATTTACATCACTATTCCAGAACAGTACAATGCAAATATTCGAGTGTGTGCAGCACATTTAATGGAGGACTGTTTCCTGAACCTGGGAAAGTAGCCTACAATGCCAGCGGTTAAAATTTTTACATATGTGACCCTCGACCACAAAACCAAAGGAGTAGTTCACTTTCAGAACAAAAATTTACAGATAATGTACATTTACAAAAACATTTACAATTTATATACTTTTTAATCTCTACACAGACCTTTTTTTCCTTGGCTGTGATCGTTTAGAGCCATTCGAAGCTTCATTTTGAAAGTTCAAACTCGGGGGCACCATAGATATCCATTACATGGAGAGAAATCCTGAAACGTTTTCCTCAAAAAACATAACTTCCTTACGACTGAAGTAAGAAAGACATGAACATCTTGGATGACTAGGGGGTGAGTACATTATCTGTAAATTTTTGTTCTGAAAGTGAACTACTCCTTTAAGTAGCATGAGTATATTTGTAGCAATAGGCAAAAATACATTGTATTGGTCAAAATTGTAGATTTTTCTTTTATGCCAAAAATCATTAGGGTATTAAATAAAGAGCATGTTCTCTAAAGATGTTTTGTAAATTTATTAAAACTTAATTTTTAATTAGTAATATGCATTGCTAAGAACTTCATTTGGACAACGTTAAAAACTATTCTTTCAATAATTTGATTGCACCCTCAGTTATTTGCCCAAATATTGTCATATCCTAACAAACCATGTTTGATGTATAAATCTCAATTTTAAAAAAATTACCCTTATGACTGGTTTTGTGGTCCAGGGTCACATATATAAATAACCTGGACATAATATTTCCTATCATAAGAGTATTACCAAGTTCATGTTTTTCGAGTTCACAGTTGTTTACTAAAGTAAACAAACATTTTTAACTAGTTATCTACAGGAGCTTGTGGGATTGACAGTAGACCGGAGCAAGCAGTGAGAGCATCAAAGCATTTAGAAACTTTATTCAAAACTGCTTAAGTCATCTGGATTGAGTCATAAGTCTTTTCAGTAATGGGTGCATGCAGTGTGAATTCTGCTTCCTGTCAATATGGGTAAACAAATATGCACCAATTGCATCAGATGTGAGGCGTGTGGAGCATGCCTGATTATACTCTTCTCAATAGTTTCTGAATATGACTGCAGCTATAATGAAACAGGAATAAACAACGCAAATTAGTTGAAGCACCCTAAGCGTAATATAGTTAGCGCACAATTGAAGACATAAATGGCTCCAGCCAATTAAAAGAATGTGAGGATGGACAGAATAACGATATCTTCCTGGTGCACATCTAAGGCCCAATTACCCCCCATTACAGAGGGCAGGAACACAAGCCCTCAGGGCGCTGACCTGCGAGAACTACCCATTTAAACAAAAACTTTTGCAGTGATTTCATTAATTACATTGGAAAGATCCACTCCTGCGAACCAAAGTGAAAGCCAGCCGTCCATGTAATCTCTTAAGGCTATGAAAATGTGCCGGCGTGGAAAGAATGCTGATTTGACATTCTGGTTGGCATACAGCAGTAGCCTGTTTTACTGATGAGCTCAGGAGACATGAACACGGCCCTGGGGCGCTGCCAGGACTCGGCTGCTCTCGGGGCTGTGCCAGCTGACCTAGTGAGGAAAAAAAGCTCAATTAATGGCCTCCTGAAGGTGTGTTTTTTTTTCTTTTCTCCTGAGTTCTGCAACTTACACGCCGCAGAGAGAGATTTTCACACGCTGACCACCGTCTCTGAAGGAAAAGGACAAGCACAGCAGAAAAATTGCCGTCTAGCCTCGAAACAACTCACACAGCTCACCTTTTTTAAAAATAGACTGCTGGAAAAAAACAAGTTAGTGCACTTGAGGGCCAATTCAAAGAATTGCACCTTAATTCAAGGTTCCTCTGCACGGAAGACGTGCTAAAACAAAAGAAACACGAACCGACACGAATCATACTGTTGTATAATTTAACACGGTTATAGCGCACAGCTTCAGCAGCAAAGCCACAAGACATTGCTTGTAAAATTTTAAATAGTGCAAAAAATAAAGTAACACATAAAACAATGTGGCAAGGCAGCAGACAGAAGACGATCAATCTTTCTTTCTTCTTGTTGGTTTAATAGAGGTTTTAAAGTCAATGGGAGGGCTGTAAAAAATACTGTCTATTTTACAGGCCTTTAAAAAAGATGAACAAAGGCAAATAGTTATTGCCATCCTTTTAATAGCAATTCATGACCTTTTCGTTGTAAACAAGGATTGAGGTTTCATTTTTTTATGGACGCACTATGCTCAGAATCAATAAAACCATCTTCGGGTTTTCTAGCTAGTGAAGTTTTATCACATACGTTTGTATATAAACATTATATTTATCAATTAAATTCTCTGCATGTTACATACAGTACTAAAAGTCTTCTCAAATTGTTTAAAAAAATAGATTTTCTCCATATGACCCCCCTTTGATATTGTTTTTTTTGGGAAACTGCCAAAGCCTAACAGGTCCCATAAATTTAAGCTTGAGAGATTTCCACACACGCCAATCGCTGACAGCTTAGCGCAGGCAGAGATAAGATGGTCAGATGCTTTAATGGCTTCATCTCAGGAGAAGAAGAAAAGATGCTATTTGTCAGAAGTTCAGGACAGCGGGGTTTGAGACATATTGCCTGTCTTAATCAAGAATGGGAGAAAGCGCATGAGAAAAATGGCTTCAATTTTGGGACTCTGCCAGTGGAGAGTCAGTTAAAAGCCAGTGGTAATAAATGCTCTCACCTTCTGATTACTTTCTTTCCCTGCCTTTCCTCTCTCTGCAGCTCCTCCAGTTGCTCAAGTGCTAGGCAGCGTGCTCAAACAAGCTGCGAGCTCTCAAACCCGGTGTTTTTTAGCACCCTGTTGACAAGCTGGCGGCAACAGGAGCTGTAAATTGTTTGGGTCAGACGGGGCCTCTGAAATGAGAATTTCTTACAGGCTGGCTATAAGGCTTAGCCACAGGTAAAGGACAAAGAGCCTTTAGGAAATATATTTATCACCACACGACCATGGAATTTGATGTCGTCACCATAGCAAGGCACAGTAAATTTGTGCTGTTTAAATTACAGTAATTATGACTAGAAAAATTTTAGTCGCACTTACAAGCTGGAAACTGCATTTTATGAAAACTTCTACAACAATTAAAAGCAGTAAGCTACATCTATATATAGATTTCAGTTTGATATGCTATTTTATTATAGCCAGTGTTGCCTGCAGTGCTTTCTTTGTTCTTATTTTCAGAAGCATATAAAGGTGAATTAATGTAGTGATTAAATATTTAGCTGTCATCAACATAACCACATATGGAACCTTTTTGGCATTATGAGGGTTGCTGTGGAAACAAATGAATTGAGGATGTGTTCAGAGTAGAGTCTCAGGTTTTCAGCTCGTAATTGCGCTAGATTTAACACAACATGAATGCAGCATTATTGCTGAGACAATTTTGCTGGTGCAACTTAAGGTTAAGCACACAATAGTGATGGATCACGATTTACCCCCTGCGAAGTTCACACCAAACTATTTTTCTTAAATCATGAGATCTAAGACTGTCATTAGATGCTTCCTTGACTTTTTATTATTATGTTTTGTTATATTGGTCTATATACACTACAGATCAAAAGTTTGGGGTTGGGAAGATCTTTGAAATGAAAAAAAAAAAACATTGAAATTAAATGAAAACAATAATAATGTGAAATAAATATTGTGAAGTAACAATTTGAAATAATGTTTTCTATTTGTATATATATTCTATTCTGTTTAAATGTTTTAGCAATTATTTGATCCAAAGTACCGCACAAACAGTAACATTTTGAAATATTTTTACTGTTTAAAATAACTGTTTACTATTTAAATATATTTCAAAGTGTAATTTATTCCTGTGATTTTAAAGCTGAATTTTAGCATCATTACTAATCATTCTAATTTTCTAATTTGCTGCTCAAAAACATTATTATTATTATTATTGTTATGTTGAAAACAGCCGGGTAGATTTTTTTCAGGTTTCTTTGATGAATAGGAAGTTCAGAAGAACATCATTTATCTGAAACAGAAATCTATTGTAACATTCATCAATTTAAAGCATCCTTGCTAAAAGTATAAAAATGTATACTGACTCCAAGATCTTTCTATTCATCAAAGTACTCAACTGTTTTAAAAAATGATAATAATAATAATAATAATAATAATAATAATAATAATAATAATAATAATAATAATAATAATAATAATAATAATAATAAGAAGAAGAAGAAGAAGAAGAAGAAGAAGAAGAAGAAGAAGAAGAAGAAGAAGAAATGTTTCTTGATCAGCATATTAGAATGATTTCTAAAGGATCCTGAGACTGGAGTAATGAAGTAAAATCACAGGAATAAATTACACTTTAAAATATATTCAAATAGAAAACAAATAGTTACTTTAAATAGTAAATAATTGTATTGTTTTTGCTGTAATTTGGATTAAATAAATGCAAGCTTGGTGACACTTCTTTAAAAAATTGAAAATCTTAATGTTCAAATACTTTTGACTGGTGTGTATATATATATATATACATATATATATATATATATATATATATATATATATATATATATATATATCAGTCAAAAGTTGATGTGATGGCAAAGCTGAATTTTCAGCAACCAATAATCTAGTCTTCAGTCTCACATGATACTTCAAAAATTATTCTATTCTTTGATGAGTAGAAAGGTCATACAAACAGCATTGATTTGAAACAGATTTCTTTCAATGTAAATGCCTTTACTGTGTCCTTCCTTCTTCAAAAAAACTCATTTATATTTTTGATTGTTAGTGCAAATGAAAACATATTTAATATTTTATTTAAACATTCTAAAATTAATAACATTCTTACTTGTGTTCATGCATTACATTTTATATTTTTTTAGAACAATAAACATTAATGTTTTTACATTAAACAATATAAATGTACATGACTACAACATTATTTTGGAAATGATCTGATGATAAAAAATAAATAAATTAAATATTGTCACAAGGCTTTAAAATAGTTAAAAATGAACATCCAGATCCAGCCCTAATATACACCCCACCATCCATAAAGCAAGACAGGTCTAAAAACTGCAACATGCAGTGACCGCTACAGCAAAAATCCTCCATAAATGGACACCATCATCCAAAATTACATCCTAAATAGTGACCAAACATCTCTGTGGACATGGGAACGTGGGTTTGCCACATCAGAAGAAATGGGAAAGCTGTAAAAACATATTTGCGGTTTTCTAAGTAAAGCTTGTGGTTTGGGCTGTTTGCTGTACGCTCTGTTTGCAATAGATGTTTGTAACCTCAAACCCACATTCGTAACAGCGCTCCAAAACATCATCATCTTATCATCTACACATCATCAAAACTGTCAGCACTAGCTGCGCTGCTGTCTCTAATTAGGCTGTTGGATGTAAAATACTTCATCAATAAATAGACCTAAGTCAGGGTAGACACCATAATTAATTAGATGAAAATTAAGCTGTGAGGAGTTGTCATGTCTTAAGATCCCAGGCCACGTCATGTTTTCACAGCCCATTTTTTCTGTAGTTCATTTGGAAGACTGTATCTTGTTGCCTATGAACCCAAGTGTACCTAAAGCCAGTCTAATTATTCAGTACTTTCACAAAACCAATTAGTCAAGTAGTTGTTGTTTTTTTAAATAGGTTTTTTTCACATCTCTATTATGAGGTCCATTGCCACATATGTGTAAATTGTGAATATCAGAAGTACCTTTATTCCACCCACACGACCACTCAGCATTTGGCTGTTGCTGAAAGTCTCGGTAATAACCCAACCCATCAGTTTCTACATTTGTTTCGTCCTTGATTAGGAATCACCGCCTTTAAGATTATCGATCTGGCCTCGCCGGTCGGTCCCTTTAGATCCAGTCAAACAATCAGCTGGCTGATCAGAGTAAATTAGTTTTGCAAAGCAGGCACGAGAGGCCCGTGAACATGAGCAGAAAGGAGACTTTCGAGGGGATCAAACTTAATTATCACACTGCTTTCAAGCCAGAGCCACCAACAATGTAGATTAAGTCATTAATAAACACCTCTCTAAAGGCAAGACCGCCGAGACTTTTCTTTGGAGCGTTTTCTTTGTCTCTTTTCATCTGTAAAGAAAAATAGCAGCAAAAGGGCAGCAACTGTGAAGAGAAGCAGAATGATTTTAAAGTAATTATACGCCTAGCCATTACATTTTGAAAAGCCTGCTATTCTTTTTTGTCCGTTTTGTTTGCATTGATTTGATTTGTTTCCTTGCAACAAGGGCAAAGCAGAATTTGTCTCTCACATCACTGACACAATCTTGCATGCCCTATTTGCATTTGACCTACAGAAACTTTCTTTAGATAGCTTTGGCTCCAAAATAACTTGCTAAACAACGTGTCTGGTGCTATAATGTGGGGTGTCAATATAAAACCTGGCGAAAAAAAGTATCTTTTCTCGTCGGATTTAACAAAAAAGTCATTTAGAGTATGAAGTATTATTACACAAATTGTTGCTACTACTTGACATCCTGATATCCTGAGTTTCCACGAAAGCTCTAGGTTCTGAAAACAGCTAAAAAAAGCATCTCTTTCTTCTGAGGAGCAGAAAAGGAAAAATTATGAAGACTAGTGGTTACCTATTCCAAAAACACACAAAAGTAATATTAACATGATTAATTTCACTTGTGCTGTCATTTTGTGCTCTATTAAGGACATATAAAATGGTCAGAATTATTTTTCATGTACTTCTAAGGCCCAAAATGTCGGTATGGCATATTTACTATATTTTAAAAATAGTTTTTTGATCATTCTGATTGAACTGGGCTGTTATATGCTAAAACACTATTTATTTATTTTTAATTATGGTAAAAAATGTGGTTGAATTTAAGGAAAATAAAACAAACATGGTACAGGGATCTTACATGCAAACATAATTTCATATTTACAAATTTAGAAAAATTGTGCTGTATCCTAATATATTTATTACATTTTTTAGCGTTTTAAATAAATGTAAATAATAGGCTATTGTATGCTAAATACACTGGCCATTCAAAAGTTTGGGATCAGTAAGATTTTATTATGTTTTTTTGTAAGTATCTTATGCTCATCAAGGCTGCATTTATTTGATCAAAAATCCAGAAAAACAGTCATATTGTGAAATATTATTTTAATGTAAAATAACTGTTTTCTACGTGAATATATTTTAAAATGTAATTTATTCCTCTTATGCAAAGCTTAATTTTCAGCATCATTACTCCAGTCTTCAGTGTCACATGATCCCCAGAAATCGTTCTAATATGCTGATTTATTATCAATGTTGAAAACAGTTGTGTTGCTTAATATTTTGTTGCAACCTGTGTTTTTTTTTTTTTTTTAAGTTGAAAACAGCATTTATTTAAAATAGAAATCTTTTGTAACAATAAAAACTACCATCTAAAATACTGAGGTCAGTGAATTTGTATTCTTTCTTTTTTTTAAAGAAATTAATACTTTTATTCACCAAGAATGTGTTAAATTGATAAAAAAGTGATAGCAAAGCCTTATATTGTCAGAAAATATTTATATTTTGAATATCAACTTTTTATTAATCAAAAAATCCTGAAAAAAGAATCACAGGTTCCAAAAAAATATTAAGGAGCACAACTGTTTCCAACATTGATAATAAAAAATAAAAAAATCATCATATTAGAGTGATTTCTGAAGGATCATGTGATACTGAAGACTAGAGTAATGGCTAATGAAAATTCAGCTTTGCATCACAGGAATAAATTATATTTTAAAATATATTAAAATAGACGGCAATGATATTTCACAATATTACTGTTTTTTTTCTCTATTTTTGATCAAGTAAATGCAGCCTTGATGAGAATTTGTTAAAAAAACATTACAAATCTTACTGATTCCACACTTTTTAAACGGCATGTTGGGTTGTTTTTGAAATACATTTGAAGTATGACTTACAGATAGCTAAATCTGCTAAATATCCTTGCTAGATCTAAATCCAGAGGATTTATACCATTGTTATATATCTCCATATCTCCCAACCCTAAAACCTTCTCTGTATTAAACTGTGTAGGGCATTGTAAATACACCAGTATGACTTTGTAAAGATACTGCAAAATTATGTGTTTTGTGAAAAGCACTATAGAAATAAATATGGCTTGACTTGACATTCAGTGCTCTATAATATAATACACACAGCCTCTAGAAGCAGCAATCCACCTTATCCTCCATAACTTGATTATTCCTTTCAGTCAAAGCTCAAGGAGAGGAAGCTGACTGGTGCAACAAGAAGTGAATAAAAACCTATGACCGCAGCTCATATGCAGCCATGTCACACCTCTATGACGTTTCATATTAGAGTACGGCATTAATGAAATGTCAAAGCTGCACTGCTGTATTGTGTTCAAAGGTGAATGTGCTCGGGATGTGGCAGAAATCAAAGGGAAAATTACGGATTAAGGATTAAGGACTCTCTTCTCTGGCCTGCCCTTGGAGCCCAGTGTGATTGTTCCTCCCTGCTGGGTTTTAAATAGAGCTAGCAAAGTTCGCTTCCGCTCCATCTCTCACATCTCACCTACACCTTGTTTAGTATTCAGCACCCTCAGCTTTCACCACATAGCCTTGTGTGTGTTTCTGTGAATGAGAGAGAGTCTGCACACATATTGAGAAGTGAAATCAAAGTGCTGACTAATCACCAGCTTGCAGTCAAATATGTTTGCCCTCACAGAAATCCATTCACTCGAGACGGCACCCTTCCTCTTTCCTTTGAACCCTCGTAGTGTCCCTTATCTCTCCCTCATTCATCCAAACCCACACTCGATCTTTCACCTTCATGCATGGCTCGGAGAGAGAGCGGACAGAGCGCTCTATGTGCTTCCTCTGGCAAATTGAGCCTGACTGTTGTCCCCACCCTGCATTTGGAGTGGGAAGTTGATGGAAAGCTTTGATAGAATACACACGGGCTGTCAAACGCCGCTCCTCTTACTGCTTCAGTCACCCGTGAGGAGGAATTTCTTTTCCAATGACAGATCAAGGGTATAATTCCACAGAGGTGGGTAACAAGAGCTCTTACCAACGTGAAAGGAGCCATTCATTTACATCAACCTGGGTCTGCTGTCACCCAACACCTACAGTCTAATGAGAAAGCATGTGTTGCCCCTGAAATCTAAAAGGCCCAAAATGCATGCATCAAGTTGTCCAAATACTTGGAATGGGTCATAATGTTTGATTAGTGAGGATGACTGGTTTATCTAGATGTATATATGTATACATATGTGACCCTGGACCACAAAACCAGTCATAAGGTTAAATTTTACAAAACTGAGATGTGTACATCATATGAAAGCTCAATAAATAAGCTTCATATCGATGTATTGTTTGTTAGGATAGGACAATATTTGGCCGAGATACATCTATTTGAAAATTAGGAATCTGAGGATGCAAAAAAATCAAAATACTGAGAAAACCGCCTTTAAAGTTGTCCAAATTAGGTTCTTAACAATGCACATTACTAATCAAAAACTACATTTTTATATATTTACAGTAGGAATTTTACAAAAAATCTTCATGGAACATGATCTTTACTTACTTTCCTAATGATTTTTGGCATAAAAGAAAAATCAATGCAATGTAATGTATTTTTGGCTATTGCTACAAACATATATACATATATACATATATACATATATATATATATATATATATATATATATACAACAGCGACATCAGCAGGTAAAGTTAAGGCCCGTTCAAACCAAGCACGATAACGATAAAGATAACAATAACGATAACTATATTTGCGTCCACACCAGTAGGTGTCTCTCACCTCCCCTGAGCCCATTGAGTTTTAACAGACTCCCTTAAAGCGTGCTGTGAGTTTTTGGTGGTTAATTTTGTTTGTTATGTCAAAATAGAACTTAAAATGGCATGAAAACAGGATCTGTGGGATTTTTTTAGATTGGTGAAATTTTAAGTAAATCTCTGTGACCAATATTTACTGAGCTTTGATGACTGATGATCTGAAAAATTCAAAAATAATTAAAAGTAAACTATTAAAAAGAATAGCTGAACAAAAGTTGACAAATAAAATATATTGTTATGTGGAGTTATTTTTTTGGAATAAATGTAGAATGCATAAAACACTAACTTGATGAAATTCATACTTGGCTTTAATACATAGAATACTGATTACACTGTTAATGTAAAAATATAAATTATATATTTTTTTTCTTTTTCTGCTAATATAAGTAATGGGGATGTAACAATATCAAAATCTCACAGTATGATAACGATATTTATTGCAATATTAAAAAAAAAAAAAAAAAAGACAGATGAAGTATTGGGAAAAAATGAAAATTTTCGACATTTTAAAGTTAAATTCTTCTATCTAATGCATTTTGAGAGTTCAAAATTAAGAGCTCCAACCCATGTTCTTAACTAAGAAAATTTCTCAGTGAATCCAACTTAAATTTAAAGGGGACTCAACCCTCTTTTTAGTTGTGATTTACTGTCTATAAATTACATTTACACTGGTGTTTTAGGAAGCCAAACTAATTAGAATAAAATAATAATAATTATAACAACAGTGACAGTAATAGCCATATAGTAAATTAACAGCACTGTAAAATAAATGAAAATTAATATTTAATAGGTGTATTATTTTTGCTTTACACTACAGTAGGGAAATTACAATACTTCTTTCTTAATTTCTACAAAGAGGTATTTTGAATTTGGACTGCATTTAAACCACTTGCTGTCAGCAAATCATACGGCCCTTTTAAGCTTTCATTTCAACATAAATGGCAGTAGAGCTTTTTAAAACTCTAGCTTCAGTGAAAACAGGCTTATAAAAACACATCTCACTACAAATATAGTAAATAGTAAATATCTATAAATACCTGCAATCATCTGCTGTGTAAATAAAGCACAACTAGCGGACGTAACATTTCTAAACGCATGTTAAACTCGCAAAACATGCAATAAATTAGTTCACATCATTAATTCACAGTGTACTGATCTGTTTTGAGGTGCTGAAAACACCAGATCATGAGCTGATCAGAAATGCACGATTCATTTTGCCTTTGAAACGTGCAGTGAAAACAGGCTTGATGAAGGGATTAAGGCATTCTGTGCTTTCGGTTTTAGTATAGATACTGTGCTAAAGCATGAAGGACCAACACACAACTTTAAAGACCTTTTATGTTAGAATAAGAAGTTTAAATATATTTTTAAAACTACACTTTTTGCCTAGAAGACCTATTGTTTCATATTGAAGTGACTACGAAAATATCGAGACAGTTTTGCTTTTGCGATATCATGATATTGATAATATCATTACCTCCCTACTAAGTAATGCTTATTTAACCAAGAGCGTTGTGTCTTTAAGACAGCGTGTCAAGCTAAAAATAGTCAAAACCCCTGCAATCTGTTCCATTCTGTTGCTGTTTAGCTGTTTTTGAACCCAAGAGTGCACCTTATGTCAGCGGATCCTAAAAAACATATCTAATCAGGTCATCAATGAACCTAAAATCAGAATAATGATCCAAATCATCCTTGCAGCTAGCTGTTCAGACAATTCAGCAACCTGACGTTTCACACATCCCAAACTTTTGCCAAATTATGAATAATGATGATGAAATATGAAGATTGTTAAAGCTGTTTGCTGCACACAAAAAAAACATGAAATGTGGCACTCACAATTCTGTTTTGTAGCTGGAGCACCTAGCCAGAGGGATCTTCAGCACTCTGTCATTCAGGCCCACAAAGAGAGTCCTGTCACCATGGAGAATCTGAAGACTCAGGATTGGCTCCCGCAGACCAGGAGGGAAGAGCTGCATCTCCTCCAAGTAGCAACCTTGCAGGTTCTTATTTGTGGTTGCCAGGGCCTTAAGAATAGTTCCATACTCTGATAAGTCAGAACAGAAGGCAAAGCATAATTATACACAGTTGTATAACTAATGCCATCTAATACTATTTATATAAGGATTTGGTGCAATTTGCAAGGTTTTTGTACAGAAGAAAGACACAAAAGTTCGACTTTGACTAGTTACCTGTGCCTATGTACATGACATGGTGCAAAGTATCCTGCCCCTGTACAATGTCAACAACCAGCTTAGAGAACCGCACATCATCCTGCCAAACCAGCGGGTCCACAGAAACAGGCTGAACCACGTCATTCATGAGGTAGAGCCGCTGGGCATCCTGCAGACTGCGTTCAGTCAGTCCTTCATTAGGCCCTTCTTCCTCTATGGTCCCACACTGGCAAGTGTCATTAGGGTTAGACTCATTAGTTAGTGTAGAGGTCAAGCAGGGCAGTGCAAATATAAACTCACACAAAAAAACTTTCATAAAAAGCAAACTTCTTACCATGTAATTTTATAGGAAAGTAGACAATAACTGTGAATTACGATGCATGCCGGTACACCCAGCTGGTTTTGAGCAATTACTCTCCCAGTGCCAGGCTGATAGAATTTATCTATTGGCTGTTTGTTTCAGACACACACACAGGGAGAAGAAAATGTAAAAGACATTCAGGGGGAATAATGCACCTGGAAGTTAGGGATGGGGTTCAGGGTTGGCAGCCATGTGGAGCGCGGGTTCTCCTGGGAGCGGAAGGGCCCGTTGAAAGCCTGTGTGATTGCGCTGAGGTTGTACGCGCAAACTGCAGAGGCAGCAATGCTGTTCCTGGATCACAAGAAAGAAAGATGATTAAAATTTAGTACTAAGAATACATGCAGTATGTTATTGTATAAAATATAAATAGATACATAAATACTGGTGATCTGGTTTCAAGTATATATATAGCTGTGCGATATGGCTGTACATCAGCACCTATGGTACTTAGCCATGGGTTATGACTGTATATCAGCAGAGGTTACCATGTAATATTGCATTTAAACAGTTCGACACCACAAGTGTGTAAATAAAAAAGAGACAACAACGGATTGTCTTTAAAAACCCTCTTTTGTACAGAAGTACTTCAGAGGTACTTCCATCCGCCACTTACAGAAAATCACAGTTTGAGAGTTTAACAGAGCCCAAGCCTCCATTACTAATTCAAAAACGTCACTTTAGAAATAATAAAAAAGTAACACTGAGTTGTGTCATTAAAAGCTTATTGTATACTGTGTGTCACTTTATTATGTAGAGTATTATGAAAGCAAAGATGGACTGAGCGAGTGTGATTACCTACATTCATTCTTCAGCTCAATCTCATATTTATAATAAAATATTAGTTTGAATGTTAGCTGAGGAAACAATATCTTTGTCAAACTATCCTTTCATCTGTTAAGGGTGATTTCCGATGACAGCGCTGCTTAGTGCATTTGTTGTCGGCGTCTTACAAGGTGTTGTTGAAAGTAAGCATAACTTCCTTGTTTACAACCCTGTTTCAGTCTCTTTCAATACAAAATTCTTTACTGCTGTCTCACTCACTGAAACAGTCTCTTGTCACCATCTAACGGCAGAATAATGTAACTAAAATCACCATCACAAACACACACATTGTTTTTAATACTAAATACTATTATTTATATAAAGTATTATTTATTGAATAATAATATTTAATAAACAACAACAACAGCAATCATAGAAATTGCTAGGCAATTCAGTCAAAAGTGCAATGGCAGCGCTGTGATATACAGAATTAAAGTTATAAAAAATATAACGTTATGATGCCCTCATCCAAAACTATTTGCACTGGAATAAATAATAGATTATTGAGACCAAAGACTGCCCATTAGATTTACCCAAAATGAACCACTAAAGAGACATCAGAGCCAGTGGCAAATTCCAGAAGATCTGACCGATGTAAGGCTGCTTTCAGCATGTTCTTGAGCGCTGAACGGCCGCTGATGCCCTGGAGCTCACATATCTAAAAACGGTGAAACCTATTTTCAAACAGACATTATTAGAAGTCTAAACTTCTAAATTTGGGTGTCCAACACGACTCTCGCAGTGATAAAAATGGTGAAACTAGCCAATCAGAGTTGAGAACCAGAAATAACTATTAGCCTTTTGTATATTTAATATAAATGGTATATAATATAATATTAAAGATATGCACAATGTTTAGTCATTGGTTCTTCAAAACTGGGTCTGCAGATAAATGCCATTTAACTTGCAAGTATCAGTGCTGTCCTAAAAAGAATTGTTAATTTCTAAAATAATGGCATGTATTTACCAACACAAAGCATACAGATGTTAGCCCTATACACTCCATGGCCTCAAGGCTGCACAGACAGTTAACAAATCTAGAATCCTGAAACAAACATAAAAGTTCATAATCGGTTCAGCCAGGCAGATCTTGCCAGCTTCGTCTGGCATGAAGCATTCTCAAATGTATCGTGACTTAATTAACTCCATCGATTTGAGTGACAGGTGGCCCAGAGACCCAAGTAAGCTGTCAGGAGCAGAGATGAGCTCTGCGGTGAATGGATTGAGGGGTTATTCTTGTTACCAGACTCACACTGAATTTAGTACAGATGACAGTGCGGTTTGAGAAGCTGTTGAAGTGACAAAGGAAGGACAGAGTTTTGTCTTGTTACCCTGAGAAATGTCCCCTGAGCTTTCAGTATGTCCAGAGGCAGAGTTTAGAGGGATGCCAGAAGCTGTTTTTGGACCAGAGCCATATATATATATATATATATATATATACTTAGTCCTATATTTATATAGGACTAAGTATACACTGCATTACTGCTTATACTTAAAACATTATGAGTATGATAAGCAGCAGGTGTTCTACAAGGTCACCTACACTAACAAAGTCTCATGACAAGCTATGTATAGCCCTCGCCACTGGTTGTCCAAGTCTTCCATCTGTGACAGCAGGTGACTATAATGGGTACAGTAGATTGCATAGCTAATTAGATGTCACCGGTTACACACAAGCAGGAAAAATAGCATGGGATCCTTTGAGGTCAACTGAGAGGGTCACTCAAATTGGAAAGTTATTCTTGTTATCCAATTTATTGTTGTGTGCTGTTGAGACCGCACATAAATGAGCAGCAATAACTGTGGCGGTAACGCCGAAGCCACAGACAGATGGGCCCACGGGCAGAGCTCCAGGAGTGGGGGCTTGGCCTGCCAGACGCTGGTGTCTGGCTCAGGCTCTTGTTATGTGGCCTGGTGAGGCATGGACTTGAAGAAGATTCAAGCCTGGTTCTGCAGCTCGACTCTGGGGACTACATATGAGGGGTTCAACATGGAAAGTTAGCGTGGTAAAATGAGAGGCTCTTGGCAGTAAGGCTCAAAAGGCTGGTGCGCAGATGAAACACAGGCTCTAAACCGGTCAGCCCTAGGCTGTGAGGACATAGCAGGCTCTGACAGGACAGCCAATTATCGCAAGCTATTTCTCCGCTTTCACTCTACATTCAAAAGCAAGACTGTGAAACTTTGTTATGAGAAACTACAAGGATTTGTTTTTTGACATTTTACCTCTATAGAGATAGGAAACCACTAGTGAGCCACTTCCCCTACTTCCCTGCTGACTGCCTATATAGGCAGCTACAGTTGCCAGTCTTGGTACATTTACACACAGTTTGATTACATATAAAATTTACACCACATTCTATAACCAAACTAACTCCATTAAAATTTCAGGACTCAAACCCACTAGTTGTCTGTCACATCAAACAGTGCAATCTTCTAAAGGTTTTAGATCCATTTGCTTACTCTTTCTTATTCAGTCATTGTAAGGCTGGTTCACACCAAGGATGATAACTATAAGAATAAAGTTTTAATAATCGCTCTAACTTCTTTAGAATAGAAACAAGTACACCTATCATTTAAATTCAAATTACAATTCAACGTCTTGTCAGATGTGACTGATTCAATTCAAATTCAGACTAAAATTCATAATCGATCAATTAGTCATGGTCACACTATGAGATAAATGTTTTTCTCCAATACACATTGACCAAAAGTATTAGCACCCCTGGAAATTCTTATAAAATATCAATGTATATTCTCAATCATACTCACATTTTTTTAGTACACCAAGGTGACAATGAACATGAAATTGTCCAGCCATGACTAATTGTTTTCTTTCATAGGAGTATAAATAGGAGGGAACACAATCTTTTTTTTTTCTTTTTTAAAGAAATTAATACTTTTATTCACCAAGGATGTGTTTAAATGATAAAAAGTGATAATAAAGAATTATATTATTAGAAAAGATTTATTTATTTATTTATTTTGAATAAATGCTATTTTGATGCAACTGTTTCCAACATTGATAATATCAGTAATTATTAACCATGAATGATATTTGAAGAATCATGTGACACTGAAAACTGAAGTAGCTGAGGAAAAATTCAGCTTTGCATCACAGGAATAAATTATATTTTAAAATACATTTACATAGAACACCATTATTTTTAACTGTAATAATATTTCACAATAATATATTTTTTCTGTATTTTTAAACTGCCTTGATGAAGAATTCTTTAAAAAAACATCTTACTGATCCCAAAACTTCAGACTGAAACAGTTTCTATGGCCAGATGAATCAAAAAGTTTTAAGGGGATGCACAGGGATAAAAAAGTATCCCATGCCCAAATTAAATATACTGCTGGATTTTCAATGTTGTGAGCCTGTTTTTCTGCCGGAGGTTCTGGACATGTTGTTCAGCTATGTGGTATCATGGATTCTATCAAATACCAACATAAAAAAAATATCAAAAACAGACTGCCTCTGTTCGAATTCTTGTAAGGGGGGAGTAGATGGATCAGGACAATGATCCAAAACAAACACCAAAATCAGCACAAAAATGGGTAACTGAGCACAAAATGAAGGTTCTCCCATGGTCATCCCATTCTCCTTACCTAAACCCTATAGAAAATGAATGACGTGAACTCAAGAAGAGTGTACCAACATGGACCTGTGAATTTGAAGGATTCTCTCTAATCTCTCGCCATTTGTTCTCCAACCTCATCAGACATAATAGGAGAAGACTCCAACATGTATTGTAGGAAAACATTTATTTTATAAAGAGATCCTGATGTAATTGTGGCCTTAACTGTACTTTATATTGTCAATGTGTGAATGTAGTCTATAAACACCAGCCAAAATTTCACTAGAAAATGTGACCCTGGACCACAAAACCAGTCATAAGCAGCACTGAAAATATATTTGTAGAAAGAGCCAAAAATACATTGTATGGGTCAAAATGATATATTTTTCTTTAATGCCAAAAATCATTAGCATTTTAAGCAAAGATCATGTCCTAAGAAGATATTTTGTACATTTACTACCGTAAATATATCAAAACTTAATTTTTGATTAGTAATATGCATTTCCAAGATCTTCATCTGGACAAATTTAAAGGCGATTTTCTCAATATTTCGATTTTTTTGCACTCTTAGCTTCCAGATTTTCAAATAGTTGGCCTATTCTAACAAACCATAGATCAATAGATTATTCAGCTTTCACGATGATGTATACATCTCAATTTCAAAACAATGTACCCTTATGACTGGTTTTGTGGTCCAGGGTCACAAATGAGGAGCTAAAAATGAGCTTGAGTACAACAGCAAGTGCAGTATATGCATGTTTGAGCAAGGTTTATAGTATACATACATGCATACATAAAAATGCATAAATGTGCTGTCTGGTCAAATGATGCAAACCTCAGCTAAGTCACGCTGACGTTTATTGCATTTATGCTTGTGCAGATGTGACTTTCACACAGATGATAATGCAGTTTTAAAGACTGTTGAGGTGTGTAAAAAGTAAAGTACAGAGTTTGGTCCTATAACCCTTTGGAAAGTCACCTACTCTAGCAAATCCCATGACACGCTCAGTATAACACGCAACATATGGGAATGAAGTCTTCTCACTGTGAGAGCAGATGACTTCGGAGCTTTCCAAGAGAGACGTACAGTAGATCACATGCTTATTTAGATGAAGTCATGTTGAGTTATGATGACAGAACCGTCAATATGACAAAAAAGCACAGGGTCATTTGAGGTCATCTGAGAGGTCCATAAAGTTGATTTAGACATAAAGTAGGACAGCACTCAAGGGAAAAAAGGAAGGAAAAAAAGAGAAATGCATTACTTCAGTGTTTCAACTTCAGTGAATACCTGCATCTCAGCAAAAAAAACAAAAAGCCAACTCAGCAACCTTCCACAGCCAGGACCGAGGCAAGATTATTAATAAATATTTTTACAGCATAATATCTGCCCTTGTGAAAAACGTGCACTTGTGCATTTGTTTAAAAAGAGTACTAATTATTAAAATCATATAGCTCATACCATCTGTGTGTACTTAATTATTTTGAAACAATTCCTCTTCTTCTGAATATTCTATAGGACTTTTATATTTAAATGCAATATTAAAAACTATTATTAAATATTAATATTATGTTAAATATTTAAAATTAGGTATATTATACAATATTTATATTAAAAGTGTTGTGTTTGGTGTACCAATTTTACAATGCAGCGGCATAACATCAGTTTCAGACTGATGAAAAACAACAGAAAGCACAATCCCTTAATACCATCGCCTCCATACATCTACATAAAAGAAATATGCACAGAATAAACTCGAAGCGAAGATTCCTGCTACGAGGTACAAAAATCTCATTTCAAGGTGGATTTTGTCTTGCTGCATCACAGTGAGTGAAGAGATGCACTTGGCTGTTATTCTGTATTTGTTGTAATTCAGGCGTGAAAGTGTGTGTATTCATGATAGACGTATTCATTCACACCCACAGATCTGTTTTCCAGAGAGCTTGTCTGTCATCATATTAACTGCCAAAAGGTCTGTTCTACTCAGTTAACCTGCAGGTGATTGACAGAAATGAGGGTGATAGCTATTCCTTAAAAGAGTTAATTAAAAAAAGCAGAAAACAAGACGACGCTTCAAAATCCTTTGAAATGTGTTTACATAAACGTTTCCTTCTTCCTCATACCAAAACATATGATAGGTCACAAATAAGAAAAAGTTTCCAGTCAGCCATCACCATCACAAAATAAACCCAGAAAGGGTCGTCAGGAGTTTACAAATTAATCCTACATTTAATTAGATGTGAACACAGAGACCACTGAGTGATACATGACATGTTGCATAGCTACAGTACAGTATGTTTGCCAAAGTCAATTATTCATTAAATGGCCATTATACAAAAGATTTGATCACCAAATGCTGTGATTGACCAATCAGAATCAAGAAAGCCATGTAGTAAGTTTTAAAAAAGCAACAAGAGAAAGAGAAAGTGATTTTAGCGATTGCAGAAAACCAATTTAGAAAACTGAGGTGAATTCACTGCCAAGTGCAACCTCTCATGTCTTACTGCTTTCATAAAATGGTGAAACAGCATTTTAATAAAACATTTCAATGTTCAAGTTTATGAAATTTATGAAAAACAATCACCGTAAAACAGCCGAGGAGCCCATGGCAAACAATAAAAAGCTTATACAGTTCAAGTCAATAGTTTACATACACCTAGCAGAATCTGCAAAATGTTTATTATTTTATTAAAATAATATGGGGGATCATACAAAATGCATGTTATTTTTTAATTAGTACTGACCTGAATAAAAGGATGTTTACATATAGTCCACAAGAGAAAATAATAGCTGAATTTACAAAAAAAGACCCTTTACATACACTTGACTCTTAATACCATGTTGTTACCTGAATGATCCACAGCAGTTTTTTTGTTTAGTGATCGTTGTTCATGAGTCCCCTTGTTTGTCATGAACAGTTAAACGTCTCGCTATTCTTCAGAAAAGTCCTTCAGGTCCAGCATTTTTGTGTATTTGAACCCTTTTCAAAAATGACTGTATGATTTTGAGATCCATCTTTTCACTCTGAGGACAACTGAGGAACTATTACAGAAGGTTCAAATTCTTATCGATGCGCCAGAAGGAAAAACGATGCATTAAGAGCCAGGGGTGTAAATTTTGAATGGAATGAAGATGTGTATAATTTTTCTTATTTTGCCTAATTATCTTGTTTTTAATTTCGTACTGCCTTTTAGAAGCTACAGAAGATACTAACACGTTCCTTAGAAGACAAAATAAATTTTGGCCTGATCTTTAAATTTAAAAAGTCTTCACCCCCCGGCTCTTTCCTTCTGGAGCATCAGTGAGCATTTGAACCTTCTGTAATAGTTGCATATGAGTCCCTCAGTTGTCCTCACTGGAAAAGATGGATCTCAAAATCATACAGTCATTGTTGGGTTCAAATACATAAAAATGATGAAAAACCAAAGATTTTTGGTACCTGAAGAAATTTTCTGAAGAACAGCAGGCAGTTTAATTGTTCAGGACAAACAAGGATGATCATTCAGGTAACAATACAGTATTAAGAATCAAGTGTATGCAAACTTTTGAACGGGGTCATTTTTATAAATTCAATTATTATTTTCACTTGTGGACTATATGTATACATCTTTTATGTGAAATATCTTATTCAGGTCAGTACTAACTAAAATAGCATGCATTCATAATACATTTATAAATACAAAAAAACTTGCCTTAAGTAGCTTTTAGACGGCTGTTAAGCTCGGCATGAGGACATATACTGTTTTGACACCTTCAGCCAACTCAATGAAAGTACATACTCACGCTGCCAATACCTCGGGACAAACTACTACCAACACTTTCGGGCATTTTTGGCTGCTCTCTTGCATTCTGTCTCGCTCCGCTCCTCCCATGCCTGCCCTCCCTGTTTTGCAGCCCCAAACCCCAGGGAGCATTGCTTAAGGTGTTCAATTTACCACAGACAGATGGAGACTCTGTTGTTCTGATTGCATTACCATATTCCGTTCCTACTGGGCCAGTGAGTGAAAGGGGACAGGAAAAGAGACAAAAAAGAAACAGAGATAAAATGAGGGAGAACGAGAGAGAAATATAGGGAAGGAGAGCAAGAGCTGGAGAGTATTCGAATTTATATACTGCCATACTACTTGCTGTATATCTTAAAGACAGCTTGCAGTATGCATACTGTCAAGTAGTGATAAAAAGTAATAGATAAAAAGTGGACGGCAAGATATGAATATAACGCACAAGTGTTTGATGATGGTCAGGAAGAATTAAGATTTCATTAAAAAGATCTATTTAGAAAGTCTGTGACAGCTGCTGCTGGCGCCATTATTAGCTGTTAATTTATAATGTTATTAAGTTCATATTCTTAGCAAATACTTAGCAAAGTGACTTGCAGTTAGGGGAAATATATACTTGTTAATCTATTACTAATTTATTTTCTTGTTCTAATTTGTAACTAATTTGTATACTACTCTCTAAGGCCTTCTCACATTTCTTAAATGCCAAAACAGACTTAACCTGTTAAAGGATTAGTTTACTTCCAGAATAAAGATTTCCTGGTAATTTACTCACCCCCATGACATTCAAGATGTTCTTGTCTTTCTTACTTCAGATAAAAAAAAAAATTAAGGTTTTTAAGAAAAACATTCCAGGATTTTTATCCATATAGTGGACGTTAATGGGGACCAACAGGTTGAAGGTCCAAATTGTGGTTTCAATGCAGCTTCAAAGAGCTCTACACAATTCCAGCCTAGGAATAATGGTCTTACCAAGCAATACGACTGGTTATTTTCTAAAAAAAAAAAAAAAAAAAAAAAAAAATGTGTATACTTTGTAACCACAAATACTCGTCTTGCACTAGTTCTGTAATGTGTGTCCTCAACTTCATGCATTACATAATCACGTTGCAAATTTCACACACAGTTGATCATCTGTGTACTTCGGTTCAAAAAGATAGGGTAGGGTGAAAAACTCTCTATTTCATTTTCTCCTTCAGCTTCAAACTTAACACCTTTTTTGTAAAGGGCATTTGACTTTCTTTGCAAGTTCACTTGGTAAACACTGGTGAGATTTCCAACGTGACTAGTGCAAGACAAGCATTTGTGCTTAAAAAGAATATAATTATTTTTTATTTTTTTGTAGAAAATATCTCATTTCACTAGATAAGACCCTTATTTCTCAGCTGGGATCGTGTAGAGTTCTTTGAGGCTGTATTAAAATTGCAATTTGGACCTTCAAACCATTGGCTCCAATTGAAGTCCACTATATGAAGAAAAATAATTTTTAATAAATAATGAATTAATTTCTTTTCGACTGAAGAAAGAAAGACATGAACATCTTGGATGACATAGGGGTGAGTAAATTATCAGGAAATTTTAGGCCACTCTCATTCATTTATGAATGACACAATCTCGTAAATGATATTTTCAATCCAAATGAGCCAAAATTGAATAAAAAAGTCAATGACACTCAGACAAAAATATGCTGACACTGTATGTTAGATGACTAAACTTACACGTTGGTGGTAAAGATGCCATAGATGAGATCCTGTTCGGGCAGATAAAAGGTGCTCTGTAGCTCATTGTAGTAGAACGGGATCTCTCCCGACCGTGAGCAGTTGAGTCGGGCCTTTGTGAAGGTGGTCCACGTGTCCTCCAGCAAGAAGCGTCCTCCTATGTCGTTCTTACACACCCGTGCCACCCGTGAGTACACTGTCTTACCGCAGTCATGCTCCACTGCGTTTTCTCTCAAGAAGAAGAAGGTGAAAAGACCCACGTCATAAGCCGAGATGAAGTGAGGCTCTGAAGGAGAAGGAAAAAAGCGTGGCTAAACACCTTACAGGCACAACAAGCATTTCAAATGAGTACATCTATAGCAGGACTCTCAGTAATGCAGCATAAAGCGTTTT
Source organism: Garra rufa (assembly GCF_049309525.1). Lineage (NCBI taxonomy): Eukaryota > Metazoa > Chordata > Actinopteri > Cypriniformes > Cyprinidae > Garra > Garra rufa. Next base: position 34,053,297 of record NC_133368.1, on the reverse strand, counting down.
TAATCCCAAAACAACAAGCAAACTGGCCTGCATCCCTGTTCCTTGAATTTCTTAGTTCCACTCTTTCTTAATATCCGCTTATGCCAGCCTAGGACTGGAGCAGAAAACTGTGTGCACATGCAAAAATTATTCTGAATGCAAAAAGCTGTCCTGTTGGTCCAGGTGGCCCTGGTCTGGATTGCATTAGTCAGAGTTAATATCGCACACTCTGAATAATGCCTTACCCCCAAGGCCTGTTTATTCCCCAGCCCATCCAGTAATGCATGCCACAGATATTCACCTGTAAATAGGCATGACTATAATCACTGCTGGGGCCATCGCAGCAGTTTACGAGAATGAGATTACTGTTACGCTGTGAACCCCAGGAGAGGCATCAATGGCCATAACTGTTTTTGATTCAATTTTAAACACAATAAATACCAAATCTCAGGGGACACAGACTCCGCTCAGAAACCGCTCAGAGAAAACTCTACATGCATAAGGAAAAAAAACAATACTGCTCTATTTGCATGAAATGACTGGAACAGAACGATACAGTCAAAAATGGACTGGAGCTTTGTGCATTGTACCATGTGCTTGGCCGCAAAACACAATTAACAGCCCACACGACTTTGTACTATGTTCAATTTTTTCATTTGAAACAACACACATTTTGTATGAGAAACAGACAGAAAATGATTTGTTACAATAACCCTAAATGAAACTTTTTTGTATTTCAGGTTCATATCATGCTTTTTAGAGGGAAGTGTAATTACTCTGGTATGTAAATATGTATCATGGTATATATTTAGTTTATATAAATTATAAACTACCACTCAAAAGTTTTTGGAAAGTAAGATTTAAGTTTTCTGCTCACCAAACGTGCACTTGTTTGATCCAAAATACAGCAAAAACAGTAACATTCTGAAATATTTTTACTATTTAAAATAAACTGTTTTCTATTTGAATACATTTTTAAATGTAATTTATTCCTGTGATCAAAGCTATATTTTCAGCATCATTACTCCAGTCTTCACTGTCACATGATCCTTCAGATGTTTTTTTATATATTAATTATCAACATTTAAAACAATTAAGTATTTTTTTCAGGATTCTTTGATAATAGAAAGTTTTTTTTCAAAAACATAAAGTTTTGTAACATTATAAACTATACCATTTTTTAAAAGAAATTATAGAAATGAATACTTTTATTTAGCAAGGATGTATTAAATTATTCAGAAGGGATAATAAAGACTTTACATTTCAGATAAATGGTGTTCTTCTGAACTTTTTATTCATTAAAGAAACCTGAAAATCTACTCAGCTGCTTTTAACATAAAAATAATAAATGTTTTTATGAGCAGCAAATCAGTATATTAGAGTGATTTCTGAAGGATCATTCGATTGGAGTAATGATGCTATACATTTAGCTTTGAAATCACAGAAATAAATTACATTTTAAAATATATTCAAACAGAAAACAGTTTCAATTTTAAATAGCAAAAATATTTCACAATTTTACAGTTTTTGCTGTTTTTGTAACCATACAATGGAAATACTATGGTTTAGATATATACTATAAAAGTATCATGGTTTTTAGACAAATTTAAATTAACATGAAACACAATGTAAATACCTTACTTATGAATATGCACCATGGTATACTACAGTGTAAATCTGGGTCCAAAAAATGTTGGGATGCATTAAAATAATTGAAAGTGAAAGTAAAAGCTAGTAAAAAGAGAAAAAAATACCATGGTAAAATACCATCTGCTTTTGACCCTGTAATTTAAATGTGAATAAATGATGTCTGATGATAAATTTTCACTGACTTAAAAAAAAAAGTACTTTGGCATTATGGTATTTTGAATATGGTATTATGGTAATGGCACATACTTTCGGAAAAAAGTATTCTCATGCCTTTTTCTCATGTTTGCATTTGACATATCTGGTACCACATAAATACATTAGTATACAGAGTCATAAATTACTGTGGGCTTGTGGCAAAAATGCCACCAAAATGAACAAAAATAACAAATAAATTTAAGATAAAGGGGCAAAAATGTCCCTGCACAATTACACAACGTATTAATTCTGTCGCGATTAAAGTGAAATGTAAAAATTAATAAAAAGTGTCAATTTGCGGAATTAAATTTAGCATCAGATTACTTGTACATGGCTTTTTATTTTTATTTTTTTGCACCGTCGAGCTTTAGGAATTCATTAGCCAATCAGAGGCACTTAGATTAATCAGCGCTGAAAATGCGCCAATCAGAGGCACTCAGATTAGTCAGCACTGAAAACATAAACAAAACAGCGTACATATGATGTAAATAAAAGATTAATTTCATAGCTTCAGTAATTATAACAGGAATTTTTGCATAGCTTGTGCTAGACTTGGCTAACATCATGGACCGACATGTTTGTCTGTGAAGCCAGAATGTGATGCCCAAACAAAACAAATGTTTTATATTGTTTTCTGTATTGATATTAATAATCATTTTTACAATATAAAAGTCAACAACCTACAATAATGATTCTTGTCATATTATTTGAGCTCCTGTTTTTTACTTCTATAATTTAGATACAATTTTAAACAGTCTATTGTTATTGACAACAGTTTAAAATACAGATTAAAGTTATTGGGTAAATTTAATTACTTGACACTAAAGACAACATATCGCCATTACCCTCGAATGCCTCCTCAGAGTACCCTTGGTACATTTTTTGAGCAGTGAACTTTAAAAAAAAGATTCAATTCTCTGTCCAGATGCATTCACAGAATTGTTGTTGTGATCAAACAAGTAATTCTCTAGCTTTCAGTTTCAATGAGATATCATAACTACACTTCCACACAGATTAGGGTGAAGAAAGTGGTCAGAGAGACACAGTGAATACCAATACTAATGCATTCAGCACTATAACAATTACTTCTCAGCGACTGCATGAATTCAAGAAATGGGCAGGGTGTGAGTGTGCTGATTTGTGAGAGACAGAACATGACAAATGGTATTTTCCTTCCAACGTAAATACTGCCCAATTTCCACACCGCCACTCCATCAGGGGTCCCTGTATGTGCGCGTGTTTATCTGCGAGCCGCAGTCAGGGGAAAACACAAAGCTGGGAAGTGAATTACGAGTCCCAATAAGCACCAGAGGAGAGAGGCATGTGCTAATAGCCACGCTGCTGGAGAAAATGATATTTCTCACTGAATCAGAGCTGTGCTAAAACAATATCACATCTCACTTTGGGTACGACCCCACATGGGCTCAGTGTTAAAAAAAACAAAACATTTCCAGCAGCACTTGCCACGACCGATATAATAACAGTCCGGATGAATTCAATTGTGGACCTTTGAGGTTTACACTGTTCTTCACTGACCCCAAGCTGAGAAATACGTTTTTAACTCACACCTCATCTCAATCGAGTCCACATCCTGCTAACACACATGATTGAAAAGGTTAGTGGTTTTATTTTGGCTAAACTGAAAAAAGCTATTTATTGAAGAAAAATGGTATTCAGCTGTGCAGCTATTAGCAAACATTCGATAATAGCTTGGGGAGAGCGGGGCACAACCTAACTCTTTTTGAATTTCGCGGTTTATGTAAATCCACGTGGGGTTCAGAGTACAATTTTTATCCACGTTATTTTCACACTTGTCTGTAAATATGAAACAAAGTGATATATTTGTACTAGTGTATATGTTTTTCGTTATTTACCTCAAAAGAAAGGAAGTGAAACGTGACAACATGCCCCGTAGGTGGGGTACAATGTAACATCTGAGGGGCATGTTGTAACACGACCATATGGAAGCTTAAAATGTTATCTGATCGAATTAAAAAAATAAACACAACAAACTAAAATATTTTGTCAGTAAAATACATGTGTTAACTTTTTCAAATGAAGTAATGACGTTTTAAAAAAAAATAAAAATGATCTAATTTTGGAGTTTGACAATGGACACATTGCAACAATGCTTTGAACGGTCCTGATCGCAACACACAGCTGTACAGTAGTTCAAAACAATGTGGACAAATAAATGAAACACATAGACATTCAGAAAAACACTCCAGTCTCTCCACACACAGCTCTCATAGAACACGACACAAATAAACCAGCCAAAATGCTTTACATTTCTTGAAATAATAACTTCTGAACATTAAACATTGATTGTCAGCCTTTATTCACCTGTTTCTTGTGGTTTCTTATCAAAATCCTTAGAAGTAAATAGTGTAAACTGCACCGCTAATGTCATAGAATAGCATAGTTTAATATCAGCGGGGCATATTGTCACACGGTGTTACAACGTTCCCCATCTGCGCCACTGGAGTTTAAGCATTAGTAAACTAAACTGAGAAATAACAAATTGGAGATTAAAATAATAGCAGATTTGTCTAATTTTAAATGAATACTAAAAACTGAAATGAAAAGTTTACTTCAGCCAGAAATGTACTTTTACTATGGTAAAATAAATATTCAGTGATATCTTCAAAAGCCTTTTGAATTTTGGCGCTCTTTGTTCTCTGCAAAGTGTTGCTATGGCAACTAGTAAATACCGTAAATTTGGTTATGCTAGCGTGTGTGGAAATATTTAAACCATGTTTGTTACAATTAACCCCGCGTTAGGTTGTGCCCCGTTCACCCCTACTACAAATAATTATTTTTTAGCTAACACACAATTCTTGATTTACTTGCATGTTTTACTTTAGCCTGAAAACCTGAAAAAGTCATATTTGAAGAGAAATGTTGTTCAGTTGTGATACTTTTAGCAAACCACTCGATAATGTTGGGGAATGTTTTTTTTTAGCTAACTTTTAATTTATGTTTTACTTTCATGTTTTACTTTGGCTACCCTGCTGAAAAAAAATCAGCTAAACCATTCTAAGCTGGTTGGCTGATCTTAGCTTGTTTAAGCTGGAAGCAGCTGGTTTTAGCTGGTTGTTCCAGGTGGTCTTCCAGCTTGACCAGCTAAAGAAGTGTCCAAAACTCTTCGAAAATTATCTGACCAGCTAAGACCAGGTTGGATGACCAACTAAAACCAGCCAACCAGCTCAGGGTTTTTCAGCAGGGTACCTGAAAAAGGAATAGTTGAAAAGAAATGTTATTCAGTTTGTGATTCTATTAGCAAACCACTCAATAATGTAGCTTCCGATTAACCAAATAGCTACTTTAGCTACAAATAGCGCTTAGCTAACTCACAATTCAAGTTTTACTTTCATGTTTTTTTTTTTTTTTTGGCTAAACTGGAAAAAGGCATATTTGAAGACATATTTGCATATTTGCATATTGCATATTTGAAGACAAATATTACTCAGTTTGTGATACTATTAGCAAACCACTCGATAATGTTGCTACCCATTAGGCAAACAGCTACTTTAGCTAACTCACAATTCATGTTTTACTTTGGCTAAACTGGAAAAAAAAGGCATACTTGAAGACAAATATTACTCAGTTTGTGATATTATTAGCAAACCACTCGATAATGTTGCTACCCATTTGCCAAATAGCTACTTTAGCTAACACTTTCTTTTAACTAACTCACAATTTGTGTTTTAGTTTCATGTTTTACTTTGGATAAACTGGAAAAAGGCACATTTCCCTGTTGAAAAAACCAGCATATGCTGGTTAGGTATGTTATGGTGCTGGGATGCCTTTGTCCTTTGCTGGTTTATGCTGGCCCTCAGCTGGTTTACGTTAATGCTGGCCCTTTGCTGGTTTATGCTGGCCCTTGACCAGCTAAGGACCAGCATAAAGCAGCAAAGGACCAGCATAAACCAGCTAAAACCAGCATCCTAGCACCAAAACATACCTAACCAGAATATGCTTGTTTTTTTCAACAGGGTTGAAGACTCAGTTTGTGATACTATTAGCAAACCATTCGATAATGTTGCTACTAGTGATGCGCGGGTCGTCTCATCGCGGAGTAACCCGCGGGTCGGGTTGGAGCGGGTAAAGAAACTGTCACTTTATTTGCGGGGCGGGTTGGGGCGGGTCATTAAAAACAAAATAAAATAAAAAAATCTATGTATGTTGCGTGCAATTCAATTTAAAATATTATTTAATATTTGGGAATATCTATTTTCTTATTTTATTAAGTTCTTTAATAAGGTTATCAACACGACACGACACGACACGCAAGCGCTAAGTAGCTCCCGCTGCCAGCCATAAGCGCTTCAAGCGAGCGCACATTCAGCTCTGCTGGCCTGGTGCTGGAGTCGAGGCGAAATAGATTAAACCCCGGTACAGTGGATGCCATTCTTTTTTTGCACAGCGAACGTAAAAACGCTAAATGAACATTTCCGTCTGTTAAATAAAGCAAAAGTTTAGTGGTTATTTAGCGTAGGCTGTAAACCTATACACATTTGAAATAAATAAAAAATGTTTAGCCTAGACGAATACAAACGCTGCTTTGTAAATGTTGAAAATGTTTATCATTATCTACAGTGGTGTAGTGGAGAGCATACCCACTTTATCAGGCGGCTATGCGTATACCTATTTTTAAATCTTCTCTGATGCGCATTATTCAGTAGTGTGCTGCATTAGCCAAAATCAGGACAGTCAACCACATTCAGTCATATGTGAATAAATGTACATATTCGCTAAAAACACCCAATAAAGACAGTAATGATGCAGTCAGGGCCGTGGCGCCGGCTTGCTTTGAAATGTATTTGATGATTAAGCCTGATGCGCCTGCGCCCGAAACAGTACATAATAACGAAAACAATACCTTACAAATAAAAAGAAGCAGATTTTTACGATCAGAAATTCCTTAAACCAGCGAACCCCTGTAAACTTTTCAGTCCAAGGATCCAGTAAACGAATGCGTTCAAATAGAAAGTTCAAAACGAAATTCATAAATGAAGCGTAGGCTATACCCACTTTTCTTCCAGCACCACTAACGTTACACCACTGATTATCTTGTTATTAATATGACAAGATTTATGGTTCATATTCATAATCGTATGTTGTCGCCAGTTTACAGGGCGATGTTTCCAAGCACTTTCTGCCTGAAATAAAGGCTGTTTTCATTTGGATTACAGATTACAATGCCTAGTATGTCTATTTAATGGTCGCGGGTGCGGGGCGGGGCGGGTTGTAAAAACAGATACAGTGGTGCGGGGCGGGTTGGGGCGGGCCAAATAATTACATAAAAGCGGGACCCGCGGGTTGAAAAAAACCCCGACCCGCGCATCACTAGTTGCTACCCATCAGCCAAATGGCTACTTTAGCTACAAATAGCTAACTCACAATTCATGTTTTACTTTGGCTAAACTTAAAAACAGCATATATGAATTTAAATGATATTTAGTGGTGAATCTATTGGCAAACCACCTGATACCCATTGCTACCCATTAGCCAAATAGCTACTTCAGCTACAAATAGAACTTTTGGTAACACTTTCTATGAAGCCCGTATTTATAATACATTATAAGGGTATTTCTAAGGCATTATAATAAATGCATAATGCATTATAAAAAACCTTATAATATGTTATATCATCTCATGAATAATCGTAACAGCAATTATAATACTTTATAATACTTAAGTATTTGAGGTTATAACTTTTAAGATTATGATTATTTATAACACTCAATGGACGCCGTATTACATCTACTTAATTTATAATGGACTATAACATATAACATTTATTTTTTACATGATATTACATTTTATTTTGATGGTCCACTTAGTCTATTTACTATAAGCTTAAACTTTCCACCTACATTTCAACTAACACTCCTTAGAGTATTAGTAGACTTAGGTTAAGGTTAGGCTAGGTAGAAGGTTCACGTACTTGCAAAGTTACCTATACTATAATTTAATAGTTTATCTTTTGGGGAAACATCAAAATTTAGTGTTAGCATATATTTAGCATACTACTAATGATAATTACTGCTAGCGGACATGGAGTTGCAGAGTTACTTATCAAAAGTTGTCTAAAGGGTATCATCAAAATAATCAAACTGATAATACAAATGTGTCATTACACATTCATCTGATCTGATGCCTGATCTTAGGGTTCTTTGGGAAATATTATTATAATTACTTATAAGTGGTTTTTGTATGCTTTAAGTAAAGTGACATGAGTAAAATGGCAAGATATGAGACTTATAATACGTTATAACTATGAGGACGTAATTAATGCTCTTAAAAGCTATAACCACAAATAAGTAAAAAATATAATACATTAAAACTGTTCTTATGAATACTCATGAGATGATATAACATATTATAAGGTTTTTTATAATGCATTATGCATTCATTATAATGCCTTAAGGCATTATAGAAAGTGTTACCGAACTTTTTTTTTTAGCTAATTCACAATTCTTGTTTTACTTTCATGTTTTATTTTGGCTAAACTATAAAAAAGCCATGTTTGAAGAGAATTGTTATTTAGTTGTGATATTATTACCAAACCACTATATAATAATGTTGCTACCCATTAGCCAAATAGCTACTTTAGCTACAAATAATGCTTTTTTAGCATATTTGAATAGAAATGTTTTTCAGTGATGAATAGCACTTTTTTAGCTAACTCACAATTCATGTAATGTCACTTTTCATGACTCAACCTACTCACAAAGAATAAAAGTGATTTTTTTTCCTGTTGAATATTCTCTTTCACATTGAATTATGAATTATGATTTTGTTCAAACATGTTCAGTATGTGCTCACAGACCGCAGGTAAAAGCGCAAGCTTCGATAATCTTGCTTCCCTCTTTTTGTCTTTCCTTCTCCTCAAGTGTGAACCTACATGGAACTACAGGCCGACTGAGTGACGTGAAGCGTTGCAGCTGCAATTTCACCCTCTCTCGGTCATGAGGAATAATTACACTGCTGGATGCCTGAACGTTCGTCTCCTCCGCCCAATCCTAACTCTCCAACCCTTGTCTATGTCCTTCTCCTTTCACCTCAAGTACCCTCTGACATCTCCTTAGTGGAGCCTCACTGTATGACTCTCTGGCATCAGAACTTTCTGCTCATTCCATTTCGACTGGCGTTGGATGAATTTTCTATGGGAAAAGGCACAGTGTCAGCAGCTGGGAGATTATTGACACCTTTTGACTTTGTGCAGGAAGTGTGCTGAGTTTCGTTTGTCTCTATGTTTGACTGGTTCCTCCTCTGACAGGCCAGGGCTGCTCAAAAAAAACTGCCTTCGACACAAAAGACACAACTGTGCAGCTTTACTTTTCTCACTTTTTGCTAGGTATCATATAGGAACTTGTCATGCTGTATGCACTTTAAGTGGGTCAGAGCAAACATGAAACAGAGTTATTTTAGTTAACTAAAACCAAACATTTAGTTAATTAAAATAATTTTACTTCAGCTAGTTGCCAAGGTGCAAGGTTTTCTCTTTCTCTCTTTTCTTTTTTGTTTTAGTTTAAGGTAAATGATTAAAATATCTAAAACTAAAACTAATAAATAAATATCCAATAGACATATTTTATACTATTATAGTTTTTATTCATATTTGAATTAATTTTAAATATATATCTATTTGTTTATATTTGTATAATCTTAATTTAAGTTAATGTTTTAGTAATTTTGCTGTGTTTTTGTAATTTTATTAGTGTTCTTAATAGGTCTATACAATTTATATTCATTTTCTAAAACTGTTTTTAGTACAGTTATGCTAAGAAAAATGAGAAATGATGCTTTGGCAGTGGCTAAATTTGAAATAAGTTAATTTTTGTTAGTTTTTTTATTTCAGTTAATGTTTATTTTATTTCAAGTAACATTTTTATAGTTTTAGTTTCAATTTTAGTTTATTATAAACCTGCTCAAATGTTTCTCTTAAAGTTTGTGTAAAAGACACAAATGAGACAATACAGACATGATTGAGATCAAATAGATTTTTTTTTCTGATCACAGAATTTGTGATTTTTTTTTTAGACCTATACAGAAATTAGATTTTTTTTTATTTTTTTATTAAGAAACACATTTGAGAAGCAGGAGACTTATAAATAACTGTTTGATTTCCGTTTGATCTTGTTGTCTAGAGGAAACAAATGTTCTTTCCTATGGGGAGTGCTATTAGCATATACAAAATTAAATAAACTCTCATCAACCATTTTCATTCGAAGAACAACATTTAGCCATTTGGCTGCTCATTAGTAGGACGGAAAAGAGAAGGGCATCAAGACAAATGTCAAAGCTTTTCAGACGATACCTGGAATATTAGACTATCAGACATTAGATGATGAGATTAATGTACCATTAAGCCATTTGGAGTTGTACTGAGCGGTTCGTAGAGGCGGCATTCCTCCTAGGCTGCGGTAGATGACAGGGTCCCGGCCAGAGAAATCGATGACCGTGGCGGCATACAGTTCTCCGCTTTCGGTCACCACAGCCGTCGAATTATGACGGGGGTCATAAGGGCAGCGGGCCACTCCGTTCACCCTCTCCAACACTCTGCTCATGTTCCCTGCCTGAGAAAACAATACGGCATGGATCATACCCACACACACTTTGATAAAAGCTCCAGTTTAGGCAGCTCATTTAACTGATAGATGCTTACCTCTCTGGTAATGCAAAGTGGCTGGAAAGCATTGGTACCACAGGTGATCACCTCTGTCTTGTTGACAAGCAACACCCGGATGTAGTTTTGACACTCCGCCTGCAGGGGCAGATGCATGTGACAGTATGACAATAGCCGTGGCATGTTCAAACTATTATGATACTGCATACCATTTAAAATACAGTAGGGGCCAAAATGATTAAAAATGGTTTTAAGTCAGTTATTTCTATCTTTTGCTGTAGTCTGTCAGTTGGAAATATCAGTTTATATTTCCAAACATTCATTTTGCCATTAATTGTAATAATCCAGTGAGATTTTTGTTTGCACAAGAGGTCTGACAAATAATGGCAAAATGAATGTTTGGAAATGTGAACTGATATTTCCTACTGACACACTACAGCAAAACATAGAAATAACTGAAAATACTAGTGTTATAATAATTTTGGCCACCACTGTGTGTAATCGCAAAATAAAAGCTAATAGTAGTTTGCTACTGTACACTGCTGTGGCATGAATTCACTATGTGCCATGTTTAATTCAACAATTTGTGAAAATGTCTTCTGAATTAACATTTGGCAGCCCAAATTTCAAGATTTCAAGGATTTCAAGAAAAAGAAGTCTCAGCAGACATTGGTTCATGAATCATAGTGGAAACAGAAACTCCAATTTAGAAATATTGCATTGTGGGATTCAGTAAATCAAATCTGGCAAATCATCCGGCCATCTATACGCAATAAAGGAAAGTACGGTAACACTTTACAATAAGGTTCTTTAGTTAACATGAACTTAGAATACTTCTACAGAATGTATTAATCTTAGTTCATGTTCATTTCAGCATTTACTTTGCATTATTAAAATCACAATTGGTGCTTGTCAAAATGAGTTAATGCACTGTAAACTAACATGAACAAACAATGAACAACTGTATTTTAACTAACATTAACAAAGATTAATAATTAGTGTAATAAATGTATTGTTCATTGTTTGTTCGTTCATTAACTAAATGTTAATAAATGACACCTTATTGTAAAGTGTTACCGAAATATGCATCAAAAAATCTTAAAGAAATGCTAATGTTATGTCTGTTATAATTTGGAACTAATGAGGACTGATTAATAATAATAATAATAATAATAATTATTAAAAATCCTTAGTAGGATACCTTTAAAAAAAATTAATCACCATTTGAGTTTTGGAGTCTCCTAAGCTCACCCAGGCTGCATTTATTTGATCCAAAAATACAATAGGATTATGAAATATCAAGAAAATACAGTAATACATGAATATTATTACAGTTTAAAATAGCAGTTTTCTATTTTATTTATAAATTTACAAAGCTGAATTTTCAGCCTTTAGAAATCATTCTAATATTATCAATAGAAAACATCTGTGCTGCTTAATATTTTTGTGGAGACCATGAAAGTATTTTCATTATTCTTTGATGAATAAAAAGTTCAAAAACAGCATTTACTTAAAATACAGTTTTTTATACAATGCAAGTGTGTCTACTGTCACCTTTTATCAATTTAATGCATCCTTGCAGAATAAAATTATTGATTTCTTTCATAATATATTACTGACCCCAAACATTTGAACAGTACTGCAAATTGATCAAAGAAATCCAGTTCACCCAGAGGGAGCTGTTGTGGGATTCTTGCCCAGTCATTTTGGGACTGTTTTAAAATGATTATAGAAATGATTAACATTCATTCAGTTTCCTCTGAGAGCACTTACGCTTCACCAAAGAGTGAGATTACCTCAGCTTTCATTTGTACTACAACAAACCAAAAATAATCCTGTCTAACACTGGATCAGCGAGTCACAGCATCAACCTTTTTGTGCAGCTGACTGTAAAAGTGACAGCATTTCAAACAGGGAGGGATGTGATAAGCATCCTAACGCCACTGAGGCATAAAGCCACACGGCCTAAATTAACAGCTAAGGAAATAGACTGTGATTTGTACCGTCTACTCGGGATGAGAACTGCCAGCATGTTGGTTTATAGTTCACCATTTACGGAATAAATGAACAGCAGATCGGTCTAAGCAGAAGATGTGTGCAAGGCAATGATGGCACTGTTCTTGTTAAAGGGATAGTTCACCCAAAAATGAAAATTTTATGTTTATCTGCTTACCCCCAGGGCATCCAAGATGTAGGTGACTTTGTTATTTCAGTAGAACTCAAACCGTTGCAGTCTGTCAGTCATATAATGGCAGTCAATGGGCACCAAATATTTGAGAGTAAAAAAAAATATATAGACAAAACCAAATTAAACCCTGTGGCTCGTGACGATACATTGAGGTGTTAAGACACAAAATGAACAATCTGTGCAAGAAACTGAACAGTATTTCTGCATGGAAGTGATCTGTCGTGCGTATACCTCACTCATTGTTTACATAGTGCATAGCGGCCACTCAAAATGGTAATTGCTTGTGCTCATCCTGATTCTGGCAACCGATTAAAAACTAAAAGATTAAGTTTCCTTGTGCGAACTCATCCAGGAGTGTTGACTTTTCACCCAATACATTGCCAGAGCACGATGAGGCGCCACACGCCGGCTGTTGTGAACATGCTCCATACATTTGAATGTTGTGGTGGATCAGAGGTAAATAATGATATAAATACTGTTCAGTTTCTTGCACAGACCGATCGTTTTGTGTCTTAAGACCTCAATGTATCGTCACAAGATGCAGGGTTTAATTTGGTTTTGTCTGTGTATGTTTTTTTTACTCTCAAAGATTTGGTGCCCATTGACTGCCATTATATGACTGACAGACTGCAACGGTTTGAGTTCAAAATCTTTGTTTGTGTTCTACTGAAGAAACAAAGTCATCTACATCTTGGATGCCCTGGTGGTAAGCAGATAAACATCAAATTTTCATTTTTGGGTGAACTATTCCTTTAATAATAATATAGGAAAAGAGAAAGTTTTAAAATCAGAAACTAGTTTCAGTGTTGGTTAAGAGTGGTGTAAAGAACCTGTGTTTAGATCTATTCTAAAGCGCTAAGCTTTTTTCTGGCAATGCTTTAATCTGCTAGTGGATTTTTCATTTTGCCTTTCACATTCAGCGAATGATACGCTCAAGAAAGAAAATACTGACCTCTGGGCTTTAAAAATACTGAATAAGTAAGCTGAACATATTGCCCTCCCACAAACCTCAACAATACCCGACCCCTCCGGCCAATGGGCTGTCAGCGTTTTAAAAGAAATGTGCCTATTCAACAGAGAACCTGGGGGTTTAAAGTTACCTCCGTCTTCCCTTTGCTTTGACAGGACCTCCTGGTGTCTTCGTCTGGGCCCCATTCCGTTGCCTAGGAAACCAAAATAAACCCCCAAAAAAGTGACTTGTCGTGATTCGCAGTTGCCCAGCAGCTGTTTGCAATAAAGCAGGAGCCAGGTTACGCAACTGTTGATGATAATATTGCATTTAGCCAGATGCATCAAAAGACATTAACCTTATTGTGGTGTTTATTGTGTAAACAGCATGATAAGTGGGCCAGCGGCTTAAAAGGGTGAGGTAACTAGACAGTTGGAAGACCAGATGCAATTTGCATGTAAATACCATCCCCTAGTCTCATTCAAGCACGGAGACCTCGTCGTCTTCTCTCTTTTTTATTTTTTTCACCAGCACAAGCCACTCCATTTTCCTCTGCCCAATTATGCCCCCTTAGAGCTGTGTGTCCAGCATGTGCACAATCACACACACTTTCTCAAATTATCCGGATACAAGTACAAAGCTACCACCTTTTTCCCTCAGCTTGAGATCCCATTGGTTTCAGATCCTAAATATAGTCAATTCGTTAGTATGGCTTACCATCGGAAATTTTTGAAAAATAAGAAACCCTTCAATATGAAGCCGATAAAGCTGATGGTAATTGGTTTAGTGTATTAATAGCGCACAGTTTCCTCTTACATGACCTGTCATGCTGTGGCTCAAGTGAGCCCTGACTGATGGGACTGAATCATAATTATTCTGAACATACATTTATGAACCTGGAGGAATATTAGATGGCTAAGCAAGCAGGAAGAGAAATAGACAACTTGATCACATAGATGTATGAACAGCTCCAGACACAGAGTTGACGTGCTTAAGAGAGATTCAAGATATTCAGGATTCATTTTTCCCACAAGGCAATTAAAAACAGCAAACATTGCTTGTATTTGGATTTGATTAAAGAGAGACTGGATTGGATAAGAATGACACTGACGTCAAGAAAAAATTAAAAGCAAAAAAGAAAAATCGATGAACTATTATGCCCAAAAGTGAAATGACTGTCAGACTTAATAAATTATATTTCTTTTGTGCGATAAGTGGCGCAATTCACCTTTCAGATTATACTGTATGTGACCCTGAACCACAAAACCAGTCATAAGGGTCAATTCTTTAAATAAATAAGCTTTCCATTGATGTATGGTTTGTGAGGATAGGATAATATTTGGCCGAGATACAACTATTAGAAAATCTAGAATCTGAGGGTGCAAAAAAATCTCTTAGCAATGCATATTATTAATCAAAATTTAAGTTTTGAAATATTTATGGTAGGAAATGTACAAAATGTCTTCATGGAACATGGACATTTACCTAATATCCTAATGATTTTTTTGGCACACAAGAAAAATCGATAATTTTGGACCATACAATGTATTGTTGGCTATTGCTACAAATATATCCGTGCTACTTATGACTATATGGTTTTATGGTCCAGGGTCACATATATGATCAGAGATGGGTAGATTAACTACAAATAGTTACATTACAAAAAACTTGTATGTACATTACTTATTGCACATTTTTGGTAATATAATCAGACTACGTTTTGATTACTTTTAAATTACTTTTGCCCTAACTATTTTTTCACAATGATTTACATAGCATAATGTTGTACCATATTGATATAATAATACAAAAAGAAAGATATTCCATTTGTTGCTGTTAACATGAAGTGCATTATATTACCACACATCAAGGTTTTCCAAACTGAGGTTTGTGATTTTGATTTATTGCTATTGTGTGAATAATATGGAATTATGTAATCAATAAAAAGTAACTGTAATCAGATTACAAGTATTTTAAAATGAATTATAATATAATTACACATACTTAATTTTTGGAATCTGATTATGTAATCCAGATTATATGTGACCCTGGACCACAAAACCAGTCATAAGGTTAAATTTGACAAAACTGAGATTTATACATCATATGAAAGCTCAATAAATAAGCTTTCTATTGATGTATGGTTTGTTAGGATAGGACAATATTTGGCCGAGATACATCTATTTGAAATCAGAAATCTGAGGATGCAAAAAAATCTAAAAGACTGAGAAAATCACCTTTAAAGTTGTCCAAATTAGGTTCTTAACAATGCATATTACAAATCAAAAATTACATTTTGATATGTTTACAGTAGGAATTTTACAAAAAAACTTCATGGAACATGAACTTTACTTAATTCCTTAATGATTTTTGGCATAAAAGAAAAATCAAAAATTTTGACCCATGCAATGTATTTTTGGCTATTGCTACAAATATACCCCAGCGACTTAAGACTGGTTTTGTGGTCCAGGGTCACATATGTAATCAGCTGCTAACCAGCACTTTATATTATGGGTCGGTGAGTTGATACAAAGAAAAATACATCAATCTACAAGTCGAAAATTCAAAAAGACTTTGTCCCACACCGCAGGACAAACATAAGAATCACTGCTATTTTGTCATCATTCACATTGACATATCTTGATGCAATATATAAATAAGATTTGAGAACTATTGCAGAGGCCAATATTTTTTCATCATATTAGGAGTTAACCAGAAATCACTTCCACTCACTTTCACTGTATGGAAAGGAGCCGAAAAAAAAAAACAGAAGAAAGTCATAAGGCCTTGAAACTACACCAGGGTGAGTAAATAATGGTAGAACTTTCATTTGTGAGAGAACTGAGGATTTATTACTGAGAAACGGTTGCATGTATACATTTAGCTACCTCCTTCATTCCAGTCAAAGTATTTGAAGGATTAGTTTACTTCCAGAATAAAACTTTTCTAATAATTTACTCACCACCATATCATTTAAGATGTCCATGTCTTTCTTTCCTCAGTCGAAAAGAAATTGAAGTTTTTGAAGAAAACATTCCAGGGTTTTTCTCTATATAGTGGACTTCAACGAGTTAAAGGCCAAATTGTAGTTTCAATGCAGATCTAAGGGGCTCTACATGATCCCAGCCTAGAAACAAGGGTCTTATCTAATGAACCGATTGGTCATTTTTTTAAAAAAAGACAAATTTGTATACTTTTTAACCACAAATGCTCTGCGATGCACATCCGTGACTTCAGGCATTACGTAATTATATTGGTAAGGTTTTTTTATTGAATGACCAATCATTTTGCTAGACAACACCCTTATTCCTCAGCTGGGATCATGTAGAGCCCTTTGAAGCTGCATTGAAACTGCAATTTGGACCTTCAACCCCATTGGCTCCCATTGAAGTCCACTATATGGAGAAAAATCCTGGAACGTTAGAAAGACGTACAGAAACGTAAAGGAAGAAAGACATGAATATCATGAATGACATGGGGGTGAGTAAATTATCAGGAAATTTTTATTCTAGAACTGAACTAATCCTTTCACAACACCAAAGTTGTCAGGTACGACAAAGCGACCCAATGCCACACAGATCTGGTGCTCTTTTGTTTGTGTTTGCATTCATGTGTGTTTCAGGACTGAGACATGTTTGTGATGGATGCCTAAGCGGTGAGTCATCGTTCAGGTCATTAACATCTTGTCTGTGAGCCCCTGTTTTCTGGAAGAATCCGTCAGCTTAACCCTGACCTTAGCCACGGCAGTCCCTCTCTTCACACCACACTGGAACAATGCCAAGCCTCCAATGCTATTCCCAAAGAGCATTCTGAAGAGGCAGGCTGTGAAAAGCACACTGTATGCCATGTTTGGCAAAGGCTTGAATGTGAAGTTGGAAACCCTGCCACCGATGGGGGCCCAGAATCCACCAGGCTGTGGTGAGTGGCAATGGGAGAGCTTTTCACTGGTGGGAGGTTTGAACCTTTGAATGATAAATTGCTTCTGACAAGCGTTATGCCAAAGAGGATGAGGTAATATATAGATTAGAAGCATGCAGAGGTAATGACGTAACTGTTTGTTCATTAAGCCAGAGTTTTTCTACCTTTTTTGTCTTATACACCCCATAACCCCATCAGTACGGATCAAGTACCCCGTCATAAACAACAGCAAGAAATGTGGTCTTTTATTTATACTGGATTTCATTTAGCTTTAGCAATAACAATAAAAATGAAATAATATAATGTAAATGGTTGTTATTATTGCTGCTGCTGCAGCATCTGCTGATGCTACTATTAATGCTGCTACTATTACTAATACGTTTCTAATCTTTTTTCTAAACTTTTTTCTTATACTGGATTTCATCATCATCAATAAAATAAAAAAATATATTAAAAGGTTAACAACACCAACGATACATTTCAAATCCTTTTTTAATATTTTTTCTTATACTGGATACTTCATTTAGTACCGTCTGTAAAATACAATAAAATAAATAAAATATAAAATATTATTTTTATCAATAATAGTTCACAATTAATACTATTATATTACTATTATTGTTAAAATGATCTCAATTTAAAAAAAAAAACTTATATAAAAAAACAGCTACAATGATTTACTTTTAAACTAAAAACAATCGATACTGTGGGTGAAAAATAGACTCACAGTAGCTTGCTTTCAAATGGAGCGGTTTGAGGAAAATAGAGACATATGCTAAGAGAGATAAACGACAGTTTCGCATCCCTATGATGATTGAATAACAAACGATGCACTATAAAGTATTCCAAAATGCACTTTTTTTCATTGGGAATAGCTGTAACACTCCTTAAAGGGTATAAAAGATGTTGAAATCACAGATGAGCATCCGTTTCGCCTACAAAGCTGTCAAAGGGAAAATCGCAGTGAGGCATGTGCGCTGAGACTGAGCAGTCTAATGTGGCTCCGCAATTGGATCTCGGTGGTCTAATGAGGCCAACGCACCGTGTATGTGCACTAGCTCAGAAATCGCACTCAGCACCACTATTTGTGGCATAATTACTCAAACTTCATCTGTTCTAATAATGATGGCGGCACCAAGCGCCCTGCCCCTGGCATCCTCATGAAATAGTATCATGAATTTTTCATGGAGGGATAAAATAGTTGGGATTTATTTATACATAAATTAGCAAGGCACAGAAACAACGCCGGGCTTGAAAATGCATTCCGTTCACATCAAGCATTGAGGAAATGCTAATACGAGCACAAGATAGGGCAGGATGGAGGAGAATTACCCAGTTTGCAAGCTGTGTGCTTCCGTTGATAAGGCTATTGTCTCGGTGGCACATTACAAGTGTTATAACGGGAAAGCATATCATGGGACATTGCACCTGTCCTCAGGCCACCTTCAAGCACTTGTTACTCATCATCAAGAAGATAGCGTTTTGAATCAATCTTCCCACAATGTGTTGACAAATTCATTTTTCAAAAATAAAAATATTCTTCAAATATATCTCAGTCATACAAGGTCATAAAAACACAGCACAAGGGATCATTATGAACAATTTAAAACACATATTAAACCAATGAAAACTGGCTCAAACTAAACTTTCCTGGCTAAAGTACAGAGATCTAGACTCTGACAGCACTTTTTGAAATAGTATGTAAATCATACATATGAATTTTCTTGCAGAAGGTGTTTTGAATTTAATACTTGCCTTCTGTTTTTGAACAACAGTCTCATATTTAAAGCTAAAGCACCTTCTAAAGCATCTGCTAAATGTAAAAAAAGAGCCAGACAGTTGCTTGTCTCATTTGTACCCTATGTCAAAGATTTTTTTCAGGATATACAGCCTGTGCAAAATGTTCATTTTTAAACATTTAATACAGTCATCATACAGTCATTGCACACTTTCGTAGATTTTCTGACATTAAGACATCAAGACACTGGCAAAAATAAAATAAAATAAAATAAAATAAAATATTTTTTTTTTGGCTTGGTCAAAGTAGCTTAAGATAAGATACTGTCGAACTAAACTTTCCTGGGTAAAGTACTCTAGACACTGACAACACTTTTTGAAAATGTATGTAAATTAAATAAATAAATAAATAAAAAATTTAGGACATACAGTCTGTCAAAAAAATTCCAAACATGTAAAACAGCAAAGTCTTAATCATTAGGTTTTAAATTAAACTAAATTTATTAAAATATAGGATCCAACAAAATTTAAAATCGAAGAAAAAAGTATTTGTGTGTTTTTATTCTTAATTCTTTTATATAAAATAAAATATTTTTTCTAAATATATGAACATCTTTTTCCTATTCTCTATTTTTTTTACCCCTCTGGTAAACCTAAAATAAAAAATAAAATAAAATAAAATGATACTTTCCGAAATTGTATGTAAAACATGCATATGAATTTTCTTGCAGACAGTGTTTTGAATTTAATACTTACCTTCTGCTTCTCATATTCGAAGCTAAAGCACCTTCTAAAGCATCTAATAAATGTAAAAAATAAATAAATAAATAAAAAGGCCAGAGTAATAAAAAATAGGTATTTTTTTTAGGTTTTTAATTAA
Source organism: Garra rufa (assembly GCF_049309525.1). NCBI lineage: Eukaryota > Metazoa > Chordata > Actinopteri > Cypriniformes > Cyprinidae > Garra > Garra rufa. The sequence continues at coordinate 34,033,166 of NC_133368.1, read as the reverse complement.
ACAAAAATGTATTTGAATATAGACTCCAACAAAATTTCAAATAGTAAAAAATTTTTTTTTTTTTTTTTTTTATTCTTTAAAAAAAAAACTTTACTTGTACTTAATTATAAGATATTAAGATTTGTTTTCAGGAAATATCTTTCTTTAACCCCACTAGCAAAACAAAACAAAACAAAACAAAACAAAACAAAACAAAACAAAAAAAATAAAATAAAATAAAATAAAATAAAATAAAATAAAATAAAATAAAATAAAATAAAATAAAATAAAATAAAATAAAATAAAATAAAATAAAATAAAATAAAATAAAAATTTCCTGGATAAAGTACAGACCTCTAGACACTGATAACACTTTTTAATAGGGCATGTAAACCATGCATATGAATTTTCTTGCAAAGTGTTTTTAATTTAATACTTGCCTTCTGCTAATTGTACTTATTAAGATTTGTTTTCAGGAAATATCTTTCAAGATTTTATTTGACCTCACTGACAAAAATAAAATACAATTAAATAAAATAATAAAATGAAATAATTGGCTTCTCGTGTAAATTTATTTTTTTAAGATGTTTAAATATTTTACCCGAAAACAAGTCAAAAACAGCAGTTACTAATACTTAAAGTGCAGTATTTGAGTTTGCATAAACACTCCCTTCCCTCCAAAACTTCACTGGTTTGGGATGAAAATGTAATTTGCATACTCATTAAGGAGGCCCCTGATTAAAGCATGATGGCTCCGCCCCATTTAGCCAGCTGGAGCAGCAAGGCTATCCGTCTCATTGGCGGATCTTCAAGGTCCGTGTGCTTCAATAGGCAAGCCGAGGCACCGCCCTGTTTTGTCCTTTAACAGAGTGGCCTATTCAAGCGGCCCCATCCCCATTTACCACCGCCCTCAAAGATGTGACATGACTCTCAATACCTTCGCCTCATTGTCTAAGAACGCTGAACCTTACACAAGAGGGCGCAGATATCCTCTCTAGCATCTCCTTCCCCCACGGCATTCCCTGAGCCGTCTCTCTCTCACTTCACATTCCTGCACTATATTCACCATCGGAAAAATAGAGGCAGTGTAGCATGGGGGTGAACACCCCGCTCTGTAGGCCTGAATAAGGGTAGTGCATGGTTTTGTCTAGAGACGTGTGTGTGCCCAGGACATGCAAATAGGGAGCCCTTTGAAGGTTCACAGCTGTGCCGTCTGAACGCATTTACTTCGGGCTGGAAAAACAGGATGAGAAATGAAGCAACAGGTCAGTGTCTAATGCACAGCTCTAACAATGTGGTTGCACTACAACACCGGGATAAAAGCATCATCGCACACACAGCAAAGGCGTGTGTGTGGACGTGAGTGATGGCTTTAATTTAAGAAGGCCATTTTGAGTGAACCCAACTGTCTCAGCAAGTTACAAAACTCCTATGCAAAAGAGCAATGATGTGAGAGACTGAGGCGCCACAACGCCGCAGTATTTTTCTGATTTAGGTTTGAGCAACGTTTTAATAAAAATCACAATAAGCTTGGTTCAGTTTGTCTTTAAAAGAAAAAAAAACAATTAGTTTTTTCATAAGGGAAAGTAAATAAATGTTAATTATACAATCTAAAAGTCATATTATTCCACAAGCTTTTTTGTTTGTGTTTTGTCTTGTTTAACTGTACTGATTAACTGTACTGGAAAGCAAAACAAAAAAATCTCATTAAGATTTTTAATTTGAATACTTGCAATGTCTTCCAACAATAGTCCCATATTTGAAGTTAAAGCAACTTCTTTGTTTTGTTTTAAATGCTTTCATTCATATGACAAAAACTCAACATCTGACCTGGGCATGTCTGAGGTTTAGACTTGATTTGGTTTGGTATTATTTGGCTTTGTTTTATTTTCTTTTGTTTAAGTAAATTCATTCATATGACAGAAACTCAATTTTTGACCTGGGCATGTCTGAGGTTGAGACTCTGGTCTGGTTTGGTTTGGCTTTATGTTTTGTTTTGTTTCGTTTAAATGCATTCATTCATATGACAAAAACACTCAATGTCTGACCTGGGCATCTCTGACGTTGAGACACAGGTATTCAATTTAATTTAATTTATAAAAAAATAATAATAATAATAATCTGGCCTGGGCATGTCTTGAAGTTGAGACTCTGGTCAGATTTGATTTTGTTTGGCTTTGTTTTGTTTTCATTTGTTTAAATGCATTCATTCATTCATATGACAAAACCACTCAATTCCTGACCTGGGCATCTCTGAGATTGAAATTTTTATTTTATTTTATTTCATTTAATTTTATTGTATTCATTATTTCATTTCATTTATTTTTTTATGTTGTTTTGTTTTATTTTAATTCCTTTTTTTATATGACAAAACCACTCAATTTCTGACCTGGGCATCTCTGAGGTTGAAATTTTTCATTCCATTTTATTTTATTGTATTCTCTTTTTTTCTTTTATGCATTTATTTATTTTTATTTTATTTTAATGCATTCATTCATATGACAAAAACGATCAATTTCTGACCTGGGCATGTCTAAGGTTGAGACTTTTATTTTATTTAATATTTTATTTAAATATTATTTAATTTATTTTTTCTTTTATTTGATTATTTTTTTTATAATTTAATTTAATTTAATTCATTAATATGACAAAAACACTCAATAGGGCATGTCTGAGGTTGAGACTTTTATTTTATTTTATATTTAATTTTATTTTATTTCATTCATTTCTAATTTTTTTTTTTTATTGTAATGCATACATATGACACAAACACTAAATTTCTGACGTGGGCATGTCTGAGGTTGAGATTTGATTTGATTTTAATGCATTGCATTGCATTGCATTAATATGACAAAAAAAAATAAAAAATCTGACCTGGGAAAGGTTTTATTTTATATTTTATTTCTTTCATTTCATTGCATTGCATTGGATTACATTGACATGACAAAATAACTAAATTTCTGACCTGGGCATGAGGTTGAGACTCTGATCTGGGCTGTTTTTTTTTTTTTTTTTTTTTTTTTTTTTTTGTTTAAATGCATTCATTCATATGTCTCTGGTCTGGTTTGGTTTGGTTTAGAGCAAAGCCTGAGAATTGCTTTCATTGTTTCATTTTACCATGTGTCAAAAGTACTTTTGACACAAAATTGCATAAGATATATAATCTGAGAAAAATTGCCATTTATCTATTTATTTGTAATCATTATGATATTTTATCTTTCTTACCCCAAAGGCAAATATTCTTTGGCTAAAAATAAATAAATATTCTCTGAGAATAACAACAAGTCTATATAACAAATCCAAATAATTCATAATTAAAGTCGAAAATACAGATTAACAAAAAATACTGACAACATCTTTTTCCAGACAAAAATTGTAATTTTTACAACTTTTTTTGTTTGTTTGGTTTGTTTTGTAGTATTGGAGATTTGATAAACATATCCTTAAAAGGTAATAACATAAATTTTAAGGTTTATTAACTATGTACTTTTCTACTTCTACTTTTCATATTTTTGCCTTGCCTTCATGATCACTGACAAATTCAAAAATCTTTTGTTAAACATTTCTTTCAGTAATTTTGTTAACAAGACTAACAATGGGTACAAATGCCTTCTGTGAATCAAGTAATATCCCTTTTAAAGAAATTCTTCTTTAAAAAGACATTTCCCGTTGGGTTTCATTGTTGCAGTCTCTTTCCTCTGTCTATATGTCACAAATTAGCCCACCAGTGGCAAAGACTCATCAATAATTCAATCTGGGCAAATTGCAGAGGGAAATTAATCATGAGTGGCTGGGATGAAATCAGCCCAGATTCATCAAACTCTGAGGTCAGAGAGTTGAAATCTGCACCTTGGGCGACCGCTAAGTGATCATATCAAAAAGAAGACACTTAGCGTTGCTTTTCTTCATTTTGATCTCCAGTCTGGAGCATTCTTTTCCTAAGGCCTGAGCCGTCCCACGAGAGCCAGCATATGAAATATGTAGCACGCCGCATAGCTGCCGCCGTGATCCTGCGAGCCTCTGTCAGATCATTAGAATAAATGAGCAGCAGCCACCATTGTGCTCATGCATTTACATCTGTTGAGCCGGATGCTGTTTCATAATCACCGCAGAGTATTTGTGAACACTGAACATATTTCTAACCAAAACAAAACCAGAGCAGAATCTAAACAGCTCTTGTTCCCAGCTGCTATTTGCTCACGTCGGGTAGTTCCTGTTTTATTGGTTACAGCTGAAGGGGGCAGTCACCTCTTGACCACAGGGGTCGCCGTCCAAAGCAGCTGTAACAATGTCTACTGAATGCATTCGGCACACAGCGCTCTCACGGCATTGTCTGTTGACAGAGAGCAGAGACCTCTGTCTTGTCAAAGCAGAGACTGGTGTCTTGGATGTTTGAATTTTAGATATAGACTGACCAGCGTACCTTTCAGTCCAAATGTGTGTGAATTCTGTGTGTGGAGTGAAGTATTACTGACCTCTGTTTCAGGGTACTGTACAAACAGAGAGGATGGGAAAGATGGGAGGAATTTGTGATCAGCCATACTTTCATGCATCTTAAAGGCATTGTTCATCCAGAAGTGATTATTCTGGTTTTGACACAAATTTCACAAGCTTGCGATTCAATTTCTGATTCGTTTTCATATAGATTGTTTTGAATATACACTAAAAAAAAAGTCAAAATTTTCTGAACAGTAAAATTTTAAATGTTTTTAAAGAGTATCTTCTGCTCACTGTACCTGCATTTGCAAAGTACAGCAAAACAGTAAAATGTAGAAATATTTTTACTATTCAAAATAACTGTTTTCTATTTGAATATATTTTAAAATGCAATGTATTTCTGTGATCAAAGCTAAATTTTAGCATCATTACTCCAGTCTTCAGTGTCACACGATCCTTCAGAAATCATCCAAATATGCTGATTTGCTGTTTAATTATTAATTATATTAATTATTAATAATTAATTATTATTATTATTATTATTATCATCAATATTTAAAACAGCCGAGTACATATTTCTAGGATTCTTTGATGAATATAAAGATGAATGTAAAAGGTCCAAAGTTCAGCATTTATCTGAAATAAAAAGCTTTCGTAACATTATACCATTCAAAAGCTTGGAGTCAGTATAATTTTTTTTTTTGGAAAGAAATTAATACTTTTTATTTTTTAGAACGGATGCTTTAAATTGATCAAAAGTGATGATAAAGACATTTATAATGTTACAAAAAATTTCTATTTCAGACAAATGCTGTTTTTCTGAAAGATTCTGAAATGCTTCTATTCAAAGAAACCTAAAAAAAAATTCTACTTGGATGTTGTCAACATGTTTTGGATCATGTGACTGGTGACTGATGCTAAAAATACAGCTTTGAATCACAGGAATAAATGACATATTACAATATATTTAAATAAACAACTGTTATTTTAAATCGTAAAAATATTTCACATTTTTGTTTTTGCTGTACTTGGCTTGGTGAGCAGAAGAGACTTCTTTAAAAACATTAAAAATCTTACTGTTCAAAAACTTTTGACTGGTAGTGTATATCAGTTAAGTTCATTTTGACCAGTTTCCACTTTTAATTCTTTTTTACTGTTTTAATCAATGTACAATATGTATATATCGTTAACATCTAAAAAAAATGGGTTTTGGGGTTTTATGACACTTTAAGCTGACTAAAAGGTTTATAGTCACCGAATATGTTTGTTCTAAGGTAAATGTGACGTTGCACTCTTAAAAATAAAGGTTCTTTATTGGCATCAATGGTTCCATGAAAAACCTTGAACATCCATGGAACCTTTCAAATGCAGAAAAGGTTCTTTATAGTCAAAAAAGTTCCTTCAGATTTTTTAAATGTTCTTCAAAATGGTTCTTTTAAGAACTGTTTATTGAAAGGTTCTTTGTGGAACCAAAATAGTTCTTCTATGTCATCACTGCAAAAACACCCTTTCGGAACAATTAGGTTTTTTTTTTAAAATAAAGATTCTTTATTGGTAATAATGGTTCCATGAAGAACCTTTAGCATCCATGGAACGTTTCTATTGGTCCTTTATACACTCTTAAAGATGAAGGTTCCAAAAGGAAGTTCTTGCATCTATATCAAAGAAGTTCCTTTTTTATGTTCCTCAAAGAACCTTTAACTGAAAAGTTCTTAGTGTTAGGAACATTTTAAAAAAACCTAAAGAATCATTTTCCACTATAATATATGGATGATGAAGGTTTTCATGGAACCACAGATATCACTAAAAGAACCGTTATTTTTAAGAGTGTACGTGACATATTACAATATATTCAAACAAAAAACTAGGGGATTGCACCGATCATGATTTTTCATGGCCGATTCCGATACCGATTTTTTACAAGCAAGCTGGCCGATTCCGATACCGATTTCCGATTTTTTCAAAAACAAGAAGTTATGCAAGTAAACAACATAAACAACATGTTTATTTAGTATTTAACAGGACAATCTGGCTTTGGCTATTGAATCAATAGCATCTGACATCTGAAATTAAATAATAAATAAAAAATATGAAAGTAAATACAGTTTAATAAGTAAAACATGCTTTTAGTAAAGTAAAACAGCAAGCCAACAGGCATTTTAATGTAAAATAATAATAATCATTCTTAACAGAACAGACTTTTATTTTTGGCTTTTCAAAAGTAAAGTAATGCTTTTTACAAAAATAAGCATCTCAGCTTTGTCAAGTGAGTCTGTTTCTTTTTTCATCTGTCACATGAGAAGCTGAGCTGAACAAACGTTCGCTGTCTGCGCTTGTGCAGGGCGAGGACAGGTACGCTTGCGCAACTTCAGCGAGCACAGAAAAGCGGCTGTCCTTTGCAGACATTGCAGATTGCAATCTTCACGTCCTGCTCACAGATTTCGAAAAACCGCCACACAAGTGACATGTTTCTGAATGAATCGAATGCCGCGGCCCGCGTACACACTTCCGGAAAAAAACCGGCCGGGATAAAAACGAAAATTTCGATTTATGGCCGGTCAACCGGTGCATCCCTACAAAAAACATTTTAAATAGTAAAAGTATTTCAAATGTTTACTGTTTTTGCTGTACTGTGGATCAAATAAATGCAGGCTTGGTGAGCAGAGCAAAGAACATTTAACTGAAAAATTACCGGCAAAATGGCATTTATTGTATGAAAACTGTAATAGAATGGACAGAATTTGAAATTTGAGACTTGTTTTATATCAAAAGTAACAAAGAACAAAGCTTATTGCAATTTATTGGATGGGAGGTGGGTTACAATATTCCGTTCATTAGCTGTAAAAGGCTAAACTAATGAATTCTTGGGATTTAAAGGGTTACTCCACCCCAAAATGAAATTTTGGTCACATGTTATTCCAAACCCGTAAAAGATTTGTTCGTCTTCGGAACACAATTGAACATATTTTGGATGAAAACCAGGAGGTTGTTCATTTTGGGGTGGAGTAACCCTTTAAGAAACAATATTGTTTCGTAAAATTAGAATAAATTAAAATCAAGAAATCAGTATTTTTTTACTCTCAGCTGTTTTTTCCCACACAATAAAAGTCCAAAACAGCACTGGACCCCACATATTTTCATTGTGTGGAACAAAAAAAAAAAAAAAATAAACAAACTGATGTCAGCTGGATTCATCTTTTGAAGAAAAGTATCTGACTGGGTTCCTCATGGTGCTTTGTGCTCTGAAATGGGTCAGGACCTTCAAAAGATTATTTACACAGCTTTTACAGGTCTTGATAGCCATATGAAAACATTCTGTATAACAGAGAAAATGGCAATAGGGAAAAAAATCAGGCATGGCTGAACTCATTTTGAGGAAATTCTTACGGTGGTACATTGTAGATCCGCACAAAGAAAGGTTAATCTTAACCGCTCTTATCTTGGCCATGTGAAATGCTCAGTAATGGCACCAGAAGGAAGGCTGTGACGGCTGCATTAATCTCTCAGTTTATGTTTACCTGTATTGCTTTTCATGCATTTATTCTATGCTGAGAACTGATTTATTTCCAAAATCCCTCATACATATACATTTTCAGAGGCTAAATGCATGCAGATGCCCAATAGCATGCAGACAATCTGCCAAAAATGTCTGCCATGACATTTTAGACAATTTTAGCAAAGAAACGGTATAGCAAAAGTTATGCACCAAAGATAAAACCTTGACCTATAGTAATAATTAAGCTTGCTTTTTTTAAGTGTGACTAATAAGGCAGCATGCATACTACTGTTAAAAAGTTGGTAATATATATTTTAATATCTTTTAAAATGTAATTTATTCCTGTGATGACAAACCTGAATTTAGAAATCATTCTAATATAATGCATAAAAATACATAACTGTATGAATCAGCTTAATATAGAAATAGAAACATTTTACTCCAGTGTTCATTTAGTAGAAAGTTTAAAAGAAAATAATTTATTCTTGCATTTTTAATTAATTTTATAAAAAAATATTTTTTTTATTTTTTATTTAATGCACCCCTGCTGAATAAAAGAAATATTTTTTTGAATGGTAGTGTAACTAGCTTCTAACACATGACAAATGACAACTAGCTGCAAGTAATCCTAATACAACTCTGTCAGATACAAAAAGGCAATACATCAAACACATCCACACAATTCACTTGGGTCCGTGCATGAACTTGGACCCCGAAACTATGAACCGAATCAGACTGAGCAGTGACTGGAATCCTCAGCGGCATTGAATTCTTATCCTTCAGTGTACTTTATGCACTTGCATGACATAAAAACAAAGATCAGCGAAGACAGAAGGGGGAGTTGTGACAGAGATTCCAGTGAGAGATGGAGGGAGGATGCCGCCATAAGTATGCGGTTGCACGCAAGCGATTTCATTGGATAAAGAGGAGGGATGATGGAGACTTGAGATAGAGTGAGACAGATTCATGCATGGCCCAGCTGTTTACATTCCGGTCCTGTCGAACCATGGGCTTTATCGCATTCGTGACTCCTTAGTAAAGTGAACACTCATCTCCCATAGCTCTTCATCCCTATACATAACATCACATCACTCTTCCGTGACCCTGAGGTCAAGCTTTTGGTCTGGTTTTGTCTCCAGAGGTTCTCCAGAGGCCTATGATGTGTCAGTTCTAAGATTCTCTATATTCTGAGACCCTTCGGTATAGCAGTCAGATATTTGGACACACCAGTTTGTTCTTTATTTTTACTATTTCCCACATGTTAAAAGAATAGTAAATTCATTGAAACGATGAAATTTTAGTGTAGGAGTTATGCATTCTTAAAAATGATACATAAATTTAAACACTTTTATATTTTAGCTTGGTCAAAGTAGCTTAACATACTCTGGCTGATCCCTCAGCCAACTTTCTAAGGGTGCAACAATTTTCACATGTGTGAAATACAATAATAACATAAAATAAAATTTTAGCTTGATCAAAGTAGCTTAAGATAAACTACTCTGTCCGATCCCTCAGCCAGCTTTATAATGGTGCAACAGTTTTCAGATGTGTGAAAAAATAAATAAATAAATAAATAAATAAATAAATAAATAAGATAAAATAAAATAAAAAAGTAAAAATTGAATTAAAAAATAAAATACAATACAAATTAAATTAAATATAAAAAATATATATAATACAAGTAAAATAATAAAATAAAATAAATAAACGAAATAAAACAAAATATAAAATAATTAAGCCTTTGTACAAACTAAAATAAAATAATAAAACAAAATGAAATTAAAATAAAATTCAATTAAAATGAAATAAACTGAAATAATAAAATGAAATGAAACAATAAAATAAACCAAAATTTAATAAAACACAAAAGAAAATACAAAAAAGAAAACAAATGAATATAAAATAATTGTGCCATTGTACAAAATAAAATAAAACATAAAATGAAATTAAATTAAAATAAACAAATAAAACCAAATTAAAATTATTTAAAAAAATTATTATTAAAAAATACAAATACAAATAAAACAAAAGTAAACAAATAAAATACAATTAAAATTAAATATAAAAAAATAATAAAATAATAAAATAAACCAAAATGAAATAAAACACAATAAAATGAAAATGAAAATAATACAATATAATACAATACAATACAATTCAAATTATAACACTAAAAAATAAAATAAATGTCATTTCAAAATTAAAATCAAATGAAAAATGAATAAAAATGCAATAAAACAACAAAATAAACCAGAATTAAACAAAACACAATAAAATAAAAGAATAAAATAAAATTAAAATTAAATAAAATAAAATACAATTAATATAACCAAAATTAAATAATACACAAAAAATGCAATAAAATAAAATACAAAAATAAAACAAAACAAATATAAAATAATTGTGCCTTTGTACAAAATAAAATAAAAATAATAAAATAAGACATAAAATGAAAATAAAATAAAACAACAATAAAAATAATACAATAAAACACAAAATGAAAATAAAATAAACAAATGCAATTTAATTCAAATGAAAATAAAAAATACAATTAAAATGAAATAAAATTAGGTCTAAAAAATATTTTTTAAAAAGTAATAAAACAAACCAAAATTAAATAAAATACAACATAAATGCAACATATAGCATAAAATAAAATAATATAAAAAAACTGTGCCTTTGTACAAAAATAAGATGTAAATAAGGCCAATTTATATTTGTCTACAAAACATATCAAGAATGTAAGCATAGGCCTTTAGATCAAAGATCATTGCAAACTCGTTCAAGCGTGTCCAAACTTCTGTCTGGTTGCTTAAATCCCGGGAAAATCATGCCCTAATATTTCTGTCGAACTACATCTATTTCTACGTCTTTGCGAATGGAGAAATTATTCCACCTCATTTTGCAAAAAGCATTTAGATGATGGCTGAACTTTTGTTTTTCGGATCAGCGTGGTGCACGGACATCTATTTTCACATTAGATACAGCCATAATGTAAATGAATAGCCACGGGCACATAAATAGAATAATGCTACACCGAGAATGAACTGTCATTATCTTATTTCTCCTGAGCAATTGCATTAGTCAGATATGACAGATCCAATAATGTCTATGAAGGCTGTGACCGGCTATTTGCTGTGAGAGAGGAAGTTTATCCCACATTGTAAACTGATCTGTGCAAATCTGGTCCATTTGCGCAAATGCGTACCAAAGGGACGGGATCAAGAGCCGAGACGGAAAGAGAAGCTGACAGAAGCTGTGTTCTGAGTTTCCTTTCTATTGCTCTTGTAATGGAACCTACTTACAGCATGAAGGAGTCTCAGGGAGGCACGGAAGGAGCACAGTATGTGGGTGGGTCTCAATCTCAGTACCTTGAGCTCCCCCATTGCGCCAACATAGTGACGCCAATATCATCAGATGTTCCTGATCCCATGAGACGGCTGGTCCCCCATGAGGCGGAAGCAGTGGAATCCTGCTGCCTCATGTATCCGTTTAGATCTCAGGAAAGAGCAGCAGCAACACAGGCTGCACAGATGCCACGTATTGATCTCACAGGAAAAAACACTGTCTCAAGATAGACAGGTTTGGGATCCTGGGGAAATATCTAATGCTTTGAGAATGGTGCTAGTTACAAAAACATGGTGTAGATCAGGGCTGGGCAACAGGGTACAGGTAGGCTTATTTGGTTGGGGTTGGAGCTAAACTGTGAAGTACGGTGGCCCTCCAGAACCGAAGATCGGTGTAAATAAATTATTTTCATTTATAATTTGTTTCTGTGCACTCTGGATTGATTAATAAAGCAGCTGTTGAAAATCAAATTGCTGGTGTTTAAAGTGTTTCGTTATAATACCAGTCATAATTTTAATTTTAGAACTGAAATGGAATTATGGGAATTAAATAAATATTTGTCCAATTTAACTACATAGTCCAAAAATGTCTATATATAATGTGACCCTGGACCACAAAACTTAAGTAGCATGGGCATATTTGTAGCAATAGCCAAAAATACATTGTATGGGTCAAAATTATAGATTTTTCTTTTATGCCAAAAATCATTAAGATTTTAAGTAAAGATCATGTTCGATATTTTGTAAGTTTCTTACCGTACATATAGTAAAGTTTAATAATTTTTTTTATATTTTAGAATATTTCAGAATGAATCTTTCAGAAACATAAATAAAATATTATACATACACTGCTATTGAAAAGTTTTCGATCTTTAATGTTTTTTAAAAGAAGTCTCTTGTGCTTATCAAGGCTGTGTTTATTTGATTAAAAATACAGAAAAAACAGTAATACTGTGAAATATTATTGACATTTAAAATACAGGTTTTCTATTTCCATGTACTTTAAAATATAATTTGTTCCTGTGATACAAAGCTCAATTTTCCTCAGCCGTTACTCCAGTCTTCAGTGTCACATGATCCTTCAGAAATCATTCTAATATGCTGATTTATAATTAATATTGTATAATATTTTTATATAATATTTTCTACTTTTTTTCCAGGATTCTTTGATGAATAAAAGGTGAAAAAGAACAGCATTTATTCAAAATATAACTTTTTTTTAACAATATAAGTCTTTACTATGACTTTTTTTTATCAATTTAACACATTCTTGCTGGGTAAAAGTATTTCTTTTTTTCAAAGGAAGAAAGAATTTTTTTTTTTTTAATTGGGTTCAGTAATTAAAAAATTACTTAACCCAAACTTTGATTGGTAGTGTATTTTGTTACAAATGATTTCTATAAAAAAAATTCTTTAAAAAAAAAAAAAAATCCATCAAATAATCTTAAAAAAAGTAATCACAGGTTCCAAAAAAGAAAAAAAAACTATTAAGCATATTTCCAACACTGATAATATATCAGCAGAAAATTTAGCTTTGCATCGCAGGAATAAATTATATTTGAAAGCATATTAAAATAGAAAACTAGTATTTTAAATTGTGATAATGTTTTACAATATTAATGTTTTTTCTGTATTTTTAATCAAATAAAAACAGCCCTGATGAGCAGAAAAGACTTCTTTAAAAACACTAAAAAATGAGCAGAAAAGACTTCTTTAAAAACACTAAAAATCTTACTGATCCCAAACTTTTGTCAAACCAATATGAATTCAGACACCTTCGACATTTCTCACATTATCACAATTTATTTGCTATATTTTAGAAAATGGTAATAAAATATGGCAACAACTTAAAGAGTTAAACTGTGTCAGAACAAATTCATCTTGGTAATGTCAGATAACTTTGATAGAAAAGTATGTATATATATAGGTCAATATAGGTCAAAGCATCAAATTAAATTTTTGGTCCCAAATTTTTATAAATTTTACTGGTAGTCCAGTTTATGAAGAATTTCTGGGTATAATTTGTCACAGTTTACTTTATTTTGCTATCGACACTTACATAAATGAACTATAGTGTCCTGCACCCACTAGTAAAAAAATATCAAAATTTAAATCTGGTGTCTGGTTTGATTGTATGTATATATGTTTTTATATATGTTTTTTTTAAAGCCATACATAATTTCTACAACTAATTTCTTTTCAAGAATTTAAAATAACACACTGCTGGTAGCATACGTTATACCAGGCCATGGCAAATTTCCCTTAGTCATAGTTTCACGGAAATGAGGACAGCAGGTGCGTACCCACGGGTCAGCACAGTGAATAATTCAAAGGCTAAGAATCAGCTTTTTTCACCCCCATCCCAGCCTGGGTAAAGTTGAAAAGGCTCGCCTGAGCTGTTGCTCTCCCCTGCCAACGGCTGCATGTTTGGCACCAAGACATACATTTCTGAGATGAGCTGGCTTTCTGTCAGCCCCATTACACTCCTGGCGGAAAGATGCAGGATAGCTCTAATGGTGTGGGGAGAAGGACAAAAGGAGACGGAGAGAGGTGGCACGCAGGTGGAAACGTGGACAAAAGTACAGCGAGTAGCATGAAAAGATGAAGAATGTGTGAATGTTATAAGAATGAATGAATAAGAGAAGCTACTATACAGACATCAATGTGCTCAGTAACAATGGCTTATTCGAAGAATAAAATGAAAGTGTATAATAGAATCTCTAGCTACAAGATGTGATATATAGGTGCTGAAACCCTAACAAAAATGGCTGCATCTGACAAAATTACTGCGGTTTTTGTTACTAAATTATAATGGGGCTGCAAAACGATTAATCACATTCAAAATAAACATTTATTTTTATATACTATATGTGACCCTGGACCACAAAACCAGTCATAAGGATAAATTTTACAAAACTGAGATTTATATATCATATGCAGGCTCAATAAATAAGCTTTCTATTGATGTATGGTTTGTTAGGGTAGGACAATATTTGACTGAGATACAACTATTTGAAAATCTGGAATCTGAGGGTGCAAACAAATGAAAATACTGAGAAAATCACCTTTAAAAGTTGTCCAAATTAGGTTCTTTACAATGCATATTACAAATCAAAAATTACATTTTGATATATTTATAGTAGGAATTTTACAAAAAATCTTCATGGAACATGATCTTTACTTAATTTCCTAATGATTTTTGGCATAAAAGAAAAATCAAAAATTTTGACCCATGCAATGTATTTTTGGCTATTGCTACAAACATACCCCAGCGACTTAAGACTGGTTTTGTGGTCCAGGGTCACATATGTGACCCAGGACCAAAAAACAGTAGCATGGGTATATTTGCAGCAATAGCCAAAAATACATTGTATGGGTCAAAACTATAGATTTTGCTTTTATGCCAAAAATCTTTAGGATATTAAATAAAGATCCTGTTCCATGAAGATATTTTGTAAATTTTTGTACCGTAAATATAATCAAAACTTAATTTTTGATTAGTAATATGCATTGCTAAGAACTTCATTTGGACAACTTTAAAGGCGATTTTTTCAATATTTCGATTTTTTTGCACCCTCAGATTCTATTTTTTTCAAATAGATGTATTTCTGCCATTATATTGTCGGACCCTAACAAACCATACATCAATAGAAAGCTTATTTATTTCGTACATTTTAATTAAAAAAAATTGACCCTTATGATTGGTTTTGTGGTCAAGGGCCATATATGTGCATGTACTGTGCATATTTATTATGTATATTTATTACACGGCTCTTTGGAATGCTTGATTCTGATTGGTCAGTTGAGACATTTGCAGGTTCGTTCTTTTCAAATAATCACCTGATCACACTGTCGGGGCTTATTTCTGCGATAACTACCGGCTGCCTGTACATTATCCCTTACATAAATACACACACATATTTAAAGGAAAAATATGTTAGATTTATATAAAAATATTGATATTTATATATAATATACACGCATATATTATGTAAACATTAATCGTTTAACAGCCCTAAATTGTATTCATATATAAATTCTATAAAGGATCTAAAAGCACAAGAAAAATCTATAGTGGATTCAATTATTTTTATATTAGATAATAACAATAAAAATTAAATTAGCGCTAAAAAACGTTATTATCTCTATTATATTACTATTAAAAAGCATGGGGTTGGAGAGATTTTTATAATTTTTTAAAGAAAAACATCTCCTAAGCTCATAAAGGCTGCACTGATTTGATCAAAAATACATTAAAAATAGTAATACTGAAATATAATTATTATTTTTTCTATTTCAATATATTTCAAATGTTATGCATTCCTGTGAAGGCAGAGCTGAATTTTCAGCAGCCAATAAACTAGTTTTTTTGCAGGAGTCTTCAATAAATAGAAAGTTCAAAAGACCAGCATTTTGGGCTGTTTTTATAACTGTGTAAAGGTCTTTACTGACATTTTTTAATTTAAAGTGTCCTTGCTAAATAAAAATACTCTCTCTCCTTTTTAAATATCTTACTGACCCTAAACTTTTGAACTATAGTGTAGATGCAAAAGTTTTTCATCAATGCTATTAAGACCAACCTTAGAAATTATGTTTGATTTTCCACTTCATGGCTTTACTGTTAGTAAAACTAAGCACCAGATTTACTATCTACCAGCGCAAAACATCTTTTGGCGTTAAAATAGTTGAAGAATCAGCACTGAAAATGCATGGACAGTTAATTTTGCACCCGGCCTTATTGAATATGCATTTACAGGGGTTTCTCTTTCAGACACAACATTTATGGGAGTAGAGTCTTAAAATGAATCACACAACACGATTTTTCTAACATTTGCGTTCATCAAAATAATAGTATTTCTGCCATTATTTAACGCCCAAAAAAGCATGTCTTAAAGAAGGCACTAATTTGCGCTGCTCTTGGTAGATTGGGCTGGTCATTATTAAAATGATCCGGCTGCATCTGTGTACTTTAATGTGCGCATTGTCAGTAAATCACCCGCAGAATTTTTTCCTATCCATCAGTGGTTTTATGGAATTGCACTCTAATGCTAATTTGCCCTGTTTAGTAAATCTAATTATGGTGTTTTGTGAATTGGTTAGAATTCAGGAAGCCATGCTTAGTGCTGTCAGGTCAATTCTGTCACCAGTGTCTCATTCGTCATCCTTTAACATTTGCCCATTTTAATTTTCTCCCTCTGCAGTTTAGGCAAAGACACTCTCAAAAGCTGGCAAAATGCTGCTCATCGATTTGGATCCTGCCTCCACTTGTGATGCTCCAGTTAGTCGAAATGAAGAAAGATCGGCCTTGTTTATTCACAGTTTGGAATCGCCCAGGAGAGACACACAGGCGAAGGTGAGATGGAGGAAAATGAAATTGCACCTAATCCTCTCCGCTGGGACAGCGGAGAAAACGGCTGCAAATTTAGTAGCGTCATTGAAACAAAACACTAGACGCAGACAAGGGAATAGGTGAATGGAGTGGCTTATTTAGCTCTTATTTGTTGTGCATCCAGATGTGTGCTGGGTATCTAAGGCAAGAGAGAATGAAACCGACTGATACTCACATTTGATTCAGTCTTCAACCAATAGTTGCCTCATGCATGAAACATTACGAGTGGTCTGCGAGTGAGAGCATTCAATAAATGTCTGGTACATCCACCAGACACGGCACACAGATTACTGGGGGAATAAAAGAGATATATGCGACCACAGCAACAGGTGGGAAAGCCACCACAGTCTCATTTCACTGCTTTATTTAGACCTCAGACAGTCTTGGCTGACCTTCTAAGAGGTTTTAGCTCCAAGCCAGAGTAGAAACTTGGTACTTTTGCTAAGGACGCCCCTCGCTCTCTGTGCTGGCCAGTGCTGCTTTCTCTGAAGTCTGTCCAGGCGGTTTTGGGAACTGACCCATTCATTTCAATATCAATATCAATAACCATAAGCCAGCCCTCTCTAACACCCAAAGGCCTTACGGACAGCTCTAGACTAAGGCCACATCAAACAGGAATCATGATCTATTAGAGGATGTTGACCATTAAGCACTGATGGTCTTACCTGAATTAGTGAAATGTTGTTTAGATTCAGTCTGAAGAGGTAGTTTCTGCAGATAAAATAAAAGAGAGATTGGAAAAGGTTAGATTAATATGATCTATCCACTGGAGATGAAATAAAAATGTAACCTTAATATGCCAAGGGAAATGAAAAATAAAGTGGGGTCCAAAAGTCTAAGACCTCTAGTGAAAATTTTTCACACTGTTGTTTCAGTATATATATACACACACACACACACACACACACACACACACACACACACACACACACACACACACACACACACGCACACACACACACACACGCACACACGCACACACGCACACACGCGCGCGCGCGCGCTATATATACTGCCATTCAAGAGTTTGGGATTAAAAATATTTTTTATATTTTTTAAACAAGTATTTTCTGCTCATTAAGACTGCATTTATTTGATTAAAGAAAAAACAGTAATATTGTGAAATATTATTGCAATTTCAAATAACAGTTTTCTATTTTAATATACTTTAAAATATAATTTATTTCTGTGATGATAGGCTGAATTTTCAGCATCATTACTCTTCACTAGTCTTCAGTATCACATGATCTTTCAGAATCATTCTAATATGCTGATTTATTATCAATGCTGGAAACAGTTGTGCTGCTTAATATTTATTTGGAATCTGTGATACTTTCAAGATTCTTTGATGAATAAAACATTAAAAATAACAGCTTTTACTCCGAATAGAAATCTTTTCTTACAATATAAGTCTTTACTATCACTTCTTCAATTTAACACATCCTTGCTGAATAAAAGTATTAATTTCTTTCAAACAAACGAAGACCCCAAACTTTGAACAGTAATAGTGTATATTGTTAAAATATACACATATACAAATATTAGATTTTAAATAAATCTTGTTCTTTTTAACATTTTATTCATCATCCTAAAAAAGCATCACAGATTCCAAAAAATTATTAAGCAGCACAACTGTTTCCAGGACTGATAATAAATCAGCATATTAGAATGATTTCTGAAGGATCATTTGAGAATGAAGAGTGGAGTAATGATGCTAAAAATTCAGCTTTGCATCACAGGAATTAATTACATTTTAACGTACATTAAAATGGAAAACCACTATTTCAAATTGCAATAATATTTCACAATATAACATTTTTTTTCTGTGTAATTTATTAAATAAACACAGCTTTGATGAGCAGAAAAGACTTCTTTAAAAACTTTATCTGTATTTGTATGTCTGTATTGATCACTCTGAGCTATGGCTAGATATTATATGAGCTATTTTGAGTTTTTACCTTGCTCCCACTATAAGTTCATTCCTGGTGAGGTCAAGGGTCAGCTGAGAATAGTCTCTTACACCAGGAAAGGAGAAACTGGAGATCAAAGGACTTAGAGCTGAAAGACAAAAGAAAATGTAGGTATATTAGTGATACAGTAGCAGTTGCGTTTGACAAACCTTAAAAGTTCAAAGCATATAACATTAAAATCCATTAAAAGAACTCCTGGTTTAGGTTTACATATGGATTAAGCATTACAAAAACAAGTTTCACAATAGAGGTCACTAATCCTGGAAAACGAATGTAGTTTCTTCCCATGAGCTCCCAAGAACATGTGAGGAGGAGCAGAGAGCTATGCTCAGAGGTAGCTGGGCCTCTTCAAGGATACTGATCCTAATTCGACATGACACTTAGTCAAAACTCTGCTTACCCGAGGAATCTCAGAACATAAAAGCGCTGTTTGATACAAAGTTTCGCAAATCAAAACAATTTGCCCTGGCACACACTTACAACGCCGACTGGCCCTATTGAAGTGGGAATTACATGGGACAGAAAGGGCATTATGCAAATATAAAAACCACTTGATCTATTGTTGACCTTAATGTGGCTTAGTAAATGGGATTTCACTGTAAAAGGAAGTGATAAAAAGATTTGTTATCCTTCCATACCAAATAGGATCCCTCAGCACTATTCAGGATAAGACATGTCCAGTTAAAATACAGAAATCATTGCCTAATATTACATAATTCAGTTCAAATGTTTGTATTTTGAGTTCCTATCCAAGAAAGTTTCACTTTCCTAAGAAGCAAAAAAGCACAGACTTGCATAATGCATAAAAATGCATAAAAAAGAATGCATAAAATAACAAAAATGTATACATGTATATGCTGATTGCAAATATAAGTCACTATGGATAAAAAAAAGTAAAAATATAATTGTATCAAATGTTGCATCTACATAATTGCATTTTAGGTTGCTGAAAAAGATTTTTACAAAAAAATACATGTAAATGATTTTACATAATAAAATGATTGTGTATTTTACATTATTTGTATGGTTTGTATTAAATATATTAAATCATATAAATAATATACAATACTAAAACTAATTTTATAAGGCTATACAACTGTAATTTCGCTATTAAACACGCTATAATAAAAAACAGGAAGAATTTGACTACAGCAAGTTGCAAACACAGCTGCAGATTTCTTACACCGCAGGTCAAAGCAGCGGTGAAACTGGTTTCCATTAACAAGACATCCATAAATACCACTTCATACAGTCCGAATCTGTCATGGCAGATGGAGTCATCCAGATGCTGGGGTCATCCAAAACAATCTGTCATTCACATGAGAACACGAATTGAATAAATGTGGGGAATGTGTCTGCATAAGATTTACAGGAAAAAATGGGAATAAAGCTTCTGCTACACCGCTGAATTAATATATTAACAAACTGAATGATTGGAACCATATGGCTGCGTCATTCAGCCGTTATTTATGGGAAAATAATGACAGGGAAACAAACACATGCTGTACTATAAGCCTACCTCATCCACAAGCATCCATCTCACCCGTGTTAAAATGTGGTTATGGCCTTTGATGACTCTGATAAAATGTGTTCAGAGAGAATCATTGAAAATCTTACTGGACATCATACATCAAGAACTAGCTGTCTTACAGACAGTGATTAACGACTGGGAAGGATAAGACGGAGTCTTTCTCTCTCTCTCTCTCTCTCTCTATCTCTCTCTCTCTCTCTCTCTATATATATATATATATATATAGAAAAATTGTAGCACAAGCTTGAAGCTTATTGATCCGTTACTGTAGGTCAAAAGTAAGACAGCTCACAGTCTATAGTATAATACAGAGGTTTCCTACCTTTTATGTCAGCAAACCACTATGACCCAACTTATTAACTTGAAAGTTATAGAGCTTTATATACAACATACAAGAAAAAAAAACCTGTGTTCAGCCATTCTTTTTAGTAGTTAATTTTTAACGTTTACATACATACACTTGATTCTTAATACTGTGTTGTTACCTGATTTTTTTTTTTATTTTTTTTTTTTGTTGTTGTTGTTGTTTAGTGATAGTTGTTCATGTGTTTCTTGTTTGTCCTGAACAGTTAAACTGCCTGCTGTTCTTCAGAAAAATCCTTCAGGTCCCCCAAATTCTTTGGTTTTTCAGCATTTTCGTTTATTTAAACCCTTTCCTACAATGAATGTATGATTTTGAGATCCATCTTTCCACACTAAGGACAACTGAAAGACTCATATGCAACTATCACAGAAGGTTCAAACACTCACTGATGCGTCAAAATAAGAAAAACGTACACATCCTCATTCTGTTCAAAAGTTTACACCTCTGGCTCTTAATGCATCGTTTTTCCTTCTGAAGCATCATTGAGTGTTTGAACCTTCTGTAATAGTTGCCCAGTCCTCCTCAGTGTAAAAGATGGATCTCAAAATCGTACAGTCATTGTTGGGAAAGGGTTCAAATACACCAAAATGCTAAAAAACTAAAGAATTTATGGGACCTAAATGATTTTTCTGAAGAACAGTGGGCAGTTTAACTGTTCAGGACAAACAAGGGACTCATAAACAAATATAACTAAACAAAAAACAGCGGTGGATTATTTAGGTAACAACACAGTATTAAAAATCAATTGTATGTAAACTTTTGAACAGGGTCTTTTTTATAAATTCAACTATTATTTTCTATTGTGGACTATTTGTAAACATCTTTTATGTAAAATAACTTAACATTTAGCAGATTCTGCAAGGTGTATGTAAACTTTTGACTTCAACTGTATATATATAACCATGAAAATCTATGCTTTTTATGCTTTTCTTTTAGCCTGGTCCTAAATGCTTTATGAAGCATACAACACTGACAAATCGTTTAGACTGTGCAGGTTGAGGGACTGTCATGATAACCTCAGAGTCACCCGAGTTACCCCAAACCACACCGGAGTTAAACGTCAGGCGCAGCATGAAAAAGCTGATCTTTGCAAAAACAAACAGACTCAGCTGTTCAGCTGTAAGCCCTGCAAGGCTCAGATACCTCACCCACTAAACCTGAATAACATAAATCACTCTAGTTCCACTTCATAGGATTTTTTTTAAGATTTGTTTGCACCACCACAGTAAGCATTGCGGTTATCTGAATGTTTGTTTTTCATTCGCTTACAGGAGTTGATCATAAAGTGCCCTTTCTGACGGACTTCTAAGCCTGGGTGAGTTTTATATAAACGGTGGTTTTATATGCACGGACAGCTCCCACACATCATCAAGCCTGCCAGGCGTCCAGCAATCCATATGCAATAAAAAGGGATAAATATGAGGGCCGGGCCAGAAAAGGGTTGATGGACGATTATTGCATTTTCCTCACCAAACACGCAGCGGAAGAGATTAATGCGTTAGCCAGCAGATCCGGGGGACAAGAACGGATTCAACAGTCTGCATCCAAGATGCTCCTGAGGACATAAATCATAATCATTATGTTTTTTGTTCTCAAAGATTTACAACTGACTGCTTCTTAATGCTACACACAGAGAGGAAGACAGAAGGGGTGGTTTTGGCCACGCTGCTGCAGGTATCGATTGCAAGACTGCCACTGTTAAGCTACAAATCACACAAATGCTAGCAAATAACCAGGCCTGGATTGAACCTGCACACTTTCTTTGCTTATACCGGAGGGAAAATGAGTTAAATGATTTAAATATGGATTTAAAAAGGGCTGAGGGTACTACACTCTTATTGGCAGCTGAAAGCATAATCAAATCTGCCAAATATTTAATTAACGAACACGAAAGAGAGGATGTGTAGAATTGAAAATAATGTGAGTTTAGATTTTGCAGAAACCTGCCAAATTCTCCACAGTCTGAGAGTTCACAGTTCACATGCACAATCGTACACCAATTATGATTAATAATCTGACAGTGTGAAAGGTCATGGAAACAAATTAAACAGTGTTGTTTTGATCGGGTGAAGGTCACAAACTGTTTAAGGATTTTACACCTGGATTTCTGCCCAGATCTCCAAATTCGCTTTGCATATAAAGTCCTTTTGAAGCATTTTGACAGTTTTTCAGTGTATGAATGTTCATTTACATTTCAATAACAAAGAATAATTTAGAAAGTTTTGTTAACGTGTTTTCTTTAATGATTAGGTTTTTAGAATAAGCAGATCTGGATAAGTATCAGCACACTGCTGTGCAGGTAAACACAGTCAATGTAAGATTGACTGTAAATGAGAATAATCAGTATTTACTATAATCATTATACATTTAAAAAAAAAAAAGAAAAAATCTGCCTACATGATGTCATTACAATATTCTGAAAGCATTTTCTTCCCCTCCAAGTAAAAAACAGAGTTCGGTAATCAGGCACATCTACACACATAAAAAATGCAGATGATTAAAATTATTCAAACAAGGATCACAAAACTACACTATGCAAATGAAAAGCTATTAACCCTAATCCACATGGGTTTTAACATTGCCCTAATGTTTCTCTTTTATCATTATATTTAAAAAAAACAAAATTAAAGCATAATTTCCCTCTATGTTTATTGAATTCATTGCTTTAAGCTTATCGCTAAATACAGAAATAATTTAACAATAATAATCCTAATGTGGTTAGGGAAAAGATTAGGGAATATATTATGCAGGGTGAGGCAGAAAAAAAGTTATCAATGAGAAACAGTTTTGAAAAGAATCAAGGTGAAACTAATCCAATTCCACAAGAGCAGCAGCCCTCTCTGGGATCAATATGAGAGAGTGAATATGGATCACCATTGACCGCTGCGGGCCTAGTACCCTTATGCTTTTGTGACGTTACTTTTGATAGCACTAGCCCTGTCCTGTGAGAGACAGTCATCTCGTCTGTACTTTGCATCTCTCCGCTCCAAAGACTGTCTCTCATCTGAGCTCAGAGAATCTTATCAGAAGATGCAGGCCAGAGCTTATCTGAGCACAGTCCGAATTTGCTTTTGTTTTGTCTTCTGGTCTGCTTCCCCATGCCTGCTGTGTGATTTCCCTGCTGTTGCATTCCCTGTTGTCACTGCATGAGTGGAGAGAGCCACAGAAATCTAAATCCTCTTACGCAGACTGCACACTGATTATAGAAATGGGAAGACAATGAGCGCCCCAAGAAATGCCACGGCTAGACAGAGGAGAGGACAGGGCATTCTGGGGATGAGGGCGCAAATCGAGGGCCGGTTCAAGTCAGGCAAAGACCTGAAAGAGCACCTTTCACAAAGCCAATGAGAAACCTGCACTGGCAATTTCAAGTGGTCATTGAAGCGTAAAAACGTCAGCATTTACAATGGACAGGAAAGGCCGAGCAGAAGCATAAGGCCTGCTGCTATCAGTTCAAACCACTTACCAAGTTCCATTTCATTCACAGTTAGCAAAGGTAAACCTTGCACTTCAAGGTTAGACTCACTTGTGAACACCTCCAACAACCTCCACTTTCTATGTCTGTGTTGACAGAGGGTCCAACGACATGACAGAACGGTTCAGGCATCAGTGCCTATGAAATCACGGACCAGTTCGGTTGAGGGAGACACATCGGTAAAGGCCTGGAGTTAGAGAACAACATTGTTTTTCCTTTTTCTTTTTTCCCCCCCTTCTCAAGGTCTCTTTAAATGGGGCAGGTGGTTAAACAACAGCACTATTACCCACTAGAGATTGGTTTCTGAACATGTTCTACAGACGAGACAAACAATCTCAAGACAATTACAATGGCTGGGTGAGTGGAGGGTAGACAATGGCTCTGTGGCACCACTCCTCTTGGGACAGATTACTGTAATTCCAGCCTAACAGGTTAGGACTTTGCATTAGGTTCTCAGCATTGGACATGCAAGGACACTCCATACCCGACATTAGCTCTTAAATCGTGCTGTTTTCAGTGTCGATGTAGCCTATAAAATCCGAGATCCAAATCTGGTAACTATAGACGGTGGTTTTATATAACAATGGGCGGAATTTACTAAGGATCTATTCAAACAGAATATATCTTTTGCTTTAAAAAATGCTTTAAAAGGTCATGAACTGCCTCTGAGGTCCACTTATATTGTTATCAAGAATTTTACATAAAAAAAAAATCATAATTGAGAAGTAATAGGCTAATTTCTGTCCTTCTTTTACCCCCCGCATTGAAATACTCTGTTTAAATAGGCATAGTGGATTATAGACTCGGAAGTACATGCCCACTGCTATGATTGGTTAACAATTGTGTATGTTTGACAGCTTACATCTTCATAGATGAACGCTTCTTTAATTTAGGTTACAAATGCATAAATACTCAATACATATCAATCGATCTGTAATAACTGACAAAGCAATAGTAACCATGTAATAAAAACAGTTACTCACACTGACAGATCCAATATAGTTGGCACAGCATCGTTTTTTAGTTAAGCTTTATGAAAATCATGCATTGATTTGTGCCCTGTTTGTAAGTAATTCCTAAATTTAGTTTACTTATTTTCCCACATCAATCTACACTCCATACACCATAATGGCAAAGCAAAAAACAGGTTTTTAACATCTCTGCAAATTCATTAAAAATAAAAAACTTAAAATGACCATTGCATAAGTATTCATTCATCATATTTGGGACACTTGAAATTTAGCTCAGGTGCATTCATATTGCGTATAGATGTTCATTTGAATGGTCATGATTTGGAAAGGCATATGCATCTTAATAAAAGGTTTAACAGCTGAAAATGCATATCAGAGCAAAAACCAAGCCTTAAGGTCAAAGAAACTGCCTTTAGAGCTCAGTAACAGGATTGGATCAAGCCACACATCTGGGGTAGAGTTCAGAAAAAAATTCTGCTGGTTTTATGAATTCCTCAATTCCAAGCATCATGTTTGAAGGAAACCAGCTCTGCTCATCACCAGCAGAGTGCCATCCCAAAAGTAAAGTATGGAGGTAGCAGCCTCATGCTGGGGGCTGTGTTTCAGTGGCAGGGACTGAAGGACTCACCAGAGTAGAAGAAAAGCTCAATGCACCAAAATATTGAGATAGCATTAACGTAAATGCAGTCCAGAGCATTCAGAACCTCAGACTGGGCAGAAGGTTCGCCTTCCATCCGGACAATGACCCAAAGCACACAGCAAAAGTGGCTTATAGACAACTCTGTAAATGTCCTTGAGTGGCCCAGCCAGAGCCTGAGCTTGAACCCAATCAAACATTTCTGGAGAAACCCGAAAATGTGCGTCTACTCCCATTAAACCTGACAGAGCTTGAGAGGTGCAGAGGTGAGGAGAAAAATGGCAGATAATTGGCAAATGCTGATAAGCAAAGCTTGTCCCATCATACCCCATAAAGACTTGAGGTCGTAAAGGTGCTTCAGTTCAGTACTGAGTTAAGAGTATGAATACTTATGCAATGTACTTATTTCTGTTTTTTATTTTTAATAAGTTTACAAAGTTGTGACAATTTTGTTTTTGCTTTGTCATTGTGGTGTATGGAGTGTAGATTGATGTGGGAAAAAAAGTAATTTAAAGCAGTTTAACATAAGGCAGCAACATAAAACGTGAAAAAAATGAAGGGGTATTAATACTTTCGCAAGGCACTGTATTTATTGTTTTGTGTTTATTTTATACATAATTTATAAATAATAGTAAACACAAATAGTGCTAACTTATTTAAAATTCACAATGCAGTACCATTTCAACTCATTTTGTATCTTGTTACACTGGACTGAACACAGAACAGGTTTTGGCTGAAATACAAGAATTCATCTCAATGTTTGTTGAATAAGACTCCAGAATTTTAGAAACCTGGTAATTCTCGGCTCAGCATACATGTGTTTGCAGTGATATACTGATATCCTTGTAAATTGGCATGCTGGTGTTGTGCAAGCTTAGTCATGAAGAAGAAAAAACAGAACAAATACCTACACCCCCACCAAAAATCCATCCAAATGATGTCCCCAGATATCTAAACTTATCTGAGACTCCTTGTAATACCAGCATGCTATTGCTGTTGCTGTTTCATAGATATGCTGGCAATGATTTTAGAGGGGATTGTCACGGAAAACATGCAATGAAAAAAATAAGGATTTTCTCTGAAGGGAATAATATCAGGTTGCTCTCAATATGGTATTATATAACAACACAGCAACTGCTTTGAGTTTCTTAAAGTGGTAGTCATATCATGAAAAAAGCCTTTGATCTATTGAAATAAAAGAGTTCAATGTAAACATACTTAGAGTTTTAAAACTGAAAACTTTTCCAGACCAAACAGACCACCTTTTGAAAGGAAACTGCAAAAAAAACTTCTCTTTCTGAACTTCCTCTACTTTCCAAAGTCAGATGAATACACTGACACATGACCGCCCGCATTTGCACATCAATGATGCCTAATCGGTGGTCGACAACTTGGAACGGCCAGCCGTGTTGAAGTAATATGGAGGAGGTAGAAAAGAAAACGTTATTATTCCAGTTGGCATATAACAATAAGATATGGAGGTCTCTTGATAATTTCAGTCTGACCTAAACTGTCTATGTGTCACATTTCAGTGAGAATTGTTTTATGAACCTGCCACAATCTAATCCAGACTTTGCAAAGAAGTTGCTATTGAAGGTCAGGGCAGCAACAATTACATTGGACCAAACAGCAAACCTTCCACAAACTGTGAAGGCCGTCTGTCATTTCACATGCAAAGAGGGTGTTTACACAGAATTTAAAGGGATAGTTCACCCAAAAATGAAAATTCCTGTTAAAACTACTCACCCACATGTTGTTCCAAACACATTAGACCTTTGTTCATCTTCAGAACACAAATTAAGGTATTTTTGATGAAATCCAAGAGCTTTCTGACACAGACAGCAACACAACTACCACATTTAAAGTCCAGAAATGTAGTAAGGACATTGTTAAAATAGTTCAAGTTACATCAGTGGTTCAACCTTAATTTTATCAGAAAGCTCTCGGAATTCATCAAAAATATTTTAATTTGTGTTTCGAAGATGAAGAAAGGTCTTACAGGTTTGGAACAACATGTGGGTGAGCAATTAATGACAGAATTTTTAATTTTGAGTGCATTATTCCTTTAAAACAGCAGATTTAATTGGAAGGGTCACAAAAAACTAAAATAATAAAATAAAAATAATATTAATTTATATATATATATATATATATATATATATATATATATATATATATATATATATATTTACTTACGCCACACTGGATAAGACGATCTTGAATCTGTGTATTAATTTTAAGCATATTTTGTTACTGCAATGCCAGTTTTTTTCCACCTGAGTTAAATTTATTCATATTGAAAATGCATTAGGAAAAATACACTCTTTTTTAAAGATCAATTGTCTGAAAATAAGTCATAATGTAATGTTGCATAAATAAATGCATCTTTTTACACAGTTTAACTTTATTTTTAATGGAAAACAAGTCAAAAGATTATTTAAAAGCTTATTAAGTGTAAAGTTAATTCTTAAGGTTATAAGTTGCCATTCCATAAGCTCCGGAAGGGTTCAGCAAGGGGACCCCAACCCTGGTGGTCATGCTCTACCATGCTAAATCATCTTAACAGTATCATTTCCATGGTTTAGAATAGTTCAAAGGCATGTGTGAATCTACAGATCTTGTCAGAGATCAGAGATAGAGGCCCCAATACGCCTCAGGTGACTTCACTGAGCAGTCGCCAGAAGGCGTCAATTAAAAAACGTTCATCCATCAAAGAACCTAATCTCAAGTTCGGCCAACACTTCCATTGTAGCAGGGCTTCCATACCGCTGCCTCAACATAAAAGAAGGCATTAAGGTGTGCTGCGGGACTTCCATACCATTGAGAACACATAAAGACGGATTTCTAGGTGTGCTAGCTCACAATGCAAAGCTAATTGTTCTGCTGCCCATAGCATGAATTCTATGCTGCAGCGCCTTTGCTTTGATGAGCTAAAATGACGAAAGAGAATAGAATACATAACAACAAAGATAGTACCTTGGTTGCTTTATGATTTACTGTTTGTTTGCAAATTGTAGTGAACACGGCCATTTGTAATTCCAGTCTATTTCAACAACATGAAATGAAAAAAATTCTTGTCGCTTTGATACCAAAGCATAAAAAAAACAAATCAAAATGCAACCTGAACTTTTTCGGAAGCAATAAACGGAGCTGGCCGTAGGCAATGTCTATATGAGCAATGGCAGCCCTAATGTCCACGCAGGTTTCATATATTATACAGAGCCCCTCTGGTCATCAATTCTTTTTCTTTCCCGTGAGGCATTATTCTGCTATTTTTGTCATGTCCCTCAGAGAGTCAAAAACACGCTGCTCATACTCCATGGGCAAGGCAAGTGCCGAAAGATCATATTCAGTACAAACACACTCTGTTGTCTAAATAAATATGTTCTTGGTATAGAAAACACCTTTGTTCCATGGGTATAGAAAAGATTTTCTGAGCGATAGCAAGGTATGACTGCACATTCTGTTCTCTTTGTGTGCCAGGACACAGGAGGATAGGAATCTTGACGAAATGAAAGACGTTTATCTCTTGCTATCCTCAGCATGCTCTATCACTGTCTGAAATGTGTGGATAACCCAATGAATGAGATAAACGAAACAAAAAAATGTAGATCTACAGTCTGAGTCTGTGTAATACACAGGAACATTGGGTAAAACAACCAGACTCACTAAGCTGGGTGCTACATTCCCAAAGGCTTTGAATTCCAACAGTGGACTTTGTCTGAGAATTGTGTATAACAGTGGTGAACATGCCTGGCCACATCTTTCAACAAAAAGACTAAGAATTGCTGTTATTACCAGCAATTAAAGCTGAGACGTATGAACACACACTAAAAATACATGCAGGCTACCTTCTGTGCCCTTCAAGCATGCTTATTTGTCAGTTTTTATATGATTCAGGCTAAGCCAACAAAAATATTGCCAATGTTTAGTCATGCTGCTATTTTCAGAATAGTATAGCTTTTCCAGCAACCAGTAATTTTTTCAGTTATGGCACTTTCTTATATAGAGAGAGTGGGTTAAATAAGATGTTACTGATTTGAATTATTTTAGTGTGAATTAGTCAGTTAAATCATTTTAATGAATTATTTGAATCCATGCAGTGATCTTTTTTTACATCCAAATATTTAGTTAAATGCTAAATTATGTGCAATTACATAAAGGCCTAGTATTTTTATTTAGCAAAATCAGGGGTCGGCAACCTATGACACAACCTATGACAACCTACAGCTGACGTTGAAAGTTTACATCCCCTTTCAGAATCTGGAAAATGTCAATTATTTTACCAAAATAAGAAGGACCATAAAAAAGCATGTTATTGATTATTTAGTACTGACCTGAGTAAGAAATGTCAAATAAAACAGGTTTACATATACTGTAGTCCACAAGCGAAAATAATAGTTGAATTTATAAAAATTACCCCATTCAAAAGTTTACATCCCCTTGATTCTTCATACTGTGTTGTTACCTGAATGATCCACAGCTGTTTTTTTTTTTTTTTTTTTTTTTTTTGTTTAGTGAAAGTTGTTCATGAGTCCCTTGTTTGACCTGAACAGTTAAACTGACTGCTGTTCTTAAGAAAAATCATTCAGGTCCCACAAATGCTTTGGTTTTTCAGCATTTTTGTGTATTTGAACCCACCAATGACTGTATGATTTTGAGATCCATCTTTTCACACTTCTTCTTCACACTTCTTTTCTGAGGTCAACTGAGGGACTCTGTAATAGTTGATATGCAGTTGATATGCAACTATTACAGAAGGTTCAAAAATTCAGAATTTTGAGATCAGGGTAAATTTAACTTGTTTTGTCTTCTGGGAAACATGTAACTATTCTGTAGCTGCTGAAGGGCAGTCCTAAATGTAAAAATGCATTGTTTCGAATCATGTCGGTGATTGATTCAACGGATTCAAACCTTCGAAAAGGTTTGTTTGTGCCATCACTAGATTTCGCATAGGTTAAAGGTCCACTGAAGTGTTTTGAAACTTGGTTATTCTATGCGTTGACGTAATTTCAACTGAAACCAGAATACAGGGTGGGACATACCAAGCAGTCCTGTTCATTTTTTAAATAGCCAATAGCGTTTTGTTTTTTATTACAGCTTGGGACAGAGCAGTTGAGCTCAGTACAGCCCGATTTGACAGCACACAATCTCATCCATTTCGCTATAAAATATACCATTCTGTGTAGAATTCAAACAATACATTTTACAGTCTTCATCAACTTGCTTACCTGATCCGCTCTGTGCTATTGTGTCTCTATACTGGAGCAGGCTGTGTGCACGCTGTGGCGGTTCGTGTGACACAGCATGAAACCAGACTTGTTTTGCCCCAATGGAAAACGTATTTACACTGAATTGTTTCCTATCCCTTAGTGCACTACATGCCATTCACCATACAAAAAATACTTATTCTGTGAACAACTGACCAATTTCAGCCACAGCTTCAGCATCTATTTGTAGTGTAGGGTTCGGGATGCATTGGATTCTAGAGAGCATTTGATTGGACAGAAAGTTTGATGAAAAGCTGAAGTGCAGGGTGATTTCATCCAAATTGTGGATCCATATTGGCAGAAGTTAAAGACTGTAACTTTTCAATGCCTATATCTCTTTAATTGCTTATCACATTTTATAATTGTTTTGAGCTTATAGATAACCTTAAGGCTATCACATTCATACTAAAAGCCAACAAATTTTGTTTTCATGGGGACTTTAAGTCCGTTTAGCTTCAGTCGCACTACATGACTTAGTGCATGGCAGCTTACAATTTATTCTCTATTTGTTTCTAGTACTAATAAATGAATTACCGCCATAAATGCTGGTTATATTTAAGTCAGTATGAAGAGAAAGAGTACTTTGACTTAAGTGTAACTTAGCATTACCAATTGTAAACATGTTCTCAAACATATTTTTTAAAACATTCCCTATCATTGGTCAGAAAAATAAATATTCCAGCACCAAACTCACATCACTGATTGAGCCAATGTTGCTGCATTTGGCTGTTTGGGATGACCAAACAAATTACTTTCTTAATGTTGCCATAGAGACTATTGGAAAAATATTCTAAGGCTGACACCTTTAACAACCTCAAAATTAGACTTTTAATTTGGCAAGCTAGAATTTGAAAGTAGCTTCTCCAACACATGTGCTAAGTTTCCTAGAGAAGAGAAATACTGCTGTAATATCCCAGGAGTGAGAGAGCCTGTACTGCGAGAGACATCAACGCTCACCTTGAATAGTGATGACGGGGTGCTCTAGACGGGTACACTCCGGCCTTGTGTGGGGTGCTGGGGTGGGGGAGGGCTCTGTGGGGAGAGGGGGCCTCTGGGATAGTATAGCAGGAAATGGAAGAGTGATGAAACAGAGGATAAGGCCGGGCACAGCCAGGGAAGCCACGGCCCGTGGCAGCACTGTCATGGTGATGGAGGCCAACCTCTCCTCTCCTCTAGCTGCCAAGGTGGGCCTCTGGAATGCACCTGTTGAGACGAGAGAAAAAGATTCATGGTAAATATCCTTCTTTTTCTTCAACACGGACGCAAGCCTATGGGCAAGACTTCCGGTTCTTTAGCCGCTATAGGGAAATAACAAGAACAACAACAACCTGCAGTAAATGGTACAACTGTGTTCATTACAAACCAGTGTGTTCACCATAAAGATAATACATACATACTAGGGATGCACCGATCCGAATCGGCCGATCATGCTTGCGCGTTTTGTCAGTAAAGCCGGTTCTGTAATCAGCGGTAAATGCCATCAGGTGCGTGATTTCACGTTGAGCCGTATATACTACACACAGCCGTTGTTTACCGACGAGCTGCGCAAATCAATGTTCATTATCAGTGTGAATGTGCGCAGCTCGTCAGTGAACAACGGCTGTGTGTAGTATATACGGCTCAACGTGAAATCACGCACCTGATGGCATTTACCGCTGATTACAGAACCGGCTTTACTGACAAAACGCGCAAGTGATCGGCCGATACGGATCGGTGCATCCCTAATACATACATACATGGTAAGACACAGCAATTTGCAATATCAAGCAGCAAAACAAGCCATTTTGTACAGCTAAAAATAGCTGGACACAGACACCAGACCCATAAAATTAATAAATTTCTTTTAGGTTTCCATTTTATGCAGCGACAATATACTTCTTTATGATTGTGTCAGTTTTGTTGATTTGAGAGTGAAAGTGAAAGAAAAAGAAAGAAAATATATAAATAACAATGTAAATTCATTATAACAATTTTAATTTAACAATAGGAAATGAGATGCAGAGAACATGTAATAATATTAAAATAAACCGAAAATATTAAATAATAATTCTATACGATATTTTCTCAAAAGTAACCAAAAAAAAATAGATAGAAAAAAAATAAATAGAAAAGAGTTTTTTCTGAAAATGGCCAAATATTTGCATATTTATTGGCCTGCCTGACTACTAACATGTGCATATTGTAACATCCAAAACTTAAATATGTCCCCAGCACAAGGTCATTTATAAAAAAATCGACTGCAAATATCCTCACCCAGAATTACACCACAAAAAGTTATTAATATTCCAGTTACTAACTAATAATATGAGTAATTTGAAAAAAAAAAGAGAATTCAATCTTAAAAATTAGGGATGCACCGAATATTCGGCCACCGAAAAATTTTTATTACCGAAACAACACGGACGAAACAGTATGTTGACGCAAACAGAAACCGCAGCCTGCACGTGCTTGTCTGAAGCAACACTTCTGCGGTGTGGACGTATTTCAGTATATCTGAGAAAGACCCACGGATAGCGATTTGCAAAACTTGTAATGACAAAATTTCAAGAGGAGGTGCGTCTGCAGTCGTGCGTGCAGCCAGTGATGAGAACAGAGATCGGCGCATTGCGCAGACAGATGTGGCTTTCAGTGAGTGAAAAACAATGAATTTACATTGGTGTTACGTCACAATATTTTAAAGATATGTCTTTTCTATATACTGTATTTTTATAAATATGTTTATGTTTTAAACCGTGGAGGTGAGCCAATGGATATCACACAAGCAACGTGAAAACTGCGCAATATGTTAAAGTGAAAGTAAAAATTGACAGTGCTTTCAGCATCTGACATGCATTCTCTCAGAGACAATGAGAGACGATTATACTTCATATGCTGATATTAATTTAGTCCCCTAATTTAGTCCCCAATGGTACTAATAATTGGCATAATTCTTTCGGTGTTTCGGTTTTCCGTTTTCGGCCTTGGTTTCCTCTTTTTCGGTTTCGGCCAAGAATTTTCATTTCGGTGTATCCCTATTAAAAATATTTACATATTTATTGTTCTTGCCAATCACAAATATGTACATATACTAATGTTTAGAAGAGGTAATATAATGGGGAAATATCATAAATAATTAACTAAAAAAATAAAATAAAATAAATAAAATAATACTTTTAGATTTACATATATGTGACCCTGCACCACAAAAACAGTCAAAAAGGGTCAAGATTTATACAATCTGAAAGCTGAATAAATAAGCTTTGCATTGATGGTTACCGAGATACAACAATTTGAAAATCTGAAAACTGAGAGTGCAAAAAAAAATCTAAATATTGAGAAAATAGCCTTTAAGGTTGTCCAAATGAAGTTCATAGCAATGCATATTACTAATCAAAAATTACATTTTGATATATTTACAGTAGGAAATTTACAAAATATGTTCAGGGAACATGATCTTTACTTAATATCTTAATGATTTTAGGCATAATGTATAAATTTGACCCATACAATGTGATTTTGTCTATTGCTACAAATATAACCATGCTACTTAAGACTGGTTTTGTGGTCCAGGGTCACATATTTGCTATTTATGTTATTATGTAAAAAAGTTTTACTTAATCTTCACTTCATGATTACTAACGTGTACATATTCTAACATCCAAAAATTTTACCCCAGCACAAGGTCATTTATAATAATTCAACTGCAAAAATCCTTACCAGAATTACACCACAAAAAAACTACTAATATTCCAGATGTTAACTAATAATACAAGTAATTTAGAAGTTGTTGTGCTGTTCCTGGCTGTGTATTAGCACCTGTGGCATTGCAAAATCCTTCTAAAGCATCCTAACATTTTATAAAGAGTGGCACAGTTCAGCCATGGGTGCTTTGTGATTCGGTCACAATGTAATGAAGTCTTTGTAGAGGGATTGAAGGATTGTGCTACATTGGACCCCAAAGAAAACAAAAACATGTAGCACTTGAAAACTAGCATCCTAGAGCTTTCAGCTTCTGAATAACAACAATTACTGTATAATATTGAGGTAAAACAAAAAAAAAAATCCAAAATTTACATTTTAATAACAGGGATGGCTGATGCAGGGGTACTTGGGTAGAAAGCAAAAGCGGTGGGTGGTGTTGTTAAAAGTTTCTGGCAGTAAGTGGTGGCCCAGCTTGATCAGCATAAAACCCCTTAAGCACCCAGGCACTTCCGTCTCCTTCATATGCGGAGGAGTTTTAATATCATGGCTGATCTTATTAGAGGTGAGGCATGACACCTTTATCTCTATTCAGAGCAGCTCCAGTGCAGTCATATT